>NC_133460.1:37333959-37651459 GCF_048565385.1 Saimiri boliviensis
GTATTGTGCACATTTTTTACTGGGAACTCCCAGGGATGTAAATCATTTCACTTACAGCATGGAGCTCCTTAGTAAACATGCTTGTGGAAACGATGTTCCAAGCCCCTCCAGCACTCTCATTAAAGTGATGATTTGGGTTGCAATAGCAGTGTCAAGTTCTTCCCATGTTCAATTGGGGACCATGTGGCAAGACCCTAAAGCTTCCCCAGAGATCCTACAGGAATAAGTTTTGAGTCACCCTATTCCATTATTTCAGCCTGAAATAACACCATGGGACAAGAATCAGAAGACAGAGGAGCAGATAAACGTGTGTAGACATGCTGGAAGGAATCTTTCTTTTTAGGAACAGGGTCAATATCTATTAAACTTCAAGATATATATCTCTTGGCCTGGCAGTTTCTGTATTTGAGATTTAACCTACTGATATACCCATGCATGTGAATAAAGTATCTTGCTGCATGTAACAGGATATTTAATGTAACCTTGATTATAGTGGCAAATGCTGGGAAACAAGCCAAATATCTTTCAATATGGCACTGATTAAATAAATTACGGCACAGTCTCACAGTGAAAAACAAATGCAGTCATTAAACAGGATGAAATGGGTCTAGATAAATTGAAATAGGACTACCTCTAAGTCATGTTGTTAAATAGGAAAAAAGAAAGTGCAGAGGAACAAGCATAGTATGATACCATTTTATATTTTTTAACATATGCAAATGTGGTTGTGCCCACACAGAATACCTCTGGAAATAAAGGCAATATTTCCCTTAATGGATAAAAACAGGGACCAGCCTTATTTTCACCGTTACATCTTTTGGGACCGCTTTTTATTATGTGTGCATATGTAATTTTCAAAATAAATTTTGTATAAAAAAGGAAATATGGCTCCTTGCAATAAATCTAACAAGAAAGACAGAAGATTTGTTGAAGAAAATAATAAAACTCTTTAGACATACATGAGCATTGTTGAAAAATGGAGAAATACATTATTTTTTGGGTGGTATGATAAGCTGGATATTGTTCTCGACTCTTCATCCCCTCCCTTAACAGAATTATACATCCTTGCACCTTTGCAACTTTCCCACTGTGTGTGGAATGCACATCCTGACCCACTGATGTCAGTCTTGCTAGTGCCACGAGTGTTTATAAATATGATGCAAGTCCAGGCTTTCTATGTGCCTCTGTGGCCTGGTTTGGTCGCTTGCACTCCTGCCATCCACCCTGAGAAGTGCAAACCTTAGGGAGCCATTGGTCCCAGAATAAAAAAATATATAGTGCAGACCAGGACCAACCCACAGCCTGGAGTCAAGCCAGGCCAACAGAGCCCAGCAGAACCACAGCATATGCAGACCTGTGAAAGAAAAATAATGTGTTGTTACAAGCAAGATTTTGGGGGAATGTTTGTTATGCAACTTTATTGTAGCAATATCTGACAGATACATACAGGAAAACTACATTATTTCCTTTGGCTCTATTCCACCTCTACTAGGAAAACGTTCCTGATAAATCTGACTCCACACCAGACTGTGATCTCTTCAATGACAGGAGCTGGGTATTATTCATCCCTGTATTCCTCAGCTTCTTCACAGGGCCTGACAGAATTTCAACAACATAAAAAATTATTTCCCGACTATTGTCTGTAAAGTAGCCACTTCCACCCAACAGTTAATCTCTGCCAGATCACAGTTTATTTACGTCAGACCATGCATAGCCATCAGTAATCATCCTTCTATTCTGTTATATTATGTCTCCCTCACAACAGCGTAAACTTCCTACAAGAAATGAATCAATGAAGGGGGGAGAAATGAATGTACGACTTTCTTACTGATCTGTATAAGTACTCATACATTTTTTTTCTGCCATTCTCTTCAAACTTCTCAGTCTGCCTTTCAAAAGCCGGTCCCAAATGGTTTCCAGTTTGATCACCCACTGTTTCCCTGAGGCAATCATATGTAGTTATTCACCATTGCCCACCCATTACCCACACTTTTCCTTTCTCTGCAACATTAGCACCGCGTTCCCTACATCATGGATACCCTTCTCTACTATCCCTGCTTATTTAAATCCTGACCATCTGTATTATTTTGCAATAGGTTCAGCTATTAGTAACTGCAAAACTCAAAACAGCAAAGGCCTAGGCAAAAGTTTATTCATTTCTGTTGTTTAGTAAACGTAGAGGTATCAGAATAGAACTGGAAAGGTAATCTGTGGATTTAGAGAAACAAGATCCTCCTAGCTTATTTCTCTGCCATGAGAGTCTTCCATTCCTAAACCTACTTCATGATCCAAGACAGCTGCTGGAGCTCCAGCTATTACATTCTCATCCCAGGCAACAGAAAGGAAGACAAGTGGAAGGAGAACATGACTTCTCCCTGGAATGAAATTCCCCAGAAATCACACATACCGTTTTTGTATATGGAAACTTTAGTCACATGGAATCACTCAGCTGAAAAGGAAATTGTACTTATTTTGCTAGGTCACAAACCACTACTCAGCAGCTTTAAACAATAAGCATTTATTTAGCACATGATTCTGCAGGCTGGCAGTTTGGGCTGGGTTCAGCTGGGCAATTGTTATGCTCCTGATTGGGCCCATCTCAGGTACCAGCAGTTAGCTGCCTGGTTGGTTGGGTGCTGACTGGTTCTTAACTGGGCTGTCTCCTCTCCATGTGGTAGCCCATCATCCCAAAGGCTAGCTGGGGCTGGTTCACATGGTGGTTGAACAGGATCCCAAGAGATTGAATGGAAGTGTGCAAGTTATCTTGAGATCCAGGCTCACAACTGGCACGCTGTCACCTCCATCACATTGTATTAGCCATTACAAGTCACAAGACTGGTCTGGATTCAAGGGTGGGGAAATAGACTCTAAATAGGAGAAGCTACAATGTCACACTGCAAAGCGGTATGACTATAAAAAGGGGAACAATTGTGGCCATTGTTGCAATCACTATTTCACAGAACTATAGTCTTAACTGAGGGACAGCTTGCATTTTCTGTGACACCAACTTATACGTATATATTATACACACACACACATATATGCACATATATATAATTGCATTTTAGGTTTTAGGATACATGTGAAGAACATGCAAGAATGTTGCATAGGTACACACATGGCAGTGTGATTTGCTGCCTTCCTCCCCATCACATATATCTGGCATTTCTCCCCATGTTATCCCTCCCCAACTCCCCACCCCCCACTGTCCCTCTCCTAGTTCCCCCCGCCCACAGACCCCAGTGTGTGATGCTCCCCTCCCTGCATCCATGTGTTCTCACTGTTCAACACCCACCTATGAGTGAGAACATGTGGTGTTTGATTTTCTGTTCTTGTGTCAGTTTGCCGAGAATGATGGTTTCCAGATTCATCCAGGTCCCTACAAAGGACAAGAACTCATCATTTTTTATGGCTGCATAGTATTCCATGGTGTATATGTGCCACATTTTCCATGTCCAGTCTATCCTCGATGGGCATTTGGGTTGGTTCTAAGTCTTTGGTATTGCCAACAGTGCTGCAATGAACATTCGTGCCAACTTTTAAAGCCCAGTCCAAAATGCAGTCTCTCCTCCCAGAAGCCTTCCTTGACTATTGAGCTAGAATTCTAACCACCAAATATTTTTACCCATTTGCTTTGTGGCCTTTGCACGGCTAAACACAGAGAGAAACTGTCCTATCAATGACGGTTCAGGATAATAGAAAGTGAGCCTTTTGCCAGCCTCAGCAGCCACCAAGAACTTAGACCCCGTCTTCACCAACATACAAACATATCTGTTGAAACAACAGCCCTTTTAATTTAAAAGTAATAGATCCCCTGTTTCAGTGGCTAGGGTATGAAACTGTTACTTTTGCTTTCAGCAAACCCACAAGAGGCACAAAGAATCCACATGCCCCAAAGGTAAGATGTCAAATACTGAAATCTGGAAGGAATCCCTTAGCATCCAGAGCATGAATAGATATATAAATTCTTCATCAGAGAGGGTGTCAGAACTAGTCCATGCGTACATTGGCATTTTTTTTCTCCCTTTGTAATTTTTTATCCTCTCAATATGACTGGAATATAAATCAATAGCCTAGAGTCCTCCTGGTTAATGAGGTTCTCATTTGGGAGGTTGCAGCCTAGGAGGCTATTAAAAAGAGAAAAAAAGGCTTCTAAAACATTTCCTGCCAGCTCCTGAGAACTGGGATGGAAGGAGAGGACAGGGGTGACAGCACAAAACAGGACCATTAGGGGAAGAGATTCTGCAAAAGAGGAAGAATTCTTGGTCCGCATCCCTGGCAGAGGATCCATGAAGTCCGAAGCGCAAAAGAAAACCCCTGGGAAGAAAGGAGGAGAGGCAGGAGAGCCTTCCACTGATCCAAACAGGCCACTGCTGTCCAAAGGGAGGTGGGAGGGCACAATCCCTGCCTGCGGATGCTTCCGAAATGTTTATGACAAAATACCAGGACATTAAAAGTTGGAGGAGGGGTGGTCCTGGCATCTTCCCTTAACTCATACAAGAATAATAAGAGCTTGCATTTGTTGAGTGATCACTGTGTACTGGTCCATATAAAGCTTGCCTTTTTTTCTTTTTTTTTTTTTTTTTGGACTGAATTTCATTCTTGTTGCTCAGGCTGGAGTGCAATGGCACAATCTTGGCTCACTGCAATCTCCACTTCCTGGGTTCGGTGATTCTCGGCCTCAGCCTCCCGAGTAGCTGGGATTACAGGCACATGCCAACACACCCAGCTAATTTTTGTATTTTTAGTAGAGACAGGGTTTTGCCATGTTGACCAAGCTGGTCTCGAACTACTGACCTCAGGAGATCTGCCTGTCTCGGCCTCTCAAAGTGCTGAAATTACAGGCATGAGCCACCATGCCTGGCTAAAGCATTTTTTAAATTTTTTTAAAGTTGTATATATTTAGGGGGTATAGGTGCAGATTTCTTACCTGCATACATTGTATCATGATGAGGTGTAGGCTTTTAGTGTACCTATCACCCAAATAGAGAACACTGTACCCAAAAGGTCATTTTTCCACCCTCACTGCCCTCCTACCTTCCCACCTTTTATAGTCTCCAGTGTCTGTCATTTTGCTCTGTATGTCTGTGTGTACCCAGTGTTTAGCTCCCACTTATAAATGAGCACATGCAGTATTCAACTTTCTGAGTTATTTCACGTAGGATAACGGCCTTCAGTTCTATCCATGGTGCTGCAAAAGACATAGTTTCATTGTATATGCATTAATTACCTCAATTATCTCAATTTATCTTCTCCACAAGGCCATGAGGCTGGAGCTATTATTAACCCCATCTTCACAATGAGCCTGGTGATGCTCACACTTTTCCTGAGGCCACTTGGTTATTAAGTGGAACAGGTAGAGTTCAGATCAGTTTCTCTGACTGCATAGGCCTAACTTTTGGACCTCTGCACCATCCTAGTCGTTGACACCATGATAGAGTATAAGAGGAGATGTTTCAGAGCCTACCATAGAATCCTCTATCTTCAAGATTACCCACGGGATGAGGCCATTAATAGACACAGTCTCTTTCATTAAAGAGCTCCTGAACTTTATGAAAAGACAGCTGAGCGCTTACAAGTAAGAATGAAGCAACAACCACCATAATAAATTGACTCATTGTGCTGTGTTAGGTACTATGTTAACTATCTAGATTATCTCACTTACTGCACTGATGTAACAAGTATTGTCCCCATTTCACACATGAGAAAATAGAAGCTCGAGAAGGTGTGTCACATGGCCAGGATCTCACAGTCAAGGAGTAACAGAGCTAGAATTCAAACCCAGGTCTGAGAGCAAAGAGCAGGCTCTCTGCTTATCATTCTGAGGTGGGCAACCTCCTTAAGTGGGCAACTTGGTTCACTCATTGCTTCATTCGCCCTTCAGATATAAACTATTACTCACTGTGTTTGAAAAAAAATTTTAATTTCTGAAATTGAAGTGGGGGACTAGAAAGAAACTCATTCTATTTTTGTCTGACTGAAAGACACAAACCTTCCATTTGTAAAAAAAATGCAGTAACTGTAAAGCACAATAATGCTAAGGGCAACAAAATGAGATATACCTGTCATCATTTTTTATAAGCTAATTTCAGAATTGACAGCCATATGCCATTCAACAGCAGTGAGCCAGTAAGTCCAGCCCATGCTGAGGGAGGGGATGACACAAGGCCATGAATACCAGGAGACAGGGATCACTGCGGTCACTCCTAGAGGTTGCTTGCCACATTGTACCTTTCATAAGGCCACAAATACCTTTCGGTCATCCTATCACCTAATCCGTTACCATGCAATCCCCTTTCTCACGGAAAATCATAGTGTAAATTGAGTTCTCCATCATTCTCAAGAATATGGAATCAAGGGAAGGCCCTGGTTTTCAAGCTTTTTGATGACAAGGGTTTCTTCAAATAAAATCTTCCTCAAGGTGAACGGATATACTTACTGTGTTGTATTATAAAACAGAATACTTCTCAAAATGAAAAAACAGAAAAGAATGACTGATACACACGATAGCATAGATGAATAACCAAAGCATTATTCTAAGCAAAAGAAGCCAGCAGTACATAGTGTACGAGTTCATTCACACGAAACTCCTCAAAAGACACATCTAACGTATTGGGATAGAAAGTAGTTCAGTGGGCCAGGCACAGTGTCTCGTGCCTGTAATCCCCAAAATTTGGGAGGCCAAGCCTGGTGGATTGCTGGAGCCCAGGAGTTCGAGACCACCCTGGAAAACATGGAGAAACCCCATCTCTACAAAAAATACAATTTAGCCAGGCATGGTGATGCATGCCTGTAGTTCCAGCTACTCGGGAGGCTGAGGTGGGAGGATTGCTTGAGCCCAGGAGGCAGAGGCTGCAGTGAGCAGGAGTCATGCCACTGCACTTTAGGCTCCACGAGAGACTGAGACAGGACAGGGAAGGGGGAGTGGGGGAGGGGAGGAAAGGAAAGAGGGAAGCAGAGGAAGGAAAAAAGGCAAGGGGAGGAAAGAAAAATTGAAAGAGAAGGAAAGGAAAAAGGGAAAGGAAGCAAAGGAAGGTGCAGTGATTGCCTGGGGTTGGGGTGGAGATTAAGGATTAACTGGGAAAAGAAACAAGGAGTCCTGTCCAGCTCTTAATGAATCCCCACTGTTGGAGGTGGGGCCTGGTGGGATGTGTTTGGATCACGGGGGCAGATCTCCCATGAATGATCCAGCACCATCCCTTTGGTGGTGTTCTTGTGATAAGGAGTTTACACAACACGATCATTTACAAGCGTGTGGCACCTCTCCCGCGACTGATGTTCCTCCTCCCCCTTGCCTTCCACCACGATTACAAGCTTGGGGCCTCCCTAGAAGCTGATGCTGGAGCTAGGCTTCCTGTACAGCCTGCAGAACCATGAGCCAAATAAACCTCTTTTCTTATAAATTACCCAGTCTCAGCTAATTCTTTATAGCAATGCAAGAACAGTCCGATACATCATCATGAAAACTTCTCTGCCTAAGACCTGCAGGGATAGACATGTCCTATCAGGCCCTCCTCAGCCCAACTTCTAACACCCACCGAAAACCCTGAAAAACGAGAACCAAGCGAATGTCCTGAACATCCTCTGATGGCTGTGAAAAGATACTGCACTTCAACTGTTGTTAATACCTGATAACTCATTAAAACCAGACCAACTATTGACAAGCAGCAGGCTTCTTTCACACTCAAAACATACCAGCTCCATTCTGAAATGATGGCTAAATTAACCCCAGAGAAGCAGCCAATAATGTCTTCCAAACACCCTGTTCACTCTTCGTGTGAATAAGCACCTTCTTCATCAGCTGCCTTGGATAAATAAATGAATGGGTTATACATGTTCCTGTACTTGATATGTAAGCCTTTCTGTAGAATATGATAACAACATAAATAATAAAGATGGCCACTGCTTACTGAATTACTTACTGTATGTTGTCTTTTACACAGCATATAACACTGTATGCTGTGGCCTCTGTGTATGCTAGAGTTATAATCCTAACCCTAAGCCCATTTAACTTTATCAATGTAATAAGAAAACGGGATACAAAGAGTGTAATCTAGTCACCCAACATCATGCAGCTAGTGTGGTGTCTAAAGTGTGTTTGTTCCAAGCCCCAGGTTTAGAGTGAGACTAACAGGACCTGACCGTCAGGAAAAATGAATAAACAGATAAGAACTTTACTACTGAGATGCCCCAGGATAATTTGTACAAGTCTCCAAAGCCTAGCACACTGCCTGGCACATAGCAGGTGCTCAATAAAATCTTGTGCCATGAAGAAAACCAGAACTCTTTATGGACTGTTTTGTGGGTACAGAATATGACCCCTGGACCAAGTGTCATGATGTGACTAGAGTAAGCAGACTTGTTTTCTACCCCACAGGTAGTCAAATGGGGAGTGCTGGCATCAAAAATACATCGATGTATATAAGATAATCCACCTTTCAAAGGAGGCTGAATGGCAGCTCAAAGACACAGAAAGAACCGAGGGCAAGCTTACGCAACCTATGGTCCAGGACAGCTTTGAATGGGGCCCAATACAAATCCATCAACTTTCTTAGCTCATCGGCTGTCGTCAGTGTTAGCATATTCTATGTGTGGCCAAAGACAATTCTTCCTCCAATGTGGCTCAGGCAAGCCAAAAGATTAGATACCCCTGATCTAGGGAAAAAGCATATTTTCTCCCCAGTGTCACAAAGGGATGTCATAACAAAATATTCTAAAATCAGAAATGACCAAGAAAAATTGGGCAACTATCCAAAATGAAATAAAGTTCATTCATAAAATTATGAAGTATTAGTCATGGTTTTATTCTCCAGCCATATAGCATCACTGCATCAACAACACAGAAACAAAGTTCTTGGGAAATGAAAAATGGATACCTTCAATCAATCACGGCATAACCAGGAAATGGAATGCTTTGAAGCTATTAAAAAGTGTAATTGGCCAAGTGCAGTGGCTCATGCCTATAATCCCAGCACCATGGGAAGCCGAGACAGGCAGATCACTTGACCCTAGGAGTTCAAGACCAGCCTGGCCAACATCCCAAAACCCTGTCTCTACTAAAAATACAAAGAATTAGCCAGGCGTGGTGGTGCATGCCTGTGGTCCCCGCTACTCCAGAGGCTGAAGGAAGAGGATCACTTGAACCTGGGAGGCAGAGGTTTCAGTGAGCCAAGATCACACCAGTACACTCCAACCTGACCACCAGAGCAAGACTTTGTCTCAAAAAAAAAAAAAAAGGAAACTGTGTAATCAACACATATTTAAGGAGGTTTTTTAATTTTTTTTTGAGACTATTTGCTCTTGTTGCCCAGGCTGGAGTACAATGACGCCATCTCCACTCACTGCAACCTCTGCCTCCTGGGTTCAAGCGATTCTCCTGCCTCAGCCTCCAGAGTAGCAGGGATTACAGGCACCGACCACCATGCCCGACTAATTTTGTCTTTTTAGTAGAGACGGGGTTTCTCCATGTTGATTAGGCTGGTCTCGAACTCCTGACCTCAGGTGATCCACCCGCCTTAAGGAGTTTCAATAACTAAATGAATAAAGTCAGCAATGAAACAGAAGATGAAGTATAATCCCACTTTGCATAAAGTATAAACTGTTTAGGAAAAGAATCTGGAAGAATGTGGAAAAGAGAAATGTGTACAGTTTTTTCTAGATGGTGAGCTTATAGGTGATTTTTAATTTTTCTTTTCTTTTTTTATTATACTTTAAGTTTTCGGGTACATGTGCAGAAGGTGCAGGTTTGTTACACAGGTGTACACGTGCCATGGTGGTTTGCTGCCTCCATCGCCCCGTCATCTACGTTGGCGTGTCTGTGTTTTGAATTTTCATATAGCAAATGTGAATTGATTGTTGAATCAAAACTAAGTAAAACCTGTTGTCGTGGTGGCGTTTAAACAGAGGACTAGGGAGCAGTCACAGCCTAAAGTGGACCCAGGAGAGGAACAAGAAGCTGGAAATTCAACCAGGTTTGGCAATTAACAAAGGATCTGAGAGAATTTCGGTGGCAATTATAAACTGTTAAAAAATGAAAGAGGCGCTTCTCAAACCTTACACTACTATGGTTCACGATAACACCTCCCAAAACTGTCATAATTATTTTTCAATATGTCAATGAAGCAAATGTCATTTCTAGCTATCTAAAAATGTCTCACTGCCTGATACCTAGTAGAATAAAACAGCCACAGTTTGTCTACCGTTTTCAGTTTCTGTATCATTTCAGCAGCCTGGGAAGAACTTTCTTACTTTATCAGCTCTTGGGTAGCTTTCTAACTAGACAATTACATAACACCAAAGATTCTATCATGGAAAAGGAATAGGTCTAGAAGTCAACAGAGGCAGCCCAGCTCTGCCATCCAGGCTGTGTGACCTTGGGCAAGTCCCTCCGCCATGGTCTCAGCAGGTTGATCTATGGAGCCCAGGCAACAGGATTCTCTCCCCCAGGAATTTCAAACTTAGAATCCCAGTGGAAAATGAGACACATGAATGACAGAACTCAAGAAAGGTAGGGGCTGGGTGCTGTGGCTCACGTCTCTGATCCTAGAAATTAGGGAGGCCAAGGCAGGAGGACGGCACGAGGCCAAGAGTTCAAGACCAACCTGGGCAACATAGCGAGACCCTGTATCTACAAAAAAAAAAAAAAAAAAAAAATGGAAAAATTAGCCAGGCATGGTGGCATGTGCCTGTAGCCTCAGCTACTCGGGAGGCTGTGGTGGCAGGATCGCATGAGCCCAGGAGGTCAAGGATGCAGTGCACTGTGATGGTGCCGTTAGACTCTAGTCTGGGTGACAGAGTAAAACCCTGCCTCTAAAAAAAATAAAAATAAAAACAAAGCTATATTAGTATTTTCCTATGTAAATTCCTCTCATTCAGTGAGAGCACCTGTTATCCTAACAATCAAGAATTTATTTTCCTTACATTAATCAGTCACTTTCTATTGCATGAAACCAGCCAACGCTTAGCTACTGTGGCTCAGACAGAAGGAAGTCCTCCCTGCCGGCATGAAAGGAATTGGTCAGTCAGGCAAAGGAGTTTGACCCACAGGGAAAAGCTGTCACAAAGAGTGACTGTCATCCTTGGGCTAAAAAGCAGGGACCCAATGGGGCAAGCTGTCACATTCAATAAGGATTCTCGGTCAGCCCAACCACGCTCTCTGAGCATCCAGGCGCAAATTCCCACAGGGCGAGGCAGCAGAGAGGAGCAACAGTGAGCATGATGGGTTATCTGTCTCCCAGCTCCCCACAGCCCACTGACCACACTCACCTGAAGACCCAGCCTCACCCAGGGCACCAACCTCTTGCATCTGTAAGTTTTTGCAGCTGCCATTGGAATCTCTCTAATACATTGCTTCCCAACTGGGAACCATTTTTCTCCCCAAGAAACATCTGACAATGTCTGTGAACATTTTCGGTCATCACAAATTGGGAATGCGAGCTGGGAAGGGTGGCTCGTGCCTGTAATCCTAGCACTTTTGGAGGCCAAGGCAGGTGGATCACTTGAGGTCAGGAGGTCGACACCAGCCTGGTCAACATGGCAAAACCATGTCTCTACAAAAAGTACAAAAATTAGCATGTGTGCTGGCGGGCACCTGTAATCCCAGCTCCTCAGGAGACCGAGGCAGGAGAATTGCTTGAACCCAGAAAGCAGAAGCTGCAGTGAGCCGAGACCATGACACTGCACTCCAGCCTGGGTGACAGAGTGAAATTCCATCTCAAAAAAAGGGGTGGGGAACTCAGTATGACTGGCATCTAATTGGTAGAAACAATCATTTCTTACTGCAATTGTAAAAACTTGCCATGAATCCAGCTGTTTCATTTTTATTTTTTTACATTGAGACGGGGTCTTGCCCTGACACTCGGGCTGTAGTGCAGCGGCACCATCACAGCTCACTGCAGCCTTGACCTCTTAGGCTCAAGCCATCGTCCCATCTTAGCCTCCTGAGCTGCTGGGACTAGAGATGAATGCCACCACACCCAGCTAATTTTGTTTTTAGACATGCGGCCCAAGCTAGTCTCTAACTCCAAAACACTCTCTAACGTTTTTTAAAAGTTGTTTAAAGTTTGCAAGTGTTGTTCAGCCCAAGTAAGTAACAGAATTTCTGTTTCCCTAAAAAGTTTGATAACAGAAAGAAGCAGTCATTTATTAGAGTTGACATGTTTCTTGTGACTTCTAAATTTGGGGCTTTATGTGTTTGAAAGTTACTCAGAAGGGGAAAAAATGAACTCCTCAAACTCTGGGACAGAAAACAGGGAGTAAAAGCAGAGAAGAGCTGTCACCAACTCAGTGCCTCTTACCTGCCCATTTACTGTTTCTTCTTCCTGGGGGCAAAAGTCTTTAGAAAGGAGAAAGGGAATTAATGTTGATTTTACATGCCCCAAAAGACAAACATTGGGCTGTATGCCTTACATATATGACACTTCCAGGATGGTGTCATCATTCCCATTTTAACACGAGTGGTAAAGTGAATGGAGACAGCCAAGAGATATAATATAACTTCTCTAATGAAATAAACCAGGAGGCAGCAAGCGATTTCTGTAAAGCATCAGTTAGTAAATGTTTTAGGCTCTGTTGACCATGTGGTCTCTGTTGCCATCACTTAACTCTTCCCTTGTAGGGCAAAAGCAGCCATTGATAGTATGTAAATGAACAGATGTATGAGGCTGTTCCAATAAAACTTTATTTACAAAAATAGGCAGAGACCAGATTTGGCCCTGGAGCTATAGTTTACTGCCCCACGAGATACATTTTTTTAATTCCCAAAATAGCCTTTATCAGCAAATATTTCCCAAGCACTTACTATATGTGAGTGTAGAACTGAACAGCCCAAAACTACAAAGATGAATAAGGAAACCAGTAAGAGGCCAAGGGCGGCGGCTCACACCTGCAATCCCAGCACTTTGGGAGGCCAAGGTTGGTGGATCACCTGAGGTCAGGAGTTCAAGACCAGCCTAGCCAACATGGCGAAACCCCACCTCTACTAAAAATACAAAAATTAGCCAGGCGTAGTGGCAGACACCTGTAATCCCAGCTACTCAGGAGGCTGAGGCAGGAGAATTGCTTGAACCCAGGAGGCAGAAGTTGCACTGAACCGAGATCACGCCACTGCACTCCAGCCTAGGTGACAGAGCAAGACTCTGTCTCAAAATAAAACAAAACAAAAAACCCAGAAACCGGCCGGGCACGGTGGCTCAAGCCTGTAATCCTAGCACTTTGGGAGGCTGAGGCGGGTGGATCACGAGGTCGAGAGATCGAGACCATCCTGGTCAACATGGTGAAACCCCGTCTCTACTAAAAATACAAAAAACTAGCTGGGCATGGTGGCGCGTGCCTGTAATCCCAGCTACTCAGGAGGCTGAGGCAGGAGAATTGCCTGAACCCAGGAGGCGGAGGTTGTGGTGAGCCGAGATCGCGCCATTGCACTCCAGCCTGGGTAACAAGAGCGAAACTCCGTCTCAAAAAAAAAAAAAAAAAAAAAAAAAACCCAGAAGCCTATAAAAAAAAAAAAAAAGTTCAAATTCCACCACCCAGAAACAGCCACCATAAACACTTGGTATTTATCACGAATGATTTTTTTAAAACTCTGTAAACATATATTTTTAAGACAAAAATAAGATTATTGCATACATAATTTTTATGACCTGATTTCAAAATATATCCAAGACTTCTTTCTCTGTCACCAACTGTAAATGTAGATTTGACATTTAATATTTCATGACTATGCACTGATTTGCTGAATGACTCCCTATTGACAGACAGTGAGACTGTCTTCCTCTTACCACCAATAGCATTTCCCCTGCTTCCTCCTCTGCCCCCTTCTCCCACTCCCCACCTCCCACCCACTTTCTGGCATACCTTCCATTGTGGGTGGGGATACAAATCAGTACAGTCTTTCTAAAAACAGTTTAACAATGTGACCCAAAAATTCTAAGACAAGAAGGCAAAGATAGAGATGTAAAGATGTTCTTGGTAGCATTGTTTAGAATGATGAAAAAGGGAAGATAGCCTCACTGTCCATCCACCGGGAGTCACTTCACAAACCTGACTCTATGCAAGTCATTGCTTAGTTGTTCAATGTTAAATTTAAAATTTACATGGATAGTTAGTGACAAAGAAGTCCTGGATCTATTTTGAAATCAAGTCAGAAAAATTATGTGTACAAAAATCTTATTTTTATGTTAAAAATATGTTTATGGAGATTTAAAATAACTATTCGTGACAAATATCAAGTGTTTATGGTGGTTGCTTTTGGGTGGTAGAATTTGAACTACTTTTACTGGCTTCTTATTAGTCTTTGTAGCTTCTGTGCTGTTCAGTTCTACACTGACACATAGTAGGTGCTGGGGAAGTATTTGCTGATAAAGTGGAAAAAAAAAACACTATAGCATCAGGGGTTTCATGTGGATATAAGGAGGGTATTTTACCATGATGGCTGGCAAACACAGGAAAAGATCATTAAAGTCACATCTGGAATCAACTTCTCCGAAAGTATTTTTTTAAAGAATAGAATTATCTTATGATCTTGAAATGAGAAAGGTTTTTCTCAGATGTCACAAATCTAGGAGACCAAAACAAAACAAAACAAAATAAACCATTTGATTACATAAGTTTTTTTAAAAACAGAGCTGCAGAACCAAAACCACCCTAAACAAAGTCAAAATACAAATGAAAAACCAGGAAATAATTTTTGTGACGCACGGCATGAAAAATGGCTAATTGCCCTCATGTATAAAAATCAATAACCAGAAGAGCAGACTAATAGAAAAAGAGACAAAAGGTAAGAACAGTTTGTAAGAAAAGATAAGAACAGTTTGTAAGAAAAGAAATACAAGTGATATGAAACCATGCTCTGTACCATTCAGAGTAAGAGAAATGCAAATTAAAACTATGCTGAGATATCAATTTCCACCTATTAGATGGCAAAATTAAAAAGAACTCAATAATCCACAGTGGTTAATGCAACTATGAGAACTCAAACATTCCCTGAGGGATGGGGGTAAATGTGTTACAACCTCTATGGAGAGGAGTATAGCATTTGACCCAGCTATTACACTTTTAGAAGTCCATTCCACAGACATAGTTGCACATGAGCAAATTGCACTGTATCAGATTATTGATTACAGTTTCTTTTATAATAGCAAAAGAGTAGAAATAACCCAAACATCCACTAGTGGAAGACCACTTAAACAAATTATAGGGGACTATATGAAGTACTCTGCCACCGCAGAAAAGAGAGTAAGTTAACTATGTACTTATAAGGAAAGATCTCCAAGATATATATTTAAGAGAAAGGTGAAAAAGCATATATATATATAATATACACACAAGTCATCTCTCTTTTTTATATGAAAAACACCAACTTTTTTGTTATTTCTGTTATTTGCTATATTATACATATACACGTCATCTCCCTCGTTTTATATATATGTATATATATACACACCATATACACACACACATTTTGCTTATGTATGCATAGAATATCTCTAGAAGAATACCAAAGAAATACGTTCATTTGTTGCTTCAGAGATAAAGGTCAGGGGAAGGTGGTGAATGGAAAAAGACATTTCACTGCTTACCTTCTTTTGTATTTTTTGAAGTTTGGACCGTTAAAAAGTAATACCTATTCAAAACATTAATGGATCAGGTAAGGTGGCTCACTCTGGTAATCCCAGTACTTTGGGAGGCTGAGGCAGGCTGATCACTTGAGGTCAGGGGTTCAAGACCAGCCTGGCCAACATGGTAAAACCCTATCTCTACTAAGAATACAAAAATTATCTCAGCATGGTGGTATATGCCTGTAATGCCAACTACTTGGGAGGCTGAGGTATGAGAATCACTTGAACCTGGGAGGCAGAGGTTGCAGTCAGCTGAGATTGTGCCACTGCACTCCAGCCCAGGCAACCAGAGTGAGACTCTGTCTCAAAGAGAAAAAACAAACCAACATTACCAGAGGATCCTTCCAACTTCATAGCTTCCTACACACAGTTTCCACTGCTGGACATGATCTGGTATTGACTTACCCACACACACACCCCTCCTGGAAATATTTTATCTTTCAGACCTCTGCACAAATGTCACTTCCTCTGGAAGTCTGCCCTGATCACCTCCTCCACAGAAAGGGAGCTAGGTTATACCCATTCATGGTACCCTGTGGGATTTATCACAATTGGTGTCAATTAACAATTATTTAACATCTGTCTCCCTTACTGGAGGTACCAAAGGGACAGACACATCTGTCAATGAACCCCAACCACCAAGTCCAACATATGCCACATAAGACATGCATCTCAGAGACTTTCTTCCTTTGGAAGGGAGAGAAGAAAATAGGTAGAAATAACCACAGTTATCACACTCTAAGCATGAGCCAGACAGCGGTCTATGTGTTATATGCAGATCAGCACATTTAATTCTCACAACAGGGTGGTGAGCCTTTCACAGATGAGAAAACAGAAGCTCAGGGAGACCAAGCAACCTACCCAAGATCCCCAGGCAGAGGCATGATTCAAACCAGGCAGGCCGCTTCCAGAGCCTGTGTTCTTGGCTCCTGGAAGGGAAGACAGAAGAAAGGGAAGCAGAGGTGAGAGGGAAGGAGAGGAGAGAGGAAAGGAGAGAGGACACTGCGCAATAGCAGGAGGAAGCATTTTCCTGCTGTCTCCAGTTCAGGATCTCACAAGACCAGCAAGCCTTCTAGTTTTCGGGAAGTTATAAGAATACCACCATATTAGTCCATTTTCGTACTGCTGTTAAAAAAAAAAAAAAAAAAAAAAAAAAAAAAAAAACTGCCTGAGACTGTGTAATTTATAAAGGAAAGAGGTTTAATGACTCACAGTTCGGCCTGGCTGGGGAGGCCTCGGGAAACTCATAACCATGGGAGAAGGCGAAGGGGAAAGCAAGGCATCTTCCTCACGAGGCAGCAGGAAGGAGAAACGCTAAGCAAAGAGGGAAGAGCGCCTTATAAAACCATCAGATCTCACGAGAACTCACTAGCACGAAAACAGCATGGGCGAAACTGCCCCATGATGCAATTATCTCCACCTGGTCTCTCCCTTGACACGTGGGGTTTATAGGGAATGTAATTCAAGATGAGATTTGGGTGTGGACACAAAGCCTAATTATATCAACCATTAATGGGGATTCCGTAATGTATGTGAAACACTTGCAGACTGACAAGATTGGGCCTCAACGAAGAGACAGCAGACTTGAAATATGACAGCTGTCTTATCTAAAGAAGCAGGTAACATGCATTGTAGATAAATACACTATCTGATGTGGGTTAATAGGCTTCATTGAATTAACGATGACAAATAATTACAGCAACAAGCAACAGCAGCAGGGACTCTAATTGAGGATAATTCAAGCACACAGCAAGATCGGAAGTTTCGACTTCAGGACTGTGGAAACTTCCCTGAGACTGGAGATTTATTATTTCTATTATTTTAAATCAACAATAACCACCACTAGCAAGGTGCAGTGGCTCACGCCTGTATTCCCAGCACTTCGGGAGGCTGGGGCGGGCAGATCACTTGAAGTCAGGAGTTCAAGACCAGCCTAGTCTCTTTAGTAGAGATGATTAAACCCTGTCTCCACCAAAAAATACAAAAATCAGCTGAGCGTTGTGGCAGGTGCCTGATATTCCAGCTACTGGGGAGGCTGAGTCAGGAGAATCGCTTGAACCTGGGAGGCGGAGGTGGCAGTGGGCTAAGATCTTGCCACTGCACTCCAGCCTGGATGACAGAGCAAGAATCCATCTCAAAAACAAAAATAACAGCAGTATCCATATCTACCATGGCACATCTGAGCTCTCTGCTAGTCAATGGGAAGTTATCTATAGGATGGGATTTCCTTACTTTTGTTAATAAGAGAAATGGAAGGGAATGGGAAATCAGAGAAGCAGAGGCATTCATTTTTGCCATTTTCTTCTCACATACACTTGGTTCCTCATCCTAAAAGTTTGGACAGGATGCTGAAAAGAATAAGAGAATGGGGATTTCATTCAGGTAATCACAATAGCAATAATAATCATCATTTATTGAATCTTTACCTCCAGACAGGCTCTAAAGTAAGTACTATTTACACCTTAGCCCATTGAATTCCCAAAATAATTTTGTAGAGTGGGAACAGATGTGTTTGCCCATTTTATGGGTAAGACAACTGAGGCTTTGAGAAGTAAAGTAATTTGCCCAAGCTGGGAAAATGCAGTTAAGAAATAAAAGCATTAGAATAATGCCCAGGAAGGGGTCACTTCTGAAGGAGGAGATGGATTAATGAACAACCAAGCAGGTAGGCCTATATGTAATTTGTTGATGAGCATGAATTTATTTAATTAAATACGGATCTACAGGATACCTGTCACAGGCCCACTGCAAGGTCCTTGTTGGCAGATGCTTTTTTCCAAAAGTGGCCATAATGATATCTCCCATACCACGTTTCTCATAATGTGACCTGTTATTTGTCATGTTGAGTGATAAAGTCTATGATCCCTCCCCTTTTAACCTTAGAAACTGCTTCAATCATTAAGTTTACAGCAGAAAAGATGGTATTTGACTTCCAGGGGCTAGAGCATAAAAATCACATGCGCTTCCTCCTTCCTTTCTTGAGCCACTCATGATTGGATCCCAGCTACCATGTTGTGCGGAAATCCAACTAACCCCTCTGAAGAGACCACCTGGGGAGGCCACATGCAGGCATTTTGGCTAACTGGCTAGCTGAGGTCCCACCTAACAGTGACTGTGAAATATAGGCATGTGACAGATGATATCTCTAGATGCCTTTAGTCCCCAGCCATCAAGTCACCCTCAACTTTTGAGTTTTCCCAGCTGAGTCCCCAGACATGAAACAGAACAAGTCACCCCCTCTGGGCTGATTTGTGGCCTATAGGATCTGCGAGTGTAATAAAATTGTCGTTTATGGCACTAAATATTGGTGTCATTTGTTACCCTGTAATAGCAACTGGAAGAGCCCTCATATGTTTTTAATACAAAAAAAGTGTGTGAAACAGGACCTGCCCATCTGGCTAATTTGGAAAACAAGACTTCTATAACAATGTTATCAAAAAAATAACGTATCTTACAGTAGCCAAAAGGTGAAAATAATCCAAATGTCCATCAGCAGATAAACAAACAAAATGTGGTCTATCCATACAATGGAATGTTATTCATCCATAAAAGGATATGAAGTCCTGACACATTCTACAACAGAAATGTTGTAGAAATTAGAAAACACTGTGTTTTGTGAAGGAACCCAGACACAAAAGGCCACATATTGTATGATTCCATGTATGCGAAATACCCAGAATGGGCAAATCCATAGAGACAGAAAGTAAATCAGTGGTTGCCAGAGGCTGGGGGACAGGAGTGAAGGAGTGGCTGCTTAATGGTGGAAGGTCTGGGGTTGGGGGCTGATGAAAATATACTAGGACTAGACAGTGGTGATAGTTGAAAAATCTTGAGAATACACTACAACCTCTAAATTATACACTTTTAAATGGTGAGTTTTATAAGACATGAATTATATCCCAATGTTAAAAAAAAAAAAAGCAGTGTGCCATATTAGGACCTTCTGTGAGAATGGAAATGCATCAGCTTTGGGGTCAAGTAGATCTCAGTTGCTGTCCAGGGACTGCCAGTGTCTAATTGTGTGAACTTGGGCAAGTTTCTCCATCCCCCAAGGGCTCAGATTATCCATCTGATCTGTGAAATGGGAATAAGACTCATTTTGCAAGGCTGCTGTCAGGAGTAATAATTGTCTTTATCAAAGACGGTAACAGAAACTCACTCAAGCAGCATAAGCCAAAATAAGCATTTTACGAAAGGAATCAGGGACATTTTACAGAAGCCCAGGTCACTAAGAACAATTTGGCCATATGAGAAGCTTGAACCAGTAATTTAAAATCTATCAAAAGCCAAGGTTGATACTCTTTCTGGCACATATACAGTGAATAGAGAAATTTCTCTCAAATTATTCATTTGTGGAAAATCAAGATTTGGCATTGCATTTTAAAGTTAATCCATTCGAGTCACTTACTTATTTGCAAAATAACATTTTGGTAAAGGAGAATTTATTTGAATATCAAATAAGAAAAGGCTCAATACCCTAGCTGGTAGAACTGGGAAACAGTTAATGATCACAAGCTTGGAACACAAAATCAACCTCCTGTAACAAATTTAGTTTATGACTTTAAAAGGACAAATGGACTCTTCTGCAATAAACATTCAAACAAATACAGTTTCCAATAATAAATGTTTTTAAATCTCAAGGTCATAATAAATCAGTCATAGGGACTCTTAAGCTTTCTTATAGTATAGGAAAGTGCTTTCCTATTTTACAATCAAAATTAGAAGGAAACTAGACCCTATGTTGACAAGACAAAAATTTACACACAGACTTTAACTTAGTTCTTTAGGGTAGCCATTGACCTTCTTTATTTGTCTGAAGGAGTGATTCTCAGCTCTAGCTACACATTGAAATCACTGAGTACCTTTTTAAAAAATACCAATGTCACCGACTAGGCAAAGTGGCTCATATCTGCAATCCCAGCACTTCGGGATGCTAAGGCACGTGGATCATTTGAGCCCAGGAATTCAAGACCAGCCTGGGCAACACAGTGAGACCCTGTCTCTCCAAAAATATACAAAAAATTAGCCAGGCATGGTGGCACATGCCTGTAGTCCCAGCTACTTGGGAGGCTGAGGACAGACGGTTGTAACCTTGTATTTCTCATGTTGAGTGATGAACTCTATGATCCCTCCCCCTTGAACCTTAGCAACTGCCTCAATCATTAAGATCACAGCAGAAAAGATGCTATTTGACTTCCAGACCTAGAGCATAAAAATCACATGCACTTCCTCTTTGCTTTCTTGAGCCACTCACTCTTGCACGCCAGCCACCACGTAGTGAGGAAGTCCAAGTACCCCACGTGGAATGAACACCTGGGGAGGCCACAGGCATACATCTTGGCTAACTGGCTAGCTGAGGACCCAGCTAATAGTAAGTGTTAGAAGGATCACTTGAGCCTGGGAGGTCAAGGCTGCAGCCAGCCATGATCGTGCCACCGCACTCCATCCAGCCTGGGCAACAGAGTGACCCTGTCTCAAAAAATCAAATTAAAAACAAATAAAATACCAATGTCCCGATCCCACCCACAAAGTCTGATTTAATCCGTATGAAGTAGGGCCTGGCACGTTTGACGAACAGGCAAGGAGGCAAGAGTGGCTGCAGCAGAGTAAGCCATCGCGAGAGGGGCAGGAGGTGAGGCTAGGCCATGTGTGTGTTCTGGCATGCTAATGTGAGGGCTTGGGATTTTCATCTAAAGAAATGGTGAGCTATTACAGGGGCCACTGGGCTGCAAGTAGCAAAAACCAACTCAAATCAGTCCAAGTGAAACTGGGAAGTTACTGGCTCTTCTAAGTCCGGATAGAGCTGATCTAAAGCTCAACACTGCACTGTGTCTCTCTCTTTCTCTTCCCCCTTTCAATGGCCCTCTCCCTCTCCCTCTCAGGGATGTTCCATCTTTTGGCTCGTTCTCCCTATAGACAAGATTTCTCTTCATGGTATACGAGACAGCCCCTGGCAGTCCCTGACTCATTCACTTCTTTCAGCCCCATTATTTCAAAAGCCAAGATGCTGTCTCTCACAGTTCTGTATTAAAGAAAAAACAAACTTGGCCGGGCGCGGTGGCTCAAGCCTGTAATCCCAGCACTTTGGGAGGCCGAGGCGGGTGGATCACGAGGTCAAGAGATCGAGACCATCCTGGTTAACATAGTGAAACCCCGTCTCTACTAAAAATACAAAAAAAAAAAAAAAAAAGAAAGAAAGAAAGAAAAACAAACCTGAGTAGGTGGTTGGCTCAGTTAAGGTCAGATGCCCACAGCTGGACCAATCCACATGGCCAGGATATTAGCGAATTCTGACTGGCCTGGTCATTTGCCCAGTCCTGCTGTGGGAGTGAGGGAGAAGGCAGGATGCTGGGATTGGAAATTCTCAGGACTGACCTGAGTAAAAGAAAGTGGAAAGGGTGGAAACTCCCTAAGAAAGTGGAGATGCTTTCCTGGCACGGTGACTCATGCCTGTAATCCCAACATTTTGGGAGGATGAGGCGGGTGGATCATCTGGGGTCAGGAGTTCAAGACCAGCCTGACCAACATGGAGAAACCCTTTCTCTACTAAAAATATAAAAATTTAGCGGGTGTAGTGGCAGGCACCTGTAGTCCCAGCTACTCAGAAGGCTGAGGCAGGAGAGTCGCTTGATCCTGGGAGGTGGAGGTTGCAGTGAGCCAAGATTGTACCACTGCACTCCAGCCTGGGCAACAAGAGTGAAACTGTCTCAAAAAAGAAAAGAGCCAGGCGTGGTGGCTCACGCCTGTAATCCCAGCACTTTGGGAGGCTGAAGCAGGCAAATCACGAGATCAAGATATCTAGACCATCCTCGCCAACATGGTGAAATCCCGTCTCTTCTAAAAAATACAAAAATTAGCTGCGCATGGTGGCATGTGCCTGTATTCCCAGCTACTCAGGAGGCTGAGGCAGGAGAATCAGTAGAACCCAGGAGGCGGAGGTTGCGGTGAGCCTAGATCAAGCCACTGCACTCCAGCCTGGCAATAGAGTGAGGCTCCATCTCAAAAAAAAACAAAAAGGCAAGGAAAAGAAAAGAAAGTGGAGATATTCAACAGTCAAAACAACGCAGGCATAGTGGTGTGAAATTCTACTCATGCTTTGCTCATTTGATTCACCCCTGTGTGATGGGCCTTAGAGGACGGGTAACATTTTTTTTTCTTTATCCTCATTCTGCTACTAACTCAGGGCAGACCAGATAGAACACTTCGAGCTCCAGAGAACCTTCTCTTCCTCTCTTCTCTCTTCACTCCTCCTCCTTCTCTCTCTCACCCCACTTTATTCTCCTCTCTTTGAAGATTGCCTTTCTGAGCTAAAAGCAGAACTACCATTTAACCCAGCACTATTGCTGGGTATATACCCAGAGGAATACAAAACATTCTACCGCAAAGACACATGCACGTGAATGTTCATTGCAGCACTGTTCACAATTGCTAAGACATGGAATCAACTTAAATCAACATCAGAGACAGACTGGATAAAGAAAATGTGGTATATATATATACCACGGAATATTACCCAGCCATAAAAAATCAAGATCATGTCTTTTGTGGGAACACAGATGGACCTAGAGGCTATTATTCTCAGCAAACTAACGCAGGAACAGAAAACCAAATAGCATATGTTCTCACTTATGAGAGCTAAATGATAAGAACTCATGAGCAGAAAGTAGAAAATAACTGGTGTCTACTTGAGCAGGGAGGGTGGGAGGAGGAAGAGGAGCAGAAAAGATAACTATTGGGGAATTAGGTGATGTAATGAAATGTACAACAAACCTCTGAGACACATCTTTATGTAACAAACCTTCCCATGTACCCTCAAATCTAAAATAAAAATTATATAAATAATTAAAAATTTAAAAAGCTCACCTTTCCTGCTTTTCTGCTTTTCTCTCCAATGAACAGTCAAAGAAAGATGGTTTCCCATAACGTTTTTTTAACCTCAAAGTTCTAAGTCAACAAAGCAGAGAGTGGTCACTCAAGAAGGCTTGACATCATTTCCCTGTCTACACATCCAATCCTGAATGACAAATATCGGTGTCCAATTTCAAAATTCCAGGAGAAGCTTGACGATTGTCCTGCCTTGCTTCAGGGAATCAAGGTTCCAAGGTCATATGGTCCACTGTTTTTTCATCACAGGTATAAAGCAAACTCTGAGAAAGTAGCCAGAGAAACATACAGCTCTAATGAGTCATCAATGACAGAGTGGATAAAGAAAATGTGGTGTATATATATACCATGGAATATTATGCAGCCATAAAATGCAGCTGGTGAATAGTATATACTAACTAACTGCAGGCCAGAGGCCAGGCTAAAAGCTTTTTCATGTATTCATTCATTCATTCATTCTTTCTCTCTCTTTCTTTCTTTTTGAGACAGATTCTCACTCTGTCACTATGCTGGAGTGCAGTGGCGTGATCTTAACTCACTGCAACCTCCACCTACTGGGTTCAAGTGATTCTCCTGCCTCAGCCTCCAGAGTAGATGGAATTACAGGCATGTGCCACCACACCTGGCTAATTTTTGTATTTTTAGTAGAGATGGGATTTCACCATGTTGGTCAGGCTGGTTTCAAACTCCTGACCGCATGATCCACCCGCCTCCAACTCCCAGAGTGCTGGGATTACAGGCATGAGCCACCACACCTGGCCTCATGCATTATTTCATTGGTGCATCATAATCATAATACTTAGGTATTCTATTATTATCCCCATTTTATAGATGAGGCAGTCAAGACTAGGGAGGCCAAGTGAACTTGTTCAAGATCACACAACTAAAAAGATTTTCTGAATAAATGGCACTTGTTCTTTTTTTTTTTTTTTTTAAGAGACAGGCACTTGCTATGTTGCCTAGACTGGTCTCGAACTCCTGGACCCAAGCAAAGTGTTGGATTTACAGGTGTGAGCCACCACACCCGACCTCAAGAGCACTTGTTCTTAACCACCATGCTGTGATTCTCCCTGCAAAAAAATAGGAGGCTAAGGTAATGCTCTCAGCTGTGTGAACACACTGGGCTACCTTACTTTACATGAGGAATGACACCGAAAGGAGCAAATCCAAAGCTAGTGATAAAGAAGAAAGCAGCCCCTGACCACTGGGAACTGGCCTGGCACTGACAGGTAAATCTTGGTGCTTTCCTAAACATAAACAATTTCACAGAGGATCCATGTTAGAAAAAGCCACTCTGTAGCCATGATGACTTGGAACAGAAAGAAGACTCCCTAATGACCTGTGAACACAGACAAAACATGAACATTGTCCAAGCCACAAAATACCACACATGACCCTCTCCTGGTGAATGCGAGTGACGGGCGTTCTTCACCAGTCATAGTTTTAGCCTCGCTCTAGTCTGCTTTTCCTCCCTTCCTAGTAGATAAAACGCATTGAGATGTTCAGTAGTAAAACAGCCTCTCTTTCAGGCTACACCCAAGCCCATTCACATCCCAGCTTGCTTGGACTCTCCCCAAAATCACACAACCAAAGTCCAAATCCTATAACAAGTCCTTTCTAACATGTTCCATGGTTCCCCATGTGTGTCCTCCCTTGCTGCAATGAACATGAAACACAACTTGTTCAATATGAGTGTGTTCCTGGAGGTCTTTGGCTGGAAGGCATCAACACTGTCTACTTCTGCTTGTCAGGGGCCTGCTGTGATGGACTCAAGGCTGCTCTCTCTCCCTGGACCAAAGAGGTTGAAAACCAAAGTCCTTGGTCCTAGAGGGCAGCGCAATCCAAACAGATTCCAGTAACCGGAGACATTCAATAACCCTTCCCTCCACACATACACACATAAGGAAAGTAGAGAGGGCCATTTCTGCATCTTGCTCTAGAGCAGAGTGACCCCAACACTATCGAAGGGACAGAACGCAGTGAGATGGACCCAGGTGCCACACCTAGATCCTGCTTGAAGTTGCTCCAATTCTTTTCCTACCCCAAAGTTCTTCTCTGTTGCTCTGAGCTGCACAATTGTGGACCCATAACAATTGAATAGCTGAGAAAAAAAAATAAAAAAACCTAAAGGGTCAATTTCATACTTCCTCTAAGACCATGGTGAAGTTCAAGTTTTCCATAAATGTAACAAACCTTCACAGACTGAAAAGAAAATGGTTTTCTCAACCACTTGTCCTCAATCTAGTTGCATGGAGCTGACTCAGCATCTCAGGGAGGTAAAAATCAAGGATCATTGTTTTTTAAAGCACCCCTAAGTGACTCTCATGTGCAACCAGGGTTGAGAATCACTAGTTGTTCAACTGATCATCACTGAGCATGCACTGGGTTCCATGAGCTGTGTTGTATGCTGGAGACGCTCTGGCAAATAACACAGATGCAATTCCTGTCCTTGAGAGTCTACACTCTAGGGGGAAAGAAAAGCAACTAATAAACAAATAAACGTCTAATTATACATTGTGGTAAGTGCAATGAAGAAGATGTAGCGTGCCGGGGTGCAGAACAACAGGCGGACCTCTTCAGGTAAGAAAGGAATTAAAGGCTTCACTAAAGAGGTGAAATGAAGCTGAGTGTAGAGGAGTAAGAGGGAGTGAGCATTGAGGAAGGGAAGTAAGACTGTTCTAAAGGCTTGGTGGGGTGGCTCACACATGTAATCCCACCACACTGGGAAACCAAGGCAGGAGTATTGCCTAAGCCCGGAATTTGAGACCAGCCTGGGCAACACAGCAAAACCCTGTCTGTACAAAAAGAAAAAGATAAAAAAGCTGGGAGTGGTGGCACATGCCTGTAGTCCCAGCTACTCAGGAGGCTGAGGAGGGAGGGTTGCTTTAGCCCAGGGAGGTTGAGGCTGCAGTGAGCTATAATTGCACCACTGCACTCCAGCGTGAGTGATAGAGGATGACCCTGTCTCAAAACAAGAAAAGAAAATGGTCTAGGCAGAAAAAAACATACAAAGGCCCTGAGCTGGGAAAGTGTGTGCAAAGAAGTGAAAGGAGGCTGCCAGGGCTCAGGTGAGCCAGGAGCAGTGTGCAGGCATCTGCTTCCTCGAGCTGCCACACAAACTGCCACTGGCTGAGTGGCCTAAAGTGATCGAAATGTATTTTCTTGCAGTTCAAAGGCCAGAAGTTGAAGATCAAGGTGTCAGCAGGGTTGTTTCCTTCTGAGAGCTGCAGGAGAAGGATCTGTTCTGGCTGCTCTCCTTGGATTGCAGAATGCCGACTTCTCCCTGTGTCTTCACGTGGTCTTCCTTCCGCAGCTGTCTGTGTATGCCTTTCTTATGAGGATGCCAGTCATACCGGATTAAGGCCCAGTCAAACGAAAACATTTTAACATAATTACCTCCATAGAGGCCCTATCTCCACAGAAGGTAACATTTGGAAGGAAACAATGAGGGTTGGGACTTGGAATTTGGAGGGGGTTAGGTTGAGGGATACACAATTCAGCCCACGACATCATAGTAAAGGGATTTGGAACTTTTTAAAAGTGGAATGGGATTGGCGGGTTTTAAATGAGATGGCACATCTGATTTAAATGAATGCTCTGAGCTGGGTGCAGTGGTTCATGCCTTAATGCCGCACTTTGGGAGGCCGAGGTGAGTGGATCACTTAAGGCCAGGAGTTCGAGACCAGCCTGGCCAACATGGTGAAACCTTGTCTCCTCTAAACATATAAAAATTAGCTGGGCATGGTGGCGGACACCTGGAATCCCAGGTACTCAGGAGGCTGAGGCATGAGAGTAGTTCGAATCTGGAAGGTGGAGATTGCAGTGAGCCAAGATCGTGCCACTGCACTCCAGCCTGGTGACAGAGCAAATGCTCTGGCTATTTACTGTGCTGGTGGCAGACTGGAGGAAAAGATGAGTGGGAGAGTGAGACCTCTGAGCGACTTACTTATGTTCAGATGGCAGTCCTCTCCTTTACTTGTTATGTGACCCCAGGCATGTTATGTGACCTTTTCTGAGACTCAGTCTCCCCATCTGTAAAACTCGAATAATTATAGTACCCCACACACAAATTTGTTGAGAGAATTAATGAGTCATCCACATTTAGTATATACGAAATGCAAATGCTAGATAAATGTTAAATATTATTATATTTTTAGCCATCTTGGAAAGAGACAGCAGTGCCTGTGACAGGATGCCTCTGCGTGGCTCCCAATCCTCTCATCTTCTCGTATTTACGGCCTTGTGGAATCCCCTCCCTAGAGTGTGGGCTGAACCTAGTGACTTGCTTCTAAGAAATAAAACTGGCAAAAGTGGTGGGATGTCACTTCCAATATCAGGTGGCTGCCATAACACAATACCACAGACTGGAGGATTAAACAACAGGCACTTACTTTCTCACAGTTCTGGACGGTGGAAGTCCAAGATCAAGGTCGGACAGCAGGGTTGGTAGGACAGATTGGTTTCTGGTGAGGGCTCTCTTCCTGGCTTGCAGACGGCCACCTTCTTACTGTGTTCTCACATGGTCTTTCCCACCATGTTTCTTCCTCTTCTTGTAAGGACACAGGTCCCGTCAGATTAGCGCCCCACCCTTACAACCTGGTTTAAGTATCTCCAAAAGGGCCCTATCTCCAAATACAGTCACGTTAGGAGTTAGAACTTTAACATGTGGATTTGGGAGATGGGGAAGATGGCTGCAATTCTGTCCATAACCATTAAAAAAAACCTGTGAGTTCTGTCTTCTTTCTCTACATAGATACAGATAGACAGATAGATATAGATACAGGCATGTAGATATCTTCTCATATGCTTGCTTTGATGAAACAAGCTTCCCTGTTGTCAGGGAGAACCATCTAGCAGGAAACTGAGGGCAGCTTCTGGCCAGCAGCCAGCTATGAACACAGGCCCTCAGCCCAACAGTTCTCAAGGAACTGAATCCTGCCAACAACCACATGAGCCTAGAAGTGGAGCCTCCCGACATTGAATCTTGAAGTAACTACAGCCTTTTGGGTACCGTGATGGCAGCCTGCAAGAGACTCTGAGTAGAGGATCCGGTCAAGCTGTGCCTGGATGCCTGACCCCTAGAAACTGCATGTTGTTTTAAGCTACTAAGTTTTGGGGTGCTTTGTTATGCCATAATCGAAAACAAACACATTAGCTAGACACAGGGCAGCATGCACCTGTAGTCCCAGCTACTTAGGAGGCTGAGGCAGGAGAATCTCTTGAACCCAGGATTTCGAGGTAAGCCTGGGCAGCAAGGTGAGACCCCACTGCTATTAAAAAAAAAGAGAGAAAGAAAGGTAGGCAGCGAGGCAAGCAGGCACAAAGGAAGCGGAGGGGGAGGGAGGGGAAGGAAATGGAGGGGAAAGAGAGGGAGGGAAAGGAAGAGAGGGGAGGGAGAGGAAAAGAAGGGGAAGGAGAGGGAAAGGAGAAGAAGGAGAGGGGAAGGAGGGGGAGGAGAGGGGAAGGAGGGGGAGGAGAGGGGAAGGAGGGGGAGGAGAGGGGAAGGAGGGGGGGAGAGAAAGGAGGGGGAGGAGAGGGGAAGGAGCGGGAGGAGAGGGAAAGGAGGGGGAGGAGAGGAAAAGGAGGGGAGGAGAGTAAAAGGAGAAGGAGAGGGAAAGGAGAGGGAGGAGAGGGAAAGGAGGGGGAGGAGAGGGAAAGGAGGGGGAGGAGAGGGAAAGGAGGGGGAGGAGAGGGAAAGGAGGGGGAGGAGAGGGAAAGGAGGGGGAGGAGAGGGAAAGGAGGGGGAGGAGAGGGAAAGGAGGGGGAGGAGAGGGAAAGGAGGGGGAGGAGAGGGAAAGAAGGGGGAGGAAAAGGAAAGGGGGGGAGGAGAGGGAAAGAAGGGGGAGGAGAGGGAAAGAAGGGGAGGAGAAGGAAAGGAGAAGGAGAGGGAAAGGAGGGGGAGGAGAGGGAAAGGAGGGGAGGAGAGGGGAAGGAGGGGGAGGAGAGGGGAAGGAGGGGGAGGAGAGGGGAAGGAGGGGGAGGAGAGGGGAAGGAGGGGGAGGAGAGGGGAAGGAGGGGGAGGAGAGGGGAAGGAGGGGGAGGAGAGGGGAAGGAGGGGGAGGAGAGGGGAAGGAGGGGGAGGAGAGGGGAAGGAGGGGGAGGAGAGGGGAAGGAGGGGGAGGAGAGGGGAAGGAGGGGGAGGAGAGGGGAAGGAGGGGGAGGAGAGGGGAAGGAGGGGGAGGAGAGGGAAAAGGAGAAGGAGAGGGAAAGGAGGGGGAGGAGAGGGAAAGGAGGGGGAGGAGAGGGAAAGGAGGGGGAGGAGAGGGAAAAGGAGAAGGAGAGGGAAAGGAGGGGGAGGAGAGGGAAAGGAGGGGAAGCGGAAGGGGAAGGGGAAGGGAAGGGAAGGGAAGGGAAAGAGAGAAAAAAGAAGAAGAAAAGTGAGTAATTTGCCCGAATTCACACAGTAAATGGTAGAGCCAAGAAAAATAAAATAAAAAATGATAACAGGTCAGGCATGTTGACTCTCACCTGTAATTCCAGGACCTTGGGAGGCCAAGGCAGGAGGATCTCAGGAGGATCTCATGTCCAGGAGTTTGAGACCAACCTGGACAACATAAGGAGACCCCCATCTCTGAAAAAAAAAAAAAAAACATTTAAAGATTAGCAAGGCATGGTGGCATGCACCTGTAGTCCCAGCTACCTGGGAGGCTGAGGTGGGAGGATCGCTGGAGCCTAGGAGGTCAAGGCTACAATGAGCTATGATCATGCCACTTGCACACCAGCCTGGGCAACAGAGTGCGACCCTGTCTCAAATGAAAAAAAGAAAAGAAAAGAAAAGAAAAAAATGATAATAATAATAATAGGGAAGGACAAAAACAAAGAATCCTACCAGGTCTCTTGGATTCCAGAACTAGCAAGAAAAAAATCACGAAACCAAAGCAAACTACTCCTGTCCCAAAACAAGAATAAATAATCCACAGATCATAAAATCAGGGACTCTGGAGCACATACATTAATATAACTATATGTCCCTTAGAATAAAGTTCTATCAAAGCTTAATAACCAAACAAATTAGCTATTGGCATTATTTTGCCTCCACTAAAACCCTGAGCAGTAGCAGAAATACAGATCCACAGTTCTAAAAACCTTATCACGAGGGCTCCTTTCATAAGAGCAGGTGGCTGTGATTTTCTTCTTTCTTGTTCCCTTTTTTCTATCCTTTGGGGAGCCATCTGTAAGTGTTTGGTTTCGAGATTCAAAAACAAACCCCGTGACTTCGAACAATGGGTTAAAAGGGTTGTACAGATGTGAACTGAACAGAGAAACAAGTTACAGAAAAACATTACAAAAGAAATTTCTTCAGGCCATTTTCTTAGGAAACTTCACACTGCAAATTAATCCTTCCACCTGAAGTCCCATCTTCTAACATTTTACATGTGTATATGTGTTTTACATCGTTGTTGAATTGCTGTCATATTCAGTATGTCTTGGTACTTCAATGCCTCCAGTTCCTTCTCCAAAAAAAAAAAAAAGAAGAAGAAGAGATGGCGCCATCGTACTCCAGCCTGGGTAACAAGAGCGAAACTCCATCTCAAAACAAAACAAAACAAAACAAAAAAGTGCTTATCTCAGTATCTGGGCTGCTTGAATGACAGCACTGTTATTTATCATATTATCATTCATTCATTCAACAAACACCTAGGTAGCAGCATGAGAGCCAATTTTTCATCAATTCATGGTTCTAAAGTGGAGGACCCAGAATCTCTATGTATAGCAGCAGCAACCTAGCTAGAAACAGAAGACGAGACTCTCGTCTGGAAGCGGTGACGGGGAAGGGCAGCTGACAGATGCTTAAGGAGGCTTAAACCATCCTGCTGCTGCTGTTGCTTGGTCTTTTCAGAAAAGAAAAGCACTGGTTGGGTGCCCTGGCTCACATCTGTAATCCCCACACTCTGAGAGGCTAAGGCAGGAGGATCCCTTGAGGCCAGAGTTTGAGATCAGCCTAGGCAACACAGTAAAACCTTGAGTCTAAAAAAAAAGTGTTTTGTTTTTTTTTTTCTCAAATTAGCCAGGTGTGGTAGAGTGTACCTATAGTCCTAACTACTTGGGAGGCTGAGGTCAGAGGATCACTTGAGCCTAGGAGTCCAAGGCTGCAGTAAGGTGGAATCATGCCACGGCACTCCAGCCTGGGTGACAGTGCAACGCTTTACCTCTAAAAAATAGAAGGAGGCCGGGCGCGGTGGCTCACTCCTGTAATCCCAGCACTTTGGGAGGCCGAGGCGGGTGGATCATGAGGTCAAGAGATCGAGACCATCCTGGTGAAACCCCGTCTCTACTAAAAATACAAAAAATTAGCTGGGCATGGTGGCGCGTGCCTGTAATTCCAGCTACTCGGGAGGCTGAGGCAGGAGAACTGCCTGAACCCAGGAGGTGGAGGTTGCAGTGAGCCGAGATCGCGCCATTGCACTCCAGCCTGGGTAACAAGAGCGAAACTCCATCTCAAAAAATAAACCAACAAACAAAAAAAAAAAATAGAAGGAAAAAAGTAAAGACGAGCACTGTTATCACTATTCAACTGATAAGAAAGTTTAGGCTGGCATAGCTCCAGGGACTTAGGGTATGGAAAATCAGACCCCCTAAAAAGGCACCGAGCTGCCTTGGGGCAGAGACTTTGCCTGAAGGATTTAACCCTCTATCTCCAAGGCACAGATACAGTGCCCCATACACAGCAGGTCTTACACAGGTTCCCCAGGAGCAAAGCCTGAAACAGGGACTTATGCCCTGATTTATTGAGGGAGTGCCCTTGCTAACAGAAAGGGGTTCCATTCTAGACCCGAAGACAGCATTCTTCGATCTCACGCAAGAAAGAATTCAGGGCAAGTCCACAGAAGAAAGTGAACGTAAGTTTATTTAAGAAGTAAAGGACTAAAACAATGATTACTCCATAGGCAGAGCAGTCCCAAGGGCTGCTAGTTGGCTATTTTTATGGTTATTTCTTAATCATATGCTAAACCAGAGATAGATTATTCATGAGTTTTCTAGCAAAAAGGCCAGGAATTCCTGGAACAGAGGGCTCCTCTTTCTCTTAGACCACATAGGGTTAATTTCTGGATGTCGCCATGGCATTTGTAAACTGTTATGGCACTGGTGGGAGTGTCTTTTAGCACGCTAATGCATAATTAATTAGCATATGAGTAGTGAGGATGACCAGAAGTCACTTTTGTCACCATCTTGGTTTTGGTGGGTTCCGCAGGCTTCTTTATTGCATCTTATCAGCAGGATTATTTATTTATTTTATTTTTTATTTTTTTAATTTTATTTATTTATTTATTTATTTATTTATTTTTTGAGACGGAGTTTCGCTCTTGTTACCCAGGCTGGAGTGCAATGGCGCGATCTCGGCTCACTGCAACCTCCGCCTCCCGGGTTCAGGCAATTCTGCCTCAGCCTCCTGAGTAGCCGGGATTACAGGCACGTGCCACCATGCCCAGCTAATTTTTTGTATTTTTAGTAGAGACGGGGTTTCACCATGTTGACCAGGATGGTCTCGATCTCTTGACCTCGTGATCCACCCGCCTCAGCCTCCCAAAGTGCTGGGATTACAGGCGTGAGCCACCGCACCCGGCTATTTATTAAGTTTTGAGATGGAGTCTCACTCTGCCGCCCAAGCTACAGTGCAAGTGGTGTGATCTCTGCTCACTGCAACCTCAGCCTCCCTCATTTGAGCAATTCTCGTGCCTCAGCCTCCCAAGGAGCTGGGATTACAGGTACCTACCACCACCCCCAGCTAATTTTTGTATTTTTAGTAGAGACAGAGTTTTGCCATGCTGGTCATGCTAGTCCCGAACTCTTGACCTCAGGTGATCCACCCACCTCAGCCTCAAAGTGCTGGGATTACAGCTGCGAGCCACCGCTCTCGGCCATCAGCAGGGTCTTTATGACTTGTATCTTTTCCTGCTGACCCCCAACCTCATCCTGTGACTACGAATACCAGACTTCCTGGGAATGCAGCCCAGCAGATCTCAGCTTCATTTCACCCAACCCATGTTCAAGATGGAGTCACTCTTGTTTGAACGCCTTTGACACCCTGAGGAGAAAAGGAGTCAGGGAAGTGAGAAAGAAAAGGAAAGTGTATCGATTCAGCAGAAGCCTAGCCTCAGACCCACTCCAGAAGGAGCTCTGGGGCATGAAGCCATCACAGAGTTATCCAGCCTGTAACTAGGGGCCAGCTTTACGGATGGCCTCTCCACTGGCGGTGAGCTGCCCTTGGGGATGATGCAAAGTGTGACTTCCCAGGCATCCCTCAGCACCATCAACTGAGCACAATTCCCTGACAGCTGCCTTAGACTCCTAAATGGGATCCAGGTGGGAAACCAGTAGTATCCAGGACAATGCTCAATAAATATTTGTTGGATGAATGACTCATAACTAGAGCACAATTCTCCTACTCTCTCTGTATCTCTTCTCTATACCCAAGAGAGGACTTTCAACCCACAAACATTTCACAGTCATCATCTCTAATTCAGAAAGCTTCCCCAGCACAACTAAACAGCCTGGCAAGAGTCACAACGGACTGTGTTTGGTTACCACTTCGAAGGAGGAAGGACACGCTGTTGAGGTGTTTTTTTTTTTTTTTTTTTTTGGAGACCGAGTTTCGCTCTTGTTACCCAGGCTGGAGTGCAATGGCGCAATCTCGGCTCACCGCAACCTCCGCCTCCTGGGTTCAGGCAATTCTCCTGCCTCAGCCTCCTGAGTAACTGGGATTACAGGCACGTGCCATCATGCCCAGCTAATTTTTTTGTATTTTTAGTAGAGACAGGGTTTCACCATGTTTACCAGGATGGTCTCGATCTCTCGACCTCGTGATCCACCCGCCTCAGCCTCCCAAAGTGCTGTTGAGGTTTTAAGCTACGGACTAATACCTTCACCCATCATCCAAGGCCGCCACAAATTAACAGTTGCATGGGGTTTTTGTCTGACAGCTGGGCAAAGCCAATGCGTGTCAAGGGACATGAGACATAACATAAAAAGGCCACTTGAATTTCATCTCCTGGAGAGGGCATTTGCTTCTCACGTTCTTGGACCGCCCCTGGGTGGAGAACTCAGCCAAGGGACTAATATACCTTTTACACCAAATCGGTATTAAAGCCGGAATGTGTAGGATAATCATTCCTGGCAAGAGGAATCAAGCCAGGTCTTTCCACCTTTTTTGTTTTAATTACACCCATTTTCCATCCAGCTCTCAAGTGCCCTGCCATTCTGATAAAGTTGCTAGCCGCCCCCACAACCACCACTCTGTCCTTCCTCTTCTCCATCTCACAAACGAAAGCAGCCCATACAAGGGAAAGAGGATTTGGCAAGAGAAGGGTTACAATGTAATCCTTTCCCAAAGGAGAACTCCATCCCCTCTCCACCCTGCTGCCAGAGTAAGCCTCTGCTAAAATGAAAACCCTTCAATCTTTGGACAACATACGCAATCTTTCATAGGGCTCACAAGATTTGATGTAAGAGGGTTTACACCTGCTCTCCCTCCAGCCTGCCACAGGATCTTTGCATATGCTGATCCCTTGGTGGAATGCACTCACCTCCAGCTACTCCTTCAGCTCAGAGCTTAAATGTTGTATCTTCAGCTCCCTGTCTCACTCAGATCTGCTCTGGTTGTCACAGCACGTTTTCTTCATGGCATATCACAGATCGTTACTATAGTTTTGTGTCGGTGTTCTCCAACGCTGGTGCACCAGAAGAAAGCTCTTATTTTGATGGTTATCACGTAGCTATCTGCACTTTCCAATTAGTTTCTGGAGTGGAGGGAATAAAGGATGCACGCTCTCATTTTAGAGATGAGGAAATTGAACTGGGTAGGAAACAATATTTATCTGAGGTCACGTGGTTTGTTGGTAAATGGGTTTTTTTTTTTTTTTTTTAAGACAAATTTGGCTATTTTCTCCTGAAATACTCAGCCCTTTTGCAAACAGCCTGTGTTACTCCCACCTCAGCTGTAGGGACTGCTGTCTTCCTGATTCACTGCTGGCCAGGGAGGAGTGTCCTAGGATTCAGTGAAGAACCACATAGAAACCTCATAAGGAGGCTGGACACAGTGGCTCATACCTGTAATCCCTGCATTTTGGGAGGCTGAGGTGGGTGGATTACCTGATGTCAGGAGTTAGAGACCAGCGTGGCCAACATGGCGAAACCTTGTCTCTACCAAAAATACAAAAAAATTAGCTGGGCATGGTGGCACGTGCCTGTAGTCCCAGCTACTCGGGAGGCTGACGCTGGAGAATCGCTTGAACTCAGGAGGGGAAGGTTGCAGTGAGACAAGATCATACCACTATACTCCAGACTAGGTAACAGAGCGAGATGCTGTCTCCAAAAAAAAAATAAATAAATAGACACTGTGGAACCAGAGTCACTGGCTTCAAATCCTGGGTATGTCCCCAGACATAGAATGATGGGCAAATCATACAAGGCCACTGGGGCTCCGTTTCCATATACGTAAGCTGAAGATAAGAATACCTAGCTCAGAGTAGTTTGAGAATTGAAAGATTTAAGATCCCTAAAAGGGACCAGGTGTGGTGGCTCACACCTGTAATCCCAACACTTTGGAAGTCTGAGGCGGGCGGATTACTTGGGGCCAGGAGTTCAAGACCAGCCTCGGCAACATGGCGAAACTCCACCTCTAAAATGTACAAAAATTAGCCAAGTGTGGTGGTGTGTGCCTGCAGTCCCCGCTACCCAAGGGGGCTGAGGTGGGAAGATCACTTGAGCCCAGGAGGTAGAGGTTGCAGTGAGTTGAGATTGTGCCACTCCACTGTAGCCTGGGCAACAGAGTGAGACCCTATCACACACACACAAAAAGGGCATGTAAAGGGGGTAGGACAATGCCTGGCTCGTAGTAAGCCCTCAATTAAAAGTAAATTATTGGCCAGGCATGGGGCTCATGCCTGTAATCCTAGCACTTTGGGAAGCTGAGATGGGTGGATCACTTGAGGTCAGGAGTTCAAGACCAACCTGGCCAACAAGGTGAAACCCGATCTCTACTAAAAATGCAAAAAGTTAGCTGGGTGTGGTGGCAGGTGCCTGTAATCCCATGTACTCGGGAAGCTGAGGCAGGAGAATCACTTGAACTCAGGAGGTGGAGGTTACAGTGAGCCGAGATCGCACCACTGCACTCAGCCTGGGCAACAACAGTGAAACGACATCTTAAAAAATGGTAAATTATTGCTGTTATTATTATCTCGTTTCTTTCAAGTAATTCCCTTTTTCTTTAAGTTTGCCCAGAATAGGTTTCTATTGCTTGAAGCCAAAAAATCCTAATGATATACCTGCCTTTTCCTTTTGAACAGAGAAGGCGTGGTTAGCCAAGTAAAAATGAGATTCCTGGGGGCAGTGGTTTTTATCAGACAGAGAAGGGTCCCACTGAACGTTAGCAGGAGCAACAGAGAGGCTCTGAGGAAAGGAGGAAGGACAGGACACGGGGTTGCTCCTGCAAGGAGAGGAGAGACGCCCTCCCCATCCTCTCGTGGAGCAGGAAACACCGGTTCGCTCAGTCATGCTCCTGGGCTGTGGGGGAAGTGCAGCCACGCTGCCCACTGCAATCCCCTGGGCAGCTGCATCCAGCCCTAAAGATCCTCACTCCATTGGTCTGGGAGTGACACACCGAGCACAGGGACTTTTTTTTAAGTGTCCAGGTGGCTCAAAGGTGCCACCAAGATAGAGAGCCTCCACCTAGGATGAAAGAACTGAAAGATCATCCCTCCTGCATTCCCCTTGCCTTTGCAGCGGGGACTTCCCACACTAATGAGCATATGCATCCTCCTGTCAAAATGAAGATGCTGGGCCAGGCACAGTGGCTCACATCTGTAATCCCAATATTTTGTGAGTCCAAGGTGGAGGATCGTATAAGGCCAGGAGTTCAAGACCAGTCTGAGCAATACAGCAAGATCCTCATCTCTAAAAAAAAAAATTTTTTATTAGCTGGGCAGGTGGGGCACAGTGGCTCATGCCTGTAATCTCAGCACTTTGGGAGGCTGAGGCAGGTGGATTACCTAAGGTCAGGAGTTCAAGACCAGCCTAGCCAACATGGTGAAACCCTGTCTCTATTAAAAATACAAAAATGAGTCGGGCATGGTAGCATGTGCCTGTAATCCCAGCTACTTGGGAGGCTGAGGCAGGAGAACCACGTGAACCCAGGAGGCGAAGATCACACCACTGCACTCCAGTCTGGGCGACAGAGCGAGACACTCTCTTCAAAAAAAAAAAAAAAAAAAAAAAATAGCTGGGTATGTTGGTGTGTACCTGTGGTCCCAGCTACCCAGGAGGCTGAGGTGGGAGGATTGCTTAAGCCCAGGAGTTCAAGGTTGCAGTGAGACGTGATTGCAACCCTGCACTCCAGCCTGGGTGACAGGGTGAAACCCTATCTCAGAAAAACTTTTTAAAGACAAAAACCAAAAGTCAAAATGCAGATTCTGATTCTGTATGTCCAGAAAGGGGCCTGAGCCTCTGCCTTTCTTACGTGCCCCCAGCTGGTACTGGTGCTGCCAGCCCAGGCACCACGCTTTGGGTAGCAGGTGTCTAGCAGAGTGCAGTGGCTCCAGGGCTCCTAAGCACAAAAGCCACTCACGCATCGTCCTCACAGGGCCAGGCTCCAATGCAGGACAGATGCTGCTTTGGGTCAGTTTGCTCAGAACATCTGGGCCTTCCTACGATGAGAGGTCACCCCCTGTCTCCCCACTCGGATGGCAGAAGGTGTTCCCAGGGACACAGAAGGAACCATACCGTCACTCAGGGCCACCCCAGTTGCTCCCTCAGCCCCTGATCAAGTCAGTCTGAGACCCCCCTGAGTCAAGTCTCTCCCACTTATCCCTCCTTGTCCAAACCCCAACCCCTGTGCACTGAGTATCCTCTCAAAATAAACCCGATGATCGCCCCCTGCCTCCACTTCCTGTTGCACCTGAGGCAATTATTACTTGTCATAAACAAGAACAGCCAGCTGTGCGTAGCTTTCGGCTCGCTGTTCTTAATACGCCTTATAATCATTTGGCTCGGAGGAGAATTCTCCAGCCCCACAATGGTTCTGCACAGCCAATCACAGTGAAGTCCTGGGCCGTGCGTTGATAATACAATCTGACACTGTCAGTCAGAGGGAATCAAGACTCTTGCTGCAGGGAGGAGGGAGAGAGGAAGACGAAGGGAGGGGCGGAGAGAGAGAGGGTGTGTGTGCCCCTTCCCCCTCTGAAAGTGCAGGTGCCTGCAGAGTCTCCCAGGAGCCTGTCCCTGCAGAGGCCTTGACAAATGTCAATGGACAGGACAAGATTTCTCCTTCTCCAAGACCTGTAGGTCCCCTCCTACCCCAGCTATACTCACACTCATTTCTTGTTTATGTGTCTCTCAAGCTCCATTCGGAGAGAATGGAGATGTCTTCTTGGACTAAATTAAAGTTGAAGCCAAGAGGACCAAGTTGGAGGGTGCTTGGAGGAACAGGTAGGTCCTCTCTGGCAGCCAACCTGCAAGGTGACCGCAGCTATTCCCGCCTTCAGGTACTCAGCCCCTTTTGTGACATCCCCTACCACGCGCAGACCAGGGCTGGTCTGCATCGTGAATAGAATATGGTTGTGCGCTCGCTCTCGCTCTCGCTCTAGCTCTCTCTCCCTTGGAAACCAGCTGCCATGTTGCAGAGACATTCAGGCAGCCAATGGCAAGCTCACTTGGGGAGGAACAGCCCCCATGTGAATGAGCTTGGGAGCAGAGTCTCCTCTGGTTGAGTCCTGATGTGACAGCTGCTCCGGCCCACAGCCCGACTGCAGCCTGATGAGAGGTCCTGAGCCAGAACCACCCAGCTAAGCTGCTCCTGGATTCCTGACCCACAGAAGCTGTGACATCACAGGTGTTTATTGTTTTCAGTTACTACATTTGGGGTAATTTTTTTACACAACAGTAGATGATGACTACACTATCCCAAATCAATCCACACATTTGGTGTTCCCACCAGCATGGGATGTGTCTTTCATTTTTTTGACACAGGGTCTCGCTGTGTAACATAGGCTGGATGTAGTAAGTAGCACAATTACAACTCACTGCAACCTCAATCTCCTGGCTCAAGCAATCTTCCCAGCTCAGCCTCCCCAGTCGCTGGGACCACACCTGGCTAATTTTTTTATTTTTGTAGAGACTAGGTCTCACTGTGTTGTCCAGGTTGGTCTCAACCCCCTGGGCTCAAGCAGTACTCCCACCTAGGCCTCTGAACATGCTGGAATTACAGGCATGAGCCAATGTGTGCAGCAAGTATGGGGTCTTTCTATGGCAAGGGGCCAGTCACTATGAGAGAGAAAAATCATAATATTAATAATACTAATAAGCTGGTAATGGTGGCTCACGCCTGTAGTCCCACCTACTCAGGAGGCTAAGGTGGGAGGATTGCTTGACCCCAAGAGGCTGAGGCTGCAGTGAGCCTTAACCACACCACTTCACTCTAGCCTGGCAAACACAGCAAGACTCTGTCCCAAATAACAATAATAATAGCTAACATTTAAATAAGCCTTACTTGGACCCAGGCACATTGCATTGTTCTAAGCACATTGCATGCATGAACTCATTTAATCCTATATTCAAATATTATTAGTATTCCTGTCATGCTCATCAGCCAGAAGCCACCAGAAACATACCCGTAGCTGAACAGAAATGGGTTTAGTAACTTCTTGCAACAAGGGAGCTCACACACCATGGGGAGTGGGAGGTGTGTCCCAGTAAGGGTGTGCTGGGGGGCTTGGTATAGGATTCTGGTTAGTTGGCAGAAAGCAGTGTTAATTCTGTGGCTGGGCATCACCATAATTTTTATGTAGGAGGCAGGAGGAATAGAGTGGGGCTAAAGCTGTCATTGGTAAAGCAGCAGTAATGGCATGTGTCAGTCAGAAGAAGGGGATGTGTTTGCCCATTTTTGTGGTTTGCCCACTGCGCATGCGTTTGTGTTCAGGTGTGATTCGTTATAGAGTGTCTTATTTTTGTCTTGTTTCATCATGATCAGCATGACATCTTCCAATACAACCTTTCTCTGAAATTGCTTAAGTAGGAAATACCACAGCCTAGCAGTAGTACCAGGCCAGATACTAGCTGACAACAATCAAGACTGGGCCCCCGGCCGGGCGCCGTGGCTCACGCCTGTAATCCCAGCACTTTGGGAGCTCAAGGTGGGCGGATCACTTGAGGTCGGGAGCTCAAGACCAGCCTGGCCAACATGGTGAAACCTCATCTCTACTAAAAATGCAAAAATTAGCTGGGTATGGGGGTGCACGCCTGTAATCCCAGCTACCCAGGGGGCTGAGGCACGAGATTCGCTTGAACTCAGGAGGTGGAGGTTGCAGTAAGCCAAGATCATGCCACTACACTCCAGCCTGGGCAACAGAGCCAGACTCTGTCTCAAATATAATGTTAAAAAGACTGGACTTTTTTTTTCTTATCCCCACTTTACAGATGGAAAATCTGAGGCCAAGATAAGCTCGGTAGTTATGTTGCCAAGCCTGGATGGAACTGCAGAGTTCCTCAAACTGTCTGTGTTGCGGCACTAGCTTTGCTCTGTTTTCTTTCATTTGCCAATCCATCGTGGGCCAGTACTTTCATAAAATACAATAAAAATGAATTGCTGTGATAATGATCATACATTTAGATGTTTTAGCAATGTTAAATTGCTATCAAAGCTTCTAAACAGGTACTGTCAAGTTCTATATTATTTGGTCTCAGACAAGGACAGTTCTCAGGCCATTACTGACCACAGACCACACTTTGGGCGGCTTTAGAAGTTGTCTGATGAAGAGTTTTTCAGTCCAGGCATGGTGGCTCACACCTCTAATCTCAGCACTTTGGGAGGCCAAGGCGGGCAGATCACTTGAGGTCAGGTGTTCGAGACCAGCCTGGCCAACATGGTGAAAACCCATCTCTACTAAAAATGCCAAAATTAGCCATATGTGGTGGCAGGTGTCTGTAATCCCAGCTACTTGGGAGGCTGGAGAATCGCTTGAACCTGGGACACGGAGGTTGCTGTGAGCCAAGATTATGCCACTGCACTATAGCCTGAGTGATGGAGTAAGACTCCATCCAAAAAAAAAAAAAAAAAAAAAGAGTTTTCCAAACTTCATGCATTTATCTTCATTTTTATCATTTCCATGTAGCACCTCTACTATTGCTTACTTAATACTATCTTTAAATATCCTCATCCCATGTCAACTAGCACCCATTAGGATGGCCACAGTTAAAAAGAACAGAAAATAACAAGTGTTGGCAAGGATGTGTAGAATTGGAACTTTTGTGCAGAGTTGGTGGGAATGAAGATGGTACAGCTGCTACAGAAAATGGTGTGGAAACTCCTCAAAAAGTTAAAAATACAAATATCATATGATCCAGCAATTCCATTTCTGGGATTTCAAATTTCCAAAAATTTGAAAGTGGGATTTTAAAGAAATATTTGCACACGTATGTTCATTGTGGTGTTATTCACAGTAATCAAGAAATAAAAGCAACCCAAATGCCCACTGACAGATGAAAAAATAATGAAAATCTGATATCTAGGTACAATGGAATGTTATTCAGTCTTTAAAAAGAGGGAAATTCAGCCAGGGTCTAACCCGCTATGGCTCATGCTTGTAATCCCAGCACTTTGGGAGGCCGAGGCGGGCAGATCACCTGAGGTCAGGAGTTTGAGACAAGCCTGATCAACATAGAGAAACCTCATCTCTAGTAAACATACACACACACAAAACAAAAATTAGCCAGGCATGGTGGCACATGCCTGTAATCCCAGCTACTCGAAGGACTGAGGCAGGAGAATCACTTGAACCAGGGAGGTGGAGGCTGCAGTGAGCCAAGATTGTGCCATTGCACTCCAGCCTGGGCAACAAGAGCAAAACTCCATCTGAAAAATAAAGAAAAAAAGAGGGAAATTCAGCCAGGCACAGTGGCTCACGTCTGTAATTCCAGCATTTTGGGAGGCTGAGGCAGGCCAGTTGCTGGAGCTCAGGAGTTTGAGACCAGCGTGAGCAACATGGCAAGACCTTGTCTCTACAAAAAAAAAAAAAAAAAAAAAAAAAGTCCAAAAAAAACCAGGCATGGTAGTGTGTACCTATGGTACCAGCTACTCGGGAAGCTGAGGTGGGAGTATCATTTGAGCCAGGGGAGCAGAGGTTGCAGTGAACCGAGATGATGCTACTGCCCTCCAGCCTGGGTAACAGAGACCCTGTCTTAAAGAGAGAGAGAGAGAGAGAGAGAGAGAGAGAGAGAGAGAAATCCTGTAGCGTGCTGCCTCATAGACAAAACTCAAGGACTTTACATGATAAGCCAGGCACAAAAGGACGAATACCAAACAATTCTGCTTATATGAGGTATCTAAAGTAGTCAAACTCCTAAAAACAGAAAGTAGAATTGTGGTTACCAAGGGCTGGAGGTATTTAGTGTTTAATGGGTATACAGCAGGCATCCCCAGACTTTTTACACAGGGGGCCAGTTCACTGTCCCTCAGACCGTTGGAGGGCCGCCACATACTGTGCTCCTCTCACTGACCACCAATGAAAGAGGTGCCCCTTCCTGAAGTGCAGCAGGGGGGCCGGATAAATGGCCTCAGGGGGCCGCATGTGGCCCGCAGGCTGTAGTTTGGGGACGCCTAGTATAGAGTTCCCATTTTGCAAGATGAAATACTTCTGTAGATCTGTTGTACAACAATGTGAATATACGTAACACAACTGAACTGTATACTATAAAATGGTGAAGATGGTAAGTACAATGCCATGTGCTTTTCAGCATAATTATAAAAAGAAGAAAGTCCTCATAATAACCTATATTATGTATTAAGATGGCTAGTTGTATATGTTTTCTTTTTTTTTATATAAGAGATGGGGTCTCACTATGTTGCCCAGGCTGGTCTGGAACTCCTGGGCTCAAGCAAACCTCCCACCTCAGCTTCCCAAAGTCCCGGGATTACAGGTATGAGCCATCACCCCCAGCCGAGTTCTATATATTTTCTTACTTGCATTAACATAAAGGTATAATTGTTAAATAAGAAAATGGGTTTTTCCATGCACGACTGAAAATCATTTTGTATAAATATTGATCTTTGAAACTCGTATTTCTTCAATGCCTAGCATCTGAGGCCTGACAAGAGGAGGGGCTTAGAATCACTCCCAGGCTTCAAGGAGCTTGCAATTAAACTGAAAAGTTAAAACATTCTCCCACTGCAAAGAAGGCAGGAAAAGCTTAAAAGAAATCTGTATGTTCCTTGAAGGTCAGCTTTGTGTGTTCAGTGCTCTCTCCCAAGTTCCTAGCACATGCCTTGCCCACAGTGGGGTCTCAGCAGATACTTGCTGAATTCTATCAAATTAATAGAAATACTAAATAGGCCCAGCACAGTGGCTCATGCCTGTAATCCCAGCACTTTGAGAGGCCAAGGCAGGTGGACTGTTTGAGCTCAGAAGTTTGAGACCAGCCTGGGCAACATGGTGAAACCCCATCTCTACAAAAAATTACAAATATTAGTTGAGCATGGTGACTCACACCTGCAGTCTCCGCTACTCAGTGGGCTGAGGCGGGAGGATTGCTTGGGCCCAGAAAGCAGAGGTTGCAGCAAGCTCTGATTGTGCCACTGCACTCCAGCCTGGGTGACAATGAGACTTTGTCTCAAAAAAAAAAAAAAAAGAGACAGAGAGAAATACTAAATAACCAACACAAAGCAACGAGGTACCAGGCCAGAGCTCCCAACTTGAGTTTTGTGGATAGGAATTAGGATACAGACATCTCTGGAGGGCCATTATTCTGCTGGCCACAGCTAGGCTCTGTGGTTCCTGTTCTACAGACAAGGAAACTGAGATACATTGAGGTGAAATAACTCACCCAAATTCACCCAGCTCCTAACTGGTGGAGCTTGGATACAGAGAGAGTCTGGCTCCAGAGTCCATGCTTCGAACCCAGCAGATGTGAGATCACTTAGCACACAACACTGAATTTCCTCTGAGACCCTGATCTTGCCAATGAGCATATGTTTTTAGGAACATTTAATCCTGTGGTTGTCAGGGGATTTCTGCACATGAATGTTAAGCGGTGAATTCACTGTTCCTTCCGATGCTAAGTTAGCGTTTGCCTCCTAAAAGGTGGAAACAGTGGGCTTGTCCTTGGTTCAGTCTGTTTATTCTTAGACTCAGTTAGTTACTCACTGAATTAACCCCATGCTGGATCCTGACCTATTCTTGGTACCAGGCATGGTGGAGCACGCATGTAATCCCAACTATTCAGGAGGCTGAGGCAGAAGCATTGCTTGAACCCAGGAGGCAGAGGTTGCTGTGAGCAGAGATCGCGCCACTGCATTCCAACCTGGGTGACAGAGCAAGATTCCGTCTCAAAAAAAAAAAAAAAAAAAAAAAAAAATGTATTAGGTAGGCCAGGGAGTGATGGCTTATGCCTATAATCCCAGCACTTCGGGAGGCCAAAGCAGGTGAATCATGAGGTCAGAAGATCAAGACCATCCTGGCTAACATGGTGAAACCCCATCTGTACTGAAAATAAAAAAATTAACTAGGCGAGGTGGCATATGCCTGTAGTCCCAGCTACTCGAGAGGCTGAGGCAGGAGAATCACTTGAACCCAGAAGGCAGAGGTTGCAGGGACCTGAGATCATGCCACTGCGTTCCAGCCTGAGTGACAGAGTGAGATTCCATCTCAAAAAAAAAAAAAAAAAAAAAAATTATTAGGCAGGGCCAGGAGTGGTGGCTCATGCCTATAATCTCAGCTGAGGCATGTAGATCACTTGGGGCTAAGAGTTCGAGACCATCCTGGCCATATGGCAAAACCCTGTCTCTACTGAAAATACAAAAATGAGCGAGATGTTGTGGCATGCACCTGTAATCCCAGCTACTAGGGAGGCTGAGGCACGAGAACCACTTGAACCCAGGGGGCAGAGGTTGCATGAGCCGATATGATGCCACCGCACTGCAGCCTGGGTGACAGAGCTTATTACAGCACTATTTACAATAGTGGAACCAACCAGTGACTTTGAACCAACCCAAATGCCCATCAGTCATAGACTGGATAAAGAAACTGGCACATATACACCATGAAATACTATGCAGCCGTAAAAAGAATGAGTTCATGTCCTTTGCAGGGACATGGATGAAGCTGAAAACTATCATTCCCAGCCAACTAATACAGGAACAGAAACCAAACGCCACATGTTCTCACTCATACGTGGGAGTTGAACAACGAGAACACATGGACACAGGGAGGGGAACATCACACACCAGGGCCTGTTGTGGGGTGGGGGGCAGGGGAGGGAGAGCATTAGAACAAATATCTAATGCATGCAGGGCTTAAAACCTAAATGACAGGTTGATGGGTGCAGCAAACCACCATGGCACTTGTATACATATGTAACAAACCTGCACATTCTGCACATGTGTTCCAGAACTTAAAGTAAGATAAAAATAAAAAAGAAGTAAAAAACGTATCAGGCAGTAAGTAATCTGAACAGTGACTGGACAGTTGATGTTCTAAGGAATCATCGTTAATGTTTTGGGTGCCCTGACGGTATTGTGCCTATGTGTTTAAGAGTTTATCTTTTCAAGATACACATTGTAATATTTACAGATAAAATTTTAATGACTGGAATTGGCTTCAAAATAATCTATGTGGGGAAAACAGGTAGAGGTATAAGCAAAACCGGGCATGAGTGGCCACTGTCAACGCCAGGTAGTGAGTCCTGAGAATTCATCATGCTATTCTTCTGCTTTCATATACCTTTGGAATTTCCCATCATAAAATTGTTTGCAAGGTATATTTTTTAAAATCTCCTCTGTTAGCTAATCCTTCTCTTGAACCACATTCTTCAAATGTTCTCCTGTGGCTCCTAAGTTATAAAGAGCTCATAAGTTATAAAGAATCTGTGACATTTAGCAGTCACAGACTTGAAATCTCATGTTTTTCATGCTGGCATTCCCTCTGGTTTCATTTCTGCAAGTCTCAGCAAAATACTTTGTGTACCCACCTAATTATCACAGTCCTTAAGGCAGGTAGCCCTGGGCCCAGTCTTCTTCCTGTTGTTGAGATGTTTCCTGCACCTGAAATGCTTTTCTGCAGAACTGCTCATGGCTGGGCCTCCCCTCCCTTCTGCTCAATCGACCCTGCCCAGAGGGACCTCCACTGACCACCCAAGATAAGCAGACATTCCAGTGTCCCTCTGTGGCAATGCCTCAGAACACTGTCACTATCTGAGATGATTCCGTTCATCTATTCATCTGCTTTATTTTCTCTTTGTTGACGTACCACTCTCTCATTCTCCCCTTTATAATGTATTCCCCAGGAGGACAGAGACCTTGCCTGTTCATTGCTGCAGACTCAGAAGGTAACACAGTAGCAGGCACAGCACAGAATGAGGGAATAAATGAAATGAATGCCATAGCTGTGTGCATAGCTCCATAGACCTAGAAAATCAACTGCATTCTTACTACGAGGCATATACACAACCATGTATCTGGATCACATGTTTGTAGTCTTTCTCACCAATTCAGGAACCAATGGAACTGCACATCCCAGGCCAACAGAGCACTATAGCCCATTTCTTTTCAGAGAAGAGTAGCTCCCTATGAACTTTCATTGGACACCTGAGCTCTTGACTCACCGTAATTGATCACAGGAGGGTCTCTGTGCAAATCAGAGATGGTGGGACTCATGATGTCTGTGGTCACAAATCCAAATGCGCTACTCAATTATTTAGAAGGCCCTCAATACTCACCTAACTAACCCTACACCAGGGGCTAATCAAAGCACCGGGTTCTCCACTGAAAGCTGTGAGTCAGACTGCCCTATTGGAAAAGAAGGGTATGCATAAGACGTCACTCTGTATCTCAGCTTCATCAGCTATGGGCTGGAAAATGGTTATAGTGTCCTGGAGACTAGTGAACCTGGGATTGAATCTTTTTGCTTCTTCTTTATTAGCTGTGTGACCTTAGCTAAGTGATACCATTTCTGTGCTCCTCAGTGTCATTTATAAAATGGGAACAGCAATAATGCTATCTACCTTGTAGATTTGTTGTGAGAATTAAATGAGATGATATAAATAAATATTTCCTCTAGTGCCTGGCATAAAGTAAACATAATACAATTTATCTATTGCTGCTACTGCTACCACTGTCTTCTGATCTTGGGAAAGGCACTTAATTCCTCCAATTCTCAGAAGACTATTGTCTAACAAGAAATAACAGTGTCCTAGATCCACAGAAAGTCTGATGCCTCTCTCACCTACTTTCTTTGGTTGTCTGCTCAGATATCTTTTGCAAAGAGATCTTCCCTGACCAGTGTCCCCTTCTCACATAAAATAGCCCACACTCTCTCCATCTCATTACTCAGCTCGGTTTTTTCTCCTAGGATGTATCCGCCTGATTTCTACTTACCTGTTTAATGTCTGTCTTCCTTATCAGAAGGTCAGCTCTAAGAGTGAAGAGGCTTTGTTCATCATTGTGTTCCCTGCCTATTCCAGGGATCCAGAAGAATGTCTGGCATATAAAGACACATGATGAATATCTCTTGTGAAATGAATGAACGAATGAATGAGAGTGAAATTAGGTAACAGGATCATAACTAGCCAGTCCCTGAATTTCTGTTCAACAGACATTTCCTTTCTTCCTTCCTTCCTTCCTCCCTCCCTCCTTCCTTCCTTCTCTCCTTCTTTCCTTTCTTTCCTTCTAAGGCCAGAAAAAAGAACAGTAAGTGAGAGAGAAATGCCCATCGGCCTCTTTTTCCCCTGTTTCTCCTTTAAGGATGGATCATGCAAACAATCAAAACAAAAATGCAGCAACAGGTGCCAGGAAGTCAGGTGCATCCTTCATTCCCAGTCAGTCTTTCCTGGTTCTGAAATGTTTGCAGGAGCAAAGGGCCCCTGAGGCTCAGTGCTTTAAAAGAGCCCAGGCAGGATATGGACAGCTGCTCTGTAACTCCAATAAACGATGTCTGGCTAACCTTACATAGGGCACTGAGGGTTAGGGTTGTGCAGCTTTTGGGCGTCTCTGAAGAAGAAAATCAATGGGTTTGATGTATGGCCCCATTTATGGCACCTGAATCAGAACATCCATTATCAGTTCAGCTGCCATCAAACCTCTCCTAATAGAAAAATACAAGCCATCTCTGAGGCTTGAAAACCTCTTTACGAAGCCAATGGTCAAAGAGTAGAACCATCTTTTTCAACAGCAGCCAGTGAAGACGATCACACACCACTCCCTCATTCTCCCCTTTATAATGTATTCACCAGGAAGACAGGGACCTTGCCTGTTCATGTTCATGTCACTCCCCTGTGGACAACCCTCCCCTGGCTTCTGATTGCACTAGGAATAAAGTTCAAATTCCTCTCCAAGGATCCCACCAGGTCAGCACAGCCCGGCCTCACGTGTCTCTCCATCTCAGACCATCCTCCTGTCTTGCTCCACCCCAGCTGCATTCATCTTCTCTGTGTTCCCAGGAATGTGCCACCACACCTGCCTAATTTTTTCTTTTTTTCTTGGTGGAGACAGATTCTCAACATGTTGCTAAGGCTGATCTCAAATTCCTGATCTCAAGCGATCCTCCTGCCTCAGCCTCTCAAAGTGCAAGGACTGAAGGCATGAGCCCCTGTGCCCAGCTGGGTTTCATTTTTCTCTGAAGATGGATGGTGGTGACGGTTGCCTAACAATATGAATGCACTTAAATACACTTAAAAGTGGTTCCCATGGTAAATATTATATTATTTTTGTTTTACCACAAAAAAAATGTGTTTAAAAAAAGGAAGAAATTCTGAAACATGTTATAACATGGATGAAACTTAAAGATGTTATGCTAAGTGAAATCAGCCAGTCACAAAAGGACAGAGATCATATGATTCCACTTACATGAAGTACCTAAAGCAGCTGAATTCATAGAGAAAGAGAATAGAACAGTGGCTGCCCAGGGATGGGGGAATGGAGGGATGGGGAATTGGTGTTTAATGAGGACAGAGTTTCAGTTTGAGGTGATGAAAAAGTTCTGAAGATGGATGGTGGTGATGGTGGCACAACAATGTGAATATACTTAATGCCGCTTAATTGTACACTTAAAACTGTACACTTAGAATGGTTAAAATGTTAAGTTTTATATTACCTGTATTTTTGTAACAATAAAAAAAAAAATCACACTACCCCAGGCTGGGCACGGTGGCTCACACCTGTAATGCCAGCACTTTGGGAGGCAGAGGAAGGTGGGTCACTTAAGGCCAGGAGTTCAAGACCAGCCTGACCAACAGGACAAAACCCTGACTCGACTAAAAATATTTTAAGAAGCTAGTCAGATGTGGTGATGCACACCTTTACTCCCAGCTAACCAGGAGGCTGAAGCAGGAGAACTGCTTGATCCCAGGAGGCAGAAGTTACAGTGAGCTGAGATAGCGTCACTGCACGCCAGTCTGGACAACAGAGTGAGAGCCTCTGTCTCAAAAAAATTTTTTACATCATACTACCCAGCCTGGGCAAGATAGTGAGACCCGTCTCCACAAAAAAATAAAACAATTAGCTGAACGTGTGCTACTCTCACCTACTCAGGAGTTTGAGGTGGGAGGATTGCTGGAGCATGGGAGGCAAAGGTGGCAGTGAGCTGAGATTGTGCCATTGCACTCCAGCCTGGGCAACAGAGTGAGATCTTATCTCAAAAATAAAAATCACAATATAAAAACAATGTTAAGAAGAGGAGTGTAGAGTATTGTCCCCAAGGCATGAGATAAATTAGCTCATTGATTCACTTTCTTTGTCTTGGGCGATCTCTGAGCCTCACCTAGTAAGAGTTGATATTTATGCCAGGCACCATTTTAAGCACTTCACCAGTATTTCCTTCATTTAATCCTCTCTACTATCCTACAAGATGGGGAGCCTAATAATCCCCATTTAACGGATGAGAAAACAGAGGCCCAGAGAGGTTTAGTGATTCAACCCGCAAGTCTGACTCCAGAGTCTAGGCGTTTTTCCAGACCACTTTCCCACAAGACTTGACCTCACCCTTTGATTTTCAAAACAGGTTCCTCAGATCCACAGGTCAACAAAAAATATTCTAAATTATCAGGAATGTATAAGTCAGATTAAGGAGAATAAACTGTATTCACCCCATCTTTGTTGAAAAGTGGCTTCAAGGCCTGCAGGCTACATTGCTTAACACAGGTGTACTAAGTTAAAGTTCAGCAAACTTCTGTAAAATTCCATCAAAATTAATATTTGAGGCTTTAGGGGCAGGCGGTGTATGTTGCAACTACTTGACTCTGCTGTTGTAGCACAGAAGCAGTCATAGATGAGAAGTAAATGAATGGCCATGACTGTGTGCCAATAAAACTTTATTTACAACTACAGGCATCGAGTTTGGTGGCTCCACAAAAGGTTAAACATAGAATTGCCGTATGACCCAGCAATTCCACTCTTAGATATGGGCCCAAAAAAATTACAAATAAAAGTTCAAACAAAAACTTGTACACAAATGTTCACAGCAGCCCTATTTATAGTAGCTAAAAGGTGGTGAGAAGCCAAAGATCAATCAACTGAAGAATGGATGCACAAAATGTGGCGTATGCATCCAGTGGAATAGTATTCAGCCATAAACAGAAAGTATGGACACATGCTGCCGTGTGGATAAAGAACAATATGCTAAGTGAAAGAAGCAGACACAAAAGGCCATGTAGACCAAGCACAGTGGCTCCTGCCTGTAATCCTAGCACTTGGGGAGGCTGAGGCAGGCAGATCACCTGAGGTCAGGAGTTCAAGACCCACCTGGGCAAAATGATGAAACCTCGTCTCTGTTAAAAATACAAAAATTAGCTAGGCATGGTGACATGCACCCATCATGCCAGCTACTCAGGAGGCTGAGGCAGGAGAATCAGTTGAACTTGGGAGGTGGAGGTTGCAGTGAGCCAAGATTGCGCCACTGCACTACAGCCTGGACAACAGAGCAAGACGCCGTCATAAATAAATAACTAAGTAAGACACGGTGCAGTGGCTCACGCCTGTAATCCCAGCACTTTGAGAGGTCGAGGCGGGCGGATCATGAGGTCAAGAGATTGAGACCATCCTAACCAACAGAGTGAAACCCCATCTCTACTAAAAATACAAAAATTAGCTGGACGTGGTGGCATGTGCCTGTGGTCCCAGCTATTCGGGAGGCTGAGGCAGGAGAATCGCTTGAACCCACAAGGTGGAGGTTGCAGGGAGCCGAGATGGCGCCACTACGCTCCAGCCTGGTGACAGAGCAAGACTCCATCTCAAAATTAAATAAATAAATAGTCACATATTGTATGACTCCATTTGTATAAAATATCCAGAATAGGCAAATCCTTAAACACAGACTGTAGCTTGGTGGATGCCAAGGACTGAGAAGAAAATGAAGAACAATGCTCAAGAGTTGCAGGCTTTTCTTTTGGAGTGATGCAAATGTTTTGGAACTAGGTAGACGTGATGGTTGTAGAACACTGGAAAAGTGGCTGGGTGTGGTGGCACACACCTACAGTCCCAGCATTTTGGAAGGCCGAGGCAGGTGGATTGTTTGAGCTGAGATGTTCAAGATCAGCCTGGGCAACATGGTAAAACCTTGACTCTACAAAATAAAAAATACAAAAATTTGTTGAGAGTGGTGGTACGTGCCTGTAGCTCCAGCTACTTGGGAGGCTAAGGTGGGAGGATATCGCTTGAGACCAGGATGTTCAGGCTGCAGTGAGCCGAGATCACACTACTGCATTCCAGCCTGGGTGACAGAGTGAGATTGTCTCAAAAAAAGAGGAAGAAGTGAATGTCCTAGATGCTACTGAATTCATACACTGTATTAAAAACATACACTGAATTACATGTTTTTAAATGGTTAACTTTATGTTGCGTGACTTTTCTCTCAATTTTAAAAAATGTTTAAAATGAAAACAGATGGCTGATTGTTTTTGGCACACAGGCCAAAGTTTGTTACCCCCTATTCTAAGCTAATCAGCCATGAAGGAAAGAAACAGAAGCATACTATGACCTATGTGCGAAATATTCAAAGCCATTCATTTACCAGTGCTTGGTGAGGAAGCGTGTATCTTATACAGTCTTATACCTCCCTGAAATTAACATCTGGCACCACCCTTGGACCTGGGAAGGCAGGAAAGCTCCTAGGACTTGGTGCCCACACTGAGCCCCGAATCAGGGAGGAGAGGGCATTTCATTTACAGCACATGCTACAGTTTGAGATGAGGTAGCACAATCTCTCTGCAACACCAAAACAAGTTTAATATGATGGGACTGCAGAAGGAGGTGGAGTGAGGAGAGATAAGCCAGGATGAAGAAAAAAGGGTCACAGCATTAGGACATGATAAGAAATTTGGATTTTATGCTGAGGGTGATGGGAACCTATCAAGGTTTTTCAGCAAAGGCATTGGAAAGCCAGACTTGCTTTTTAGAAACATGATTCTCAGTGTGTCCAGATGATAGATTGGGAGAGAAAGATGCTAGAAACCAGGAGAGGTTTTGCAGAAAATCCTGAATGGCTTACGGTGCACAAATAAAGCTTCAAGACAATTCAGAAACGTTGGCCTACGGCAGGAGGTTCACTTGAACCCAAGAGTTTGAGGCTACAGTGAGCCATGATTGCACCAATGCACTTCAGGCTGGATGACAGAGCAAGACCCTGCCTCTAAAAAAATTTTTTTTAATTAAAAATTTTTTTAAATGGCCTGTTGAAGGTTTTCCACCTCTGAGAGACTCCTCTTTCAAACAGAAGAATAAAGAAACTTCTTTATAAAAAAAAAAAAAAAAAAAAAAAAACCAGCAACAACATCATAAGGAGTCAAGCTGCCAGACTTAGAAGAAATTGAGCAGAGCAAACATGGCAAGGAAACATGGCAAGGAAATAAAACATAAAATGAGAATCTATTTTGTACTTTTTTTTTTTTTTTGAGATGAAATCTTGCTCTTCTTGCCCAGGCTGGAGTGCAGTGGCACAATCTCGGTTCACTACAACCTCCACCTTCTGGGTTCAAGCGATTCTCCTGCCTCAGCCTCCCAAGTAGCTGGGATTATGGGCGCCTGCCACCACATCCAGCTAATTTTTGTATTTTTAGTAGAGACAGGGTTTCACCATGTTGGCCAGGCTGGTCTCAAACTCCTGACCTCGTGATCCACCCGCCTCGGCCTCCCAAAGTGTTAGGACTACAGGTGTGAGCCACCGGCTCTTTTTCACTTTTAACTGAGGCCAATAGATAGAAAAGAGCTTACCATTTTCCATGAATAACATCTGATGCACAGAATAATGCTAATTATTATTATTACTTATGTTAATAATGATATTCAATTGAACTGCATAAATAGAGGATGCCTTGGGGGGCAAAGATGGTCTAAGGAATTTCATTATCAAAATTTCATTTGCAGCCCATAGTCTCCTTAATATCACCAGTTAATATTCTCTCCCTACACAAATGTGGACGGAAGAGGTTGGCAAAATACAGAAGTACCACTTATCACAGGAAACAGAGGAGAATAAACAGGATAAAAGGACTGGGGTTATGTTTGTGATTATTATCATAATAAAATGCTCCTGAGGAACGATTTGGCAAAACTCACCTGCACCATATGGCTGGCAGATTAGGAGCTTCAAGACAATCACAAAATTACAACAAGTCTTTAAGTTCAGTTGCTGAATTTAAACATGAGGAAGATGCTTATTTTGCTCCAGTAACCAACACGTGGCAGGTCTTGTATTCTGGGTGTCGGGGATTTGGTTTTGGTTTCGTTTTTTCATTTGCTTGGTTTTGATTGTATGTTTGCTTGACATGCCAGCATTTAATTCTGTAACCAGGTTTTCTCTGTCTCGTTCACAATCTTTTTCAAATATATACCTGAGGGCACTGGATTCCTGGTGCCGCTGAGGCAGTGACTTACAGGAGTTAAAAGCGTGAGCTTTGGAGTCTGAGGGATGTGTTCAGATTCTGACTCATCCATTAGCCAGCGATGGCCTTAATCGCTGCGTGCTTCCATTTCCTCATCTACAAAATGGGTATGATAGGACCATCTAACCTTACAGAATTTTAAAGGATAATTGTGCTGAGACAATTTAGCCTGGCACTTGACATACATTTCAGTAAGTGGCAGTTATTAAGGAATTATTATGCTGCATCCCTTCCCCTGCCCACAGGAGACATTGACAAATAACCCAGTCTAAATGAGATCCTGCACCTAAACCACTGGCTTTCAATAAGTATGTTTTTTCTAGATGAATGAATACACGATCCTGGCAACTATTCCGGTCACTTCAAATCCTCGCCCAGCTTTTAGAACCATCTTACTTTCACTAGCGTAAATGATAAGTGGGGGGCACTGTGTGTCAATCACATAAGTCCCATGTCTCTCTCTCTCTCTCTCTCTCTCACACACACACACACACACACACAGAGAGAGAGAGAGAGAGAGAGAGAGAGAGAGAGAGAGAATCCCTGCCATGGGACAAAGATGTAACAGAGCCTCAGACCATTAACCTGGAGAGCAGGGGCCAGAGGAAGGGAAAATTTCAATCATTTTCTGAGTGTGCTCTAGGAAAACAATTTTAAAATATAGATAGTAAAGAATTCTTTGGGGTATTGGGGCAACAGTAAACATTGACAATCATTACTAATAATAACCATCATAATAACCACCACCCAGCAAGTGTTTACTATACGCCAGGTATTTCTTTGGCTTAGTGCTTTAAATATATTATGTCAGTGCTATCAGGTCTCTATCTATGTTATTCTCTAACTTATTTTAAGGAGATAGAAGCCTAGAGATGATGAGTAATTTTCTCAGATCACCCGACGGGGTGTCTGGTTCTGAAAACCCAAATACTTAACCACTAGGCTATATCCCCTCTCAGGTAAATAGAGACCTTTAGACAAACATCATAAGCATATCACCTATATTAGTTCCCTAGGACTTCTACAAAAACAAAGACCACAAATTAGGTGACTTAAACAACAAAAGTGTATTGTCTCATGATTCTAGAGGTTAGAAGTCTGAGATCAAAGTGCTGGCAGAGTAGGTTCCTTAAGTGGTGAGGAAGCACCTGTCCCATGCCTCTCTCATAGCTTTGGTGCTTTGTTGGCAGTTTGGGTCATTTCTTGGCTTCCAGACCTCTGTCTTCATCTTCACGTGGAGTTCTTTTGTGTGTGTCTATCTTCAAATACCCTCTTTTAATGAAGACAACAATCATATTGAATTAGGGGCCCAGCCTACTCCAGTACGACCTCATCTTAATGATGAGGTCAGTTTGGCTCCATTTTATTATTGGTTCAGTTTTATTTTTCTGTTCATAGAAAACAGGAATCAAACCTATAATTAATCATATCCCCAAGAAACCTGTTTTCAAATAAGGTCACTGAGGTACTGGGGTACTGAGTGTTTGAATTTCAATATATAAATTTGGGGCAGATACAATTCAACCCGTAACCTCACCCAAAAATCATTTGTCTCTGCTGGCTATTCCTCCATCTTCCAACGCAGGGGCACAGGAGAGGGGGCAGGGAGGGGGCCAGGGTCTCCACACACTCAGACGCTACAAGATGTAACTCTTCATTCCAAACCCCACGGTGCCATTTGTCCTACATGAGAAAGGAGAATTGAAAAGGGATACAGTGCAAAAGATGTCAAACCCAAGATAAATGTTGCCTCAGAGGCAATGACTTCCAGAGATTTGGAGTCGTAAGTGTTTGAAAAATAGACACATGAGGAACAAAGGTTGAGTTTTGTGAAATCATTGATAACCCCCAAGACAACACCTAGCTTTCTCCCATGGTTATAAATGGGGGGATTTGAAATGGAACTTCTATTGTGTGGCTTTCAAAGCCCACGATGGCCCAGGAGTAGTGAATCATTTCTAAGGTAAAGCACTTCCTCTGAACCCAGGGGAAGCAGAAGTAGGCAGATAAAAAATGGCAATGCAGAAGGCAGATTTGTGAACAACCTGAAATGTGAACATTGCTTTTTTTATATTCCTTAAGATGGACCATTCCCACGGCCCATGTGGGAGTAAGAGTGTAAGATTAAACACCAAAAATAAAATCTCTTAGCATTTCCCAAATTCATATAGGAAATGTCACATAGGCCCCTCCCCGGTAAACAACAGACATGATGTAAAATGTAGATTCCTTTGTCTAGCAATGAACATAAGCAAATGAACATTTGTTCATTCTTTCAACAATTGCCTCCTGAGTGATTGTCATATGCTGGGCACTGTCCCAGGTGCTGAAAATAAATATCTCAAGTAGGGTTTACAGATTAGGTGGATACCAAACTCTGAATAATTAACTCATAGCTCTACAGGGGAATTCAGGGCAGTCATTTATACAGACAGATGAATGGAAAGGGAGATAAAGTGTGTGTCCTGTATTTCTACTATGTGTCATCTAAGGAATTCCTCACAGTATCCTTTCAAGATGGTGTCTTTCCTGCAAACCAGTATTGTTCATCTCATTGTTACCATTTCATAGCAGTCCACAGTGACTGAGCCCCTCCTCTTTTGGTCTAGCATGTATACCACTAGGAACTATCTTTTTGCTTTTGAGCTTCTCCTATCTAGCGGAAGACAAAGTTATTCAAGGAAGAAGATATCTCCTTGCCTTGGGCAAACGGTCTTGAAGAAACCAAAGATGTATGAAAAGACTATTTCCAATAACAAAAGGAATAAGATCAGGAAATATTTTGGATCTTACTATACGACCTAAGCATATACCCTGGAGAAAATTTTTTTAAGTACTCAAACAAATACTTGCACATGAATGTTCCTGGTTGCTCTATTCACAATAGCCAAAAAATGGTAACAGCTCAAATCTGAGCCTTCCTCCTCCAGATTTCTTCTTATGGCCAGCAGCCTTTGTGCAGTGCACAAACTGAACATCTGAGGGTAACATAAATGGAAGACTGGATAAATACACTGTAGTATAGTATACACATGTAATTAAATATTACTCAGCCATAAGAAGAAGTTAAGTGCTAATATATGCTACAATGGGGATGAAACTAAAAAACATTGTAAGTGTAAGAAGCTAATAAGCCAGACACAAAAGATTGTATACTGTATAATTCCATGTATATGGAATATCCAGAATAGGTATATCCACAAATACAGAAAGCATGTTGGTGGCTGCCAGGGACTGGGGAAAGAGAGGAATGAGGAGTAAATGTTTAATGGATACAGGTTTTTATTTGGGAGTAATGAAGGTATTTTGGAAAAAGGCAGAGGTGGTCATACAACACTGTGAATGTACTAAATGCCACTAATTTGTTCACCTTAAAATGATTAATTTCATTACATGAATTCAACCTCTATAACACAGGACACTTCAAAAAATGGAACTTCCATAAATATTTGTAGAATGAATGAACAACAAACAAAGGAATGTATGTGGTCCCGGAGAGCAGCTGATATTAAAAGGTGGTCTACGACTTTGTAAGTGGAGACCGTATTGGTGAGAAGGGTCTAAAATGATTCTTAGTGGCCTTGGCTCAGTTTTATTATTCTGTTCATGGAGAACAGGAATCAAAGCCCAGGGTTCTATCAGGGGGGAAAAAAATCCTCCTGTCTTGGAATTTTCAGAACCTAGTGTCTTCCTACATAGCAAAAGACATTTCCGACTGCCAGGAAGGAATAAAACCAGTGGGAGTTAGTCCCATCTGCCTGCAGAGAGGCAGGAACATTATCTGTCTAAATTCTTCTTCATCAGAAAGTCTTATGGCTGGGGGGCCCTTCCCAGCTCTCACTGTGACCTAGCCTTAGGACCACATTAAAGAGCATTACCATGCCACAGAGAAGAGAAGGGGTGGAAGGGAGGAGGCTGGCTGCCAGACTGAAACAAAATTAAAAATAAAGCTCCCCTGATTAAATTCATAATTATTGTGAAGCTGTGAAATCTTATTTTAAACCTCCGGCTCCCTTCTTTGTCCAGAGTACAGGCTGCCTGCTTCTGAATCCCTATTTTGCTTTATGGACAATTTCTTTTTAGCATTCTGAGCATTTAACCTTGAAAAATAGTGTTGTTTTGCTGCCGTATTTTCTGATTGTTAGTCTCCAGGCATCTCCATGGCATCTTTATAAATCTGCAGGAGCTGGTAAATATTTCTTGCCGACCAGCAGCTGAAATCTGAAAATACCAGCTCACTTTTTAGCTGTCAGGCAATTAATGTAATTCAAAGGAAATGAAAGGTATGGGCAACTGGGACTGCTTTTAATAACAGGAGGGTTCCTGGCTCAGGCTTAGAAATGCAAGAGAGAAGAATCAATAAAAGACTAACAGAAAGGGTAGAGGAGGGCATGGAGTTCTCTAGAAACATTTTGTCAGCATCCTGGCAATGCTGCAAATCTGTGCCAAGAGAAACTGATAAATGCAGCTACCAATGATCGCTTGGAGATGAGTCAACCTTCGAGGCCTGGATCAGGGCATGCACTGGCATAAAGGGTGCCTTTGTGTTAAATGGGACAAGGTACCTCATCTGGATAGGTGAATTAGGAGAAAGTGCTCCCTGAATGTGCATGCAGCCCCACGCAAGGCACATAGCTTGGTGGGCAGAGTGGTGGTACCGGATTGCAGCCTTCTTCCTCCAGATTTCTTCTTATGGCCAGCAGCCTTTGTGCAGTGCACAAACTGAGCACCTGTGTGTAACATCCCTCTCCAGATCACTTCCCACTTCCCTGTTCCTTGGATGATATTGGTTTTCCATTCTTCCCTGCTAAGTCAGGAATCAACTACATAAGCTTTGGACCCCAAAGGTAGTTTAAGTACAGTTAAATCCATAGGAGGAGTTAGAATATGGAGGAGGGGAAGAGTGGAGCTCCCACATATGCTAATGCTATTTCATTTCTCAAAGCCAACAGGCTAGAAGAGCAAAAAGTCTTTCCTTATAGTGAGGTATAGACTCGTCAGTAAAGAAATACAATTTTCCAAGCATGGGTATGATAATTCTGTCAATATCTGTCACCTTTAATATGCTTTTATTTTTTTAGATGGAGTCTCGCTCTGGTGCCTACGCTGAAGTGCAGTGGTGTGATCTCGGTTCACTGCAACCTCCACCTCCTGAGTTCAAGTGATTCTCCTGCCTCCCAAGTAGCTGGGATTACAGGTGTGTACCACTACACCCAGCTAATTTTTATATTTTTAGTAGAAACGGGGTTTCACTATGTTGGCCAGGCTGGTCTTGAACTCCTGACCTCAGGTGATCCTCCAGCCTCAGCCTCCCAAAGTGCTGGGATTACAGGCATGAGCCACCACATCCAGTTCATATACTTCTTACACGGCAGTCAAGACTACACAATGCATACAGCACCAATCATATTCTACTTTATATAAATGGTGCTTTTCCTGACCACATGGATTACAATGTCATTGCTGCCCCCTGGAGTTGTGCAATATGAAAACCTTGAGACCCACGGGCAGTGCATCGGGGAGGCTTACAGAGTATGTTGGGGCACATGAATGAACCTCCCTCCCAAGAAAAAAAGCAAGATTTCAAAACCCAGTTATCAAAATAAATGCAAAATCATCAGATGTATTTTCATATATCAACAAATATCTAGCCAACAAAAATGTCCATCTATAATGATATTTTAAAATCAAATATCTAGGAATAAATCTAACAAAATACGCTTCATGGAAAACCCTAAGATATTACTGATTAAAATGTTTAAATACCTAAGTAAGTGAAGGGATAAACCAAGGTCCTGGAGTGGGGGACCCTGACTGCATACCGTAGTAGCACTGTAGCAATATTAATTCTGTGCAGATTTGATCTACAGATTTAACACAATTCCACTCAAATTCCCAGCCTGTGTTGTTTGTCTGTTTTAGAAATTAAGAGGCTGATTTTTAAATTTGTATGTAAAGGCAGAGTCAAGACTAGCCAAGACAATCTTAGAGCACAACAAAGTAGGAGGTAATGCTCATCGGGTATTAAGACTTATTACAATGATAGACATTAAGAAAGTGGTATTGCTGGTCAGGTACAGTGGCTCACGCCTGTAATCCCAGCACTTTGGGAGGCCGAGGCAGGCAGATCACCTGAGGCAGGAGTTCAAGACCAGCCTGGCCAATAAGGTAAGACCCTGTCTCTCCTAAAAATGCAAAAATTAGCTGGCCATGGTGGCGGATGCCTGTAATCCCAGCTACTCAGGAGGCTGAGGCAGGAGAATCGCTTGAACCTGGGAGGTGGAGGTTGCAGTGAGTCAAGATCTAGCCTGGGCAACAGAGAGAGACAGTCTCAAGAAAAAGAAAGTGGTATTGGCTTGAAAACAGATAAACAAATGGAAGATAATTGAGTCCAGAAACAGACTTTTACATCCATGAACATGTGATTTATGATAAAATGGCGGAACAGTGAAGAATTAAGTCTTTTCAATAAATGGTGCTGGGTCAACTGGATAATCACATGGTTAAAAAACAAAACTTGACCGTTTCTCCACATCATACCTGAAAATAAATCCCAAATGATTTGTAAGTTTAAATGTAGAAGGTAAAATAAGTTTCCAGAAGATAATATAGGAGAATATCTATCTTCATTATTTTAAGTATGAAAAGATTTCTTGGACAGGCCACAGATAGTACTAATTATAAAACAAACAACTGATAAACTTTTAATTGTAAAATTAAACTTTTAAAATTGAGAATGTCTGTGTATATGTTAAAAAAAAAAACACTATTACAAAAGTGAAAAGGGCTGGGCATGGTGACTCCTGCCTGTAATCCCAGCTACCTGGGAGGCTGAGGTGGGAGAATTGCTGAGGAGTTTGAGGCCAGCCTGGGAAACATAGCAAGACCCTCATCTCTACAAAAACAGAAGCTAAAAATTAGCCAGGTGCCGTGGCACATGCCTGTAGTTCCAGCTACTTAGGAGGCTGAGGTGGGAGGATTGCTTGAGCCCAGGAGTTCAAGGCTACAGTGAGCTATGATCACACCACTACATTCTGGCTTAGATGACAGAGCAAGAACCCTTCTCTTATTTAAAAAAAAAAAAAAAAGTGAAAAGGTAAGCCTCATAGTGAGAGGAGACAATTGCAGTATGTAAATTAAAAGGTACTCATACCAGAGTACAAAAGAATTTCTAAATCAACACAAAAACAGGAAAAAAAAACTACAGAAAAAATGAACAAAAGACTTCAACAGACAACAGGTCCTTCACAAAACAAGGATATCTAAATTGCCAGCAGGCAGATAAAAAGGTGGTCAACCCACATGGACACAGGGAGGGGAGCATCACATACGGGGGTCTGTGGGGGGGATCTAGGGGAGGGACAGCAGGGGATGGGGAGTTGGGGAGGGATAACATGGGGAGAAATGCCAGATATAAGTGATGGGGAGGAAGGCGGCAAACCACATTGCTATGTATGTACCTATGCAACAATCTTGCATGTTCTTCACATGTACCCCAAAACCTAAAACGCAATAATATATATATATTTTTAAAAGGTGTTCAACCTCAATAGTCTTCGGTAAATGCAAAATCAAATCATTATCAGATACCACTACATACCCACTAGGATGGCTAAAATTTTTAAAAGACTAACACTATCAAGCACCGATAACAATGTAGAGGAACTGATACTCCCATTACACTGTTAGTGGGAGTTGAAATTAATACAAGCACTTTAGAAAACTGCTTAGCAGAATCTACCACATTTGAACATATGCTAATTCTATGACTCAGAAATTTGTATCCTAGATGTATATCCAACTATCTTTACATATAGCCAAAAATCAAATATAAAATTGTCCATAGCAACACTTTGTAATAGTCAAAAACTGGAAATAACACAAATGTACAAAAATAAAGTGAAAAATTAAATGGGAGTATAGTCAGGTGATGGAATAGAATACTACACAGCAGTGAAAACTGACTAACTATGACTACATGCAACTACTTGGATGAATCTCATAACCACGTACAGAATAAGCAAGGACAAGTTGATTCACATTCCTTGATTTCGTTCATATTGTTTTTAAAGTGGTAAAAACTAATCTCTGTGTTAAAACTCAGCATAGTAGCCAAAAGAACTCTGGTTTAAAAAAATAAGAAAAAATTTTAAAAAATAACTCAGTACGTAAGTTCATTTTTGAGAAAAGAGGACACTATGGCATTTTTGAGATGCTGGTTATGCAAGTATGTTCATATTGTGATGATATAGTGAGCCATATCCTTACAGCCTGTGCACTTGTCTTTAAATAGATTATATTTTACTTAAGTGCTTTTTAAAAAGTTATTTAAACCCATTTCAAAGGCCATGTCTGGGAAGCCTTCCCAGAACACACAGATAGATTTAATTACTCCCTCATTGATATCTTGGACTTATTTAAGTTGTTATACTTTGAACAGTCTATCATAATTTGTTTTCTTCCCTGTTACACACGAAATTCTTCAGAGCAATATGGACATTTCTCGGGATGTTTGTTTGCATTGTTTTTTGCCCATGTATCATACATTTGCCCATTCTAAGAGAGCCCTAGTTTTTCCCTGAGAATTCATTCTTCTACATATATGGTCTGTGTGATCTGAGTGAGGCTCTGTTCCTAGTCACACAGGTAGAGGAGGCGACCCAGGTCCAAGACAATCATGTAATATATTAGTCCATTCTCACATTGCTGCAAAGAAACACCCGAGGCTAGGTAATTCATAAAGAAAAGAAGTTAAGTTGGCTCAGAGTTCTGCAGGCTGTACAGGAGGCATAGCAGCTTCTGCTTCTGGGGACGTCTCAGGAAACATTCAACCATGGCGGAAGGGGAAGGGGAAGCTGGCATGTCTTATGTGGCCAGATATAGAGGAAGGGTAGGAAGGTGCACACACTTTAAAATGACCAGATCTCACAATAACTCACTTACTCTCATGAGAGCAGCACCAAGGAGATGGTGCTAAATCATTCATGAAGGACTATCCCCATGATCCAATCACCTGCCCGCTGGCTCCACCTGCAACGTTGGGATTAGAGCTGAACATGAGATCTGGGTGGGGCAGAGATCCAAACCATACCACATGACCTAAACTGATCTAATCAGACTGAAATTCATTCTGGATTAGAATCAATTTCAGGATTTTTGTGGAAAACACCAAGCTACAGATGTTCATCTTTCACTAAGCATGAAACTAAAGAATGAGGTTTTAGGAGCTACTGTCAGGCACCTTGAAACCATGAGAAAGAGTCTTCCTGAAAATGGAGCCATCACCGAGCAAAGGTCAGGACAGAAAGCTCCAAGAGAAACCATACTTGTTTGGTCAACTGTGTTTCACAAATATGTGAAGTGGCCAGGCACAGTGGCTCATGCGTGTAATGCCAGCACTTTGGGTGGTCACGGCAGGAAGATCACTTGAGGCCAGGAGTTCAAAACCAGCCTGGCCAACATGGCAAAACCACATCTCTACTAAAAATACAAAAAGTAGCTGGATGTGGTGATATGCACCTGTAGTCCCAGTTACTTGGGAGGCTGAGGTTGAAGGATTGCTTGAACCTGGGAGGTAGAGGTTGCAGTGAGTTGAAGCCACGTCACTGCACTCCAGTCTAGGTGACAGAGCAAGACTCTGTCTCAAAACAAAAATAAAAACAAAAACAAATGTGAGAGGCAATTTAGTAGGGAAAGGATTGTCTTTTCAAAACTGGTGTTGAACTGGGTAACTACTTGCAAAAACTCAAGAAATAAACCTCAATACAAACCTTACATAAAAATTATTCTAACTAGATTATAGAGCTAAATGTAAACCTAAAACTATAAAACCTCTAGAAGAAAACATAAAATAAAATTTTTATGATCGTGATTTAGGCAAAGATTTCTTAGTTAGAACATGAAAAGCATCATCCATAAAAGAGAGAATTGATAAGTTGGACTTCATCAACATTTTACACAACTTTTGCTCCTTAAAAGACACTGTTAAGATATTAAAATGCAAACCACATTTTAAAACTGCAAGCCACTGGGATAAAAGTATTTGCAAAATATATATCTGATAAAAAATTTGCATCCAGAATACATTTTTTAAAACTCTCAAAGCCCAATAATAAATCAGTGATGCAATTTTTATCTAATGTTATGTTACTTTATGTCTCTGGAGCTCTATGTTCACTTACATATTTTAGATTTTTTTTTAACAAGTTCAACTTTTATTTTAGATTCGAGGGTATATGTGCAGGTTTGTTACATGGGTAACTTGTTTAATGCTGAGGTTGAAGGTACAACTGATCCCATCACCAAAGTAGTAAGCATAGTACCCAATAGTTTTCCAACACTCACCTTCCTCCCTCCCCCACCCAGCAGTCCCCAGTGTTTATTGTTGCCATCTTTATGTCCATAACTACCCAATGTTTAATTCTTACATATAAGTGAGAACATGTGATATTTGGTCTTCAGTTCCTGCATTAATTTGCTTAGCATAATGACCTTCAGCTACATCCATGTTGTTGTAAAGGACATGACTTCATTCTTTTTTATGGGTGTATAGGTTTTCTAAAAAATATGAAAAAATGCTCATCATCACTGGTCATTAGAGAAATGCAAATCAAAACTACATTGAGATAAAATCTCACGCCAGTTAGAATGGTTATCATTAAAAAATCTGGAGACAACAGATGCTGGAGAGGATGGGGAGAAACCGGAACACTTTTACACTGTCGGTGGGAGTGTAAATTAGTTCAACCATTGTGGAAGACAGTGTGGTGATTCCTCAATGACCTAAAAATAGAAATCCCATTTGACCCAGCAATCCCATTACTGGGTATATATCCAAAGGATTATAAATCATTCTACTATAAGGACACATGCACATGAATGTTCATTGCAGCACTGTTTACAATAGCAAAGACTTGGAACTAACCCAAATGCTCATCAATGATAGACTGGACAGGGAAAATGTGACACATATACACTATGGAATACTATGCAGCCATCAAAAATGATGAGTTTGTGTCCTTTGTAGGGACATGGATGAACCTGGAAACCAGCATTCTCAGCAAACTGACACAAGAACAGAAAATCAAACACCACATGGTCTCACTCATAGGTGGGTGTTGAACAATGAGAACACATGGACACAGGGAGGGGAGCATCACACAGTGGGGTCTGTGGGGGGGAAATAGGGGAGGGACAGTGGCGGGTAGGGAGTTGGGGAGAGATAGCATGGGGAGAAATGCCAGATATAGGTGATGGGGAGGAAGGCAGCACATCACACTGCCATGTGTGCACCTATGCAACAATCTTGCATGTTCTTCACATGTACCCCAAAACCTAAAATGCAATAAAAAATTTTTGAAAAATAAATAAATTAATTAATTAATTAATTAAAAAGTAGGCATCATTATCTAGTTACTGTTATTTCTATTTGCTCAAACAACTTATGAGGTTTCTAAGAATAACATTGTCAAAATAGGTAAGTACACAATTAACAAAATATGAAAAGATTTGCACAGACACTTTCCTAAGGGGGACAGAGAGTTAGCATGTAAACACGTAAAGATGATTGGCATCATTAGTTATCAGGAAAATGCAAATTAAGAGTACATTAAGATAGAACCACACATCTATTAGAATAGCTAAAATAAACCTTAAAAAGTGAGTGATACCAAGTACTGATAAGAATAGGGAAAAACTTCTATTTTTATTTTATTTTATTTTATTTTTAGTAGAGATGGGGTTTCACTGTGTTGACCAGGCTTGTCTTGAACTCCTGGCCTCAAGTGATCCACCCTCCTCTACCTCTCAAAGTGCTGAGATTACAGGGGTGAGCCACCATGCCCAGTCCTGGTACATCCCATTTTAGAAAACAACTTGTTAGTTTCTTATAAAATTAAACACAGATCTACTGTATGACTAAGCAACTTCCCTATAGGTGTTTACCAGAACAATGAAAACTTACATTCACACACACACAAATAAAAAACCTATGCACAAATGTTTCCAGTAGTTTTATTCATGGTTGCCAAAAATGGTAACAAATCAAATGTCCTGCAGTTAGTTGATAGGAAATGAGAGATTCAATGATGCAATGAATCTCATAGGCAGGATAGTGAAGTAACAGAGGCCAGACTCGTAATCTTATGAGTACATCTAAACTACATAATCCCACTTAAAAGATATTCTGAAATATATCTAGGTACTGAAAAGAGATGAAAGGTTGTCAGGGGCTAAGGGCAGCAGGAGAAACTGACTACAAAGGAGCAAGAAAAAACCTGGGGAGTAGGAAGAGCGGAAGTGTTCTGCATCCTGATGACGTTGGTGGGTACATGACTGCACATTTGTCAGAACTCACTAAACTGCATGCCAAAAGGGTACCATACACAAGTTATGTCTCAATAACCTTAACCAAAAAAAACAAACAAATAAAATACTCCGCTTAAGCCCTGAACCCACCCACACCTGAAGTGAAACTTACTCTTGGAGTTTTCAGCTGTGTAAGCTCATAAGTTCTCTCTTTTCTTAAGCCACTTGAGTTGGATTTTCTGTTGCTTGTCACTAAGAGTCCCAGTTGTTGGATGGGCCCAATGTTACAGCCCAGAATCTAGATTTAATGAGGATGAATGGTCTCACTACAGTTTAAACTTCTCAGAAACCAAACACGGTTTGTAGTTAGGAAGAGCAACAGTATGATACATGCACACATTATCCCTCCTCATTGGCCCATAATAGTCAATAATCACCCATCCTTCACAGTGAATACAGCTTGAGACCTTTTTTTTTTTTTTTTTGGTGACGGAGTCTCCCTCTGTCACCAGGCTGCAGTGTGTGATCTCAGCTCACTGCAATCTCCGCTTCCCAGGTTCAAGCAATTCTCCTGCCTCAGCCTCCCATGCACTGACTACAGGTGCACGTCACCAGGCTAATTTTTGTATTTTTAGTAGAGACAGGGTTTGACCATGTTGGCCAGGATGGTCTCAATCTCTTTACCTCGTGATCTGCTCGCCTCGGCCTCCCAAAGTGCTGGGATTACAGTCGTGAGCCACCGCACCCAGCCAGAGACCTTCTTAACAAAGCAGTGCACTTGCTCTCATTACTACTTCACTTAAATCATTACTTCTCTCTTCCTGTAGCAGGTAGACTCTAAGATGTCCCCCAGCCATCCCTTCCTCTTCATCTTCATCTTCATATCTTTGCATGGTTCTCTCCTTTTTGTATGGACAGGATCTATGACCTACTTCTAATGAATAGAATACTGCAACAGTGATGGGCTGTCACTTTCATAATTAGGTTATGTAAGATTGTAACTTCCATCAGACTAGCAGACTCTATTGTCTTCTTGGCTTGCATGGTTTGATTAAGCAAGCTGACATATTGGACAGGCCTCCATGGCAAGGAATTGAAGATGGCCTCCACCCAACAGCCAGCTAAGAACTGAGGTCCTTAGTACAACAACCCTTGAGGAACTGAACCCTATCAACAGCCACGGGAACTTGGAAGGGGGTCCATCCCCAGTAGAACCTTCAGATGAAACCTCAGCCAGATTGACACCTTAATTGCAGCCTTACGCAAAGACTCTGACACAGAACACCCAACTAAATTGTGCCTACATTTTTGATCATGGAAATTGTGAGACAATAAATGTGTTTTGTGTTAAGCTGCTAAGTCTGGGTGCAATTATTATGTAGTAATAGATTACTAATACACAATCAATTGCAAAAGATGTAGGTAACTATGCACCTCACAGAGAAAATGTTTCCTGGCATTTTCTTGACTGTACACTTACCTGACAATGATTCAGTCTCACTCTGCTAACCTCCCTGCAGCCTCTAAGTTTTGCCCTAATTAGCCATGGACTGATTGTTCTCAAATGAAAGCAAGCCATTTTCAAGCACATTTTCTTTTCTTTCTGCTTATTTTTTGATGCCCTAATAAAGCAAGCTAATCTCTGGAAGCTAAGTGGGTAAGTTTCATCTTATAGATTAAAATTAATTGAGTTGCATGGAGAGATAAAAGCTTGCCCTTGTATTTGGATTTTTCTGGCAAGTTGTACCAGGAATCCCATGGTAACCAATACCACTTCACAAAATTACTCCCTTGATCCCACTGTTCATATAGAAAAATTTCCATCTCTATTTTCTCTCTGTAAAACAACTATAAATAAAAAGAAGCTGAGGTTGCTGGGACGGAAAGGTAAGGCTAGTTTTTGCCTAATCATCCTCATTACTTCATATACCACAGCTCTTTCCTCTGTCTACTTCTTCCCATTGAGCAACTGACTAACAGCTTCTTTTCAGGTAGAAGAGCATTTATTGCTCTGGTATTTCCCTTTAACACTTCAGCTGGGGATATCATAGAGCAGGGATTTGCAACTACAACTCATGGGCAAAATCTGGCCCACCATATAAATAAAGTTTTATTGAAACACAGCCACATCCATTCATTTGCTGTCTATGGCTGCTTTCATACTATAATGGCAGAGTTGAGTGGTGGTTACAGAGACAGACGGCCTATAAAACCTAAAATATTTACTGTCAGGCCCTTTGCAGAAAGCATTTGCTGATCCTTGTCATAAAAAAACAATTTGAGGACGGGCACAGTGGCTCATGCCTATAATCCCAGCACTTTGGGAGGCCGAGGTGGGTGGATCATGAGGTCAAGACATCGAGACCATCCTGGTCAACATGGTAAAATCCTGTCTCTACTAAAAATACAAAAATTAGTCAGGCATGGTGGCGCGTGCCTGTAATCCCAGCTACTCAGGAGGCTGAGGCAGGAGAATTGCCTGAACCCAGGAGGCGGAGGTTGCGGTGAGCTGAGATCACGCCATTGCACTCCAGCCTGAGTAACAAGAGCAAAACTCCATCCCAAAAAAAAAAAAAAAAAAAAATTTGAGCCAGGCATGGTGGCTCAAGCCTGTAATCCCAGCACTTTGGGAGGCCGAGGCGGGTGGATCACGAGGTCAAGAGATCAAGGCCATCCTGGTCAATATGGTGAAACCCCGTCTCTACTAAAAATACAAAAATTAGCTGGGCATGGTGGCGCATGCCTGTTATCCCAGCTACCCAGGAGGCTGAGGCAGGAGACTTGCCTGAACCCAGGAGGCAGAGGCTGCGGTGAGCCGAGATCGCGCCACTGCACTCCAGCCTGGGTAACAAGAGCAAAACTCCGTCTAAAAAAAAAAAAAAAAAAAAAATTGAGAAGCTTCAGAGAGTGAGTATCACTTGGCTGCAGGGCATTGCAAGGAACATGAACAGGGATCAGGAGAAGTATGTTCTAGGTCTAGCCCTACGTAACCCTGCATTAGTCAGTTTACCCATCAAAATCCAAGTGAGTGGAGTAGATCAAGTTTCTTCTGGTTTTGAGTAGTGTGTCAACTTAAACAGCCTGGGGTGGTTTATTCATGTGAATAGCCCAACTATTTTCATGTGAAATATTATTTTGTTTTTCTTTTCTTGGCTTGCCATGCTAGACAGCTTAAACATGATATTACCAATCTAAAGTCTAAATTCACCTTATAAGTTCCCACGGCTGTCTTATTGTCTTCAAAGAAAATAAGGACTAATCCCCAATTGATTGGGTTTTAAGACTAAATAGGGCATTAACATTTAGTACAAATGAACCAGAAAAGAGAAGGGAGTTTGCGTTGAGTAACTTTAATTATAATCATCATCATCATCGTCACATATATAGCACCTAAAATGTGCCAGGAACTGTTATAAGTGCTTTAAATATTTTAGTTCCTTTATACTCTCACAAACACCTTATGAAATAGGTACTATTATAATCCCATTTTACAGGTAGGGAAACTGAGATACAGAGATGTTAAGTTACTTATCCAAGGTCATAAAGCCAGTAAGTATCAAAGCGAGGATTCAAACCCCATGCAGTCTGGCTCCAGAGTTCTTTCTATTAACTGACATCCAATAAAAAAGAAAGAACATTCTTGACCTTGACAACCTGTCTTTAGCCAAAGCAAGAGAAAGGGAGCAGTTTTCTATCTGCCCCACCCCATCCAGTCTAAAAAGGTATTCCTCAGGATGGTGGGAAGAAGAGCAGTTGAGAAAGAGATGCAAGAGTTAGGAATTATGGCTGAACCATAAGCATCTTCTCTTAGATTCATGTTTCTTGAGCTCAGCCTCCCATTTGCAAGGGGCGGTTTTCACATATTCCACAGCTGTGTGGCCTGCAGATGGTCTCAGTCAAGAGACTCCGTCAGCTGTCTATCCAGCAAGTGTCCACCTATGCCCAAAACTTTGCTCAGTCTGTCTGAACCAAATGTAGAAACAGTCGCTGGATAGTTACAGGGTAGGGGTAGGGGTGAAAGCCTCTAAACTATTTCTGGAAGGTCGAAGGGAGACAGTTCAAGGGCACACTCTTCCAAGATGGGCCACTGGTCTATGCATCCCTAGAACCTCAGCAAAAATGAGACTTTACTGCAGAACACTGAGGAATATAAGAAACTCGAGGGCCGAGCGCAGTGGCTCAAGCCTGTAATCCCAGCACTTCGGGAGGCCGAGGCGGGTGGATCACGAGGTCAAGAGATCGAGACCATCCTGGTCAACCTGGTGAAACCCTGTCTCTACTAAAAATACTAAAAATTAGCTGGGCATGGTGGCGCGTGCCTGTAATCCCAGCTACTCAGGAGGCTGAGGCAGGAGAATTGCCTGAACCCAGGAGGCAGAGGTTGCGGTGAGCTGAGATTGCGCCATTGCACTCCAGCCTGGGTAACAAGAGCGAAACTCCGTCTCAAAAAAATAAAAGAAACTCGAGTCGTGAATTATAAGTTTTGGGGACTTCAGCAACAGGAATGCATTCTTACAGTGTTCAGTGAGCATCTACTGTGTGCTGAGCACTGTGTGAATGCTGGAAATGCTGAGATGACTAAGACTTTTGTAATTCCCAAAATATCAATGCTCCCTCACCCCTAAGCCTTTGCACAGCTTTGTCTCTCTTCCTGGAGTTCCTTCCCCTGACTCCTTCATCTGGCCAAATCCTCACAGTCATGACATTTCTGGGCATTGCCTCTTTGAGGCGGGTTAGGGGGGGTTTCCTGACCCCCACCGTGACACTGGAATTGTGGACACTTGCTAGCCTTATATTCTTTTGTGAGTTATATTTTTCTCCTTAGCTCAGGCTTTTCAACAGTAAAATGGGAATCCTCACAGATGCATCTAAGGTCATTTAGGAGACTAAATGAACGCATTATGTAAGGTTTTAGCTCAGTGTCTCATTCTTTAATTGCTCCTACACTGTCTTGAGATCTCCCTTCCAGACCAAGGGCTATGTCTAATTCATTTCTGTATCCACAGATCCTATCACAGGGTCTGACACTTAATACATGTTTGATGAAGGAAGAGAGAAAGAGATGCTACTCTTGACTCAAACTCCGTAGTATAAAGGGAAATATGGATATGTACCCAAAGAACTGGAGCCCAATATGAAAAATGCTATAAAAGAAACATTAAAAAGAGCCTCACCGAATCAAAGAAGAAAGGGGTACCGATGGCTGGCGATCTTGGGAAATATTTCACAAAGGTAATAGCTGGCTGAGAAGTAAGAGCTTGCCAAGCATAGCAGCAGGCAGATTAGAGCATTCCAGGGAAGGAGAATTGTACACTTGATTCCCAAGCACAAGGATTACATTCCTACGGGGAGTGGTAGGTTGAAAGAAAATAAATAAGTGAAAGAGATAGAAGTGTTCAAGGAATATACATCATTAACATGAATATGAATTACAGGGACAAAAATAACATATGCAAATATATGACTACTTTACCTTTAGTAAATAACAGGGGAAAATGTGGGGAACAAAAAGAGGGCATCAGTGATTTTTATATGTCTTAAATTAGCAGCAATCAGTACCATACAACCCATTTTCTATCTACCGCCGCAAGACGGCAGGAAATTTTTCAGGCTCTCCCTCCGTTTAATCTGCAATAAGAAGCTCACAAATTTGTTTTGCTTTGTTGCAAATAACATGTGTGCTAAGAGGCATTTTTCCTCACTATAACTGTACAGCCAACTAAGTGGGCCTTTTCTGATTTTACGACTTGAATATGTTAACATGCACCCCGCAGGGTCCACCTTGTATCCCAGAAACAGCAAGATTGTAGAGCCCTATTCATCTGATATCTTTAATAGCTGCTGACATTTATTAAGTGTTTAAGATGTGCCAGGGCCGGGCATGGTGGCTCACTCCTGTAATCCCAGCACTTGGGGCTGAGGCAGGCAGATCACCTTAGGTCAGGAGTTCGAGACCAGCTTGGCCAACATGGAGAAATCCCATCTCTACTAAAAATAGAGAATTGGCTAGGTGTGGTGGCGGGTGCCTACAATCCCAGCTACTAAGGAGGCTGAGACAGGGGAATAGTTTGAACCCAGGAGGCAGAGGTCATGATGAGCCGAGATCAAGCCATTGCACTTCAGCAGAGGCAACAAGAGCAAACCTCTATGTTAAAAATAAAAAAATAAAAATAAATAAAAATAAATAAAAATAAATAAAGATGTGCCAGGCATGCTGCTACATATCTTTGAACTCTTCCAGCCTATAATCGTAGAGCCTCCCTGTGAAAATCCAAACAGCTTGAGAATGCCCCCTACTCTGGCATTTTTCTTCAGATGACCAATGAGGAAACTGAGGATCAGAAACATGTATTTATCCTAGGCCAGCCCACTAGCAAGTGGTAGAAGCAGCATTTGAACTCAGGGATGCCTGATTCCAGAGGAAGAGACTTCAATCATAAAGCTATGTTGCCAATTCCACTTGGTCCAGATGGGTAGCTCTGTCTCCAATCTCTCCTCAATACTCAGATTCTAGAGCGTTAGCTATCCAGGTGATAACTGCAGGCCGCTGAATACCTGGGGCGCTCAGCACCTGTGGCACACACAGGGTTCAGGAACCTCCTGCTATAGACAGGGGTTTCAGTGCCAAAGCTCGCTCAGGCATTGGCTTGTTTTCCCTCTCCAAGGCTCACTGTAGAAATTTCTGCTCCTACTTCACTATCCTCCCGCCTCCCTTTTCCATTCAAAACCTCCAATTTCCTCTTCTCCAGTTACACCCAGCAGAGGGGGTCACATTTACCACCTTCGTTATTTACCTCCTCTTCTTCCAAGAAAACATTTAGTGACTTTGTTTTTTATTTGTTTGTTTGTTTTGTTTTGAGACAGAGTCTCACTCTGTTGCCAGGCTAGAGTGCAGTGGCCTGATCTCCACTCAATGGATCCTCCACTTTCCAGGTTCATGTGATTCTCCTGCCTCACCCTCTCGAGTAGCTGAGACTACAGGCGCACGCCACCATGCCTAGCTAATTTCTGTATTTTTAATAGAGACGGGGATTCACCATGTTGGCCAGGATGGTCTCGATCTCTTGATGTCATGATCCACTGGCTTCAGCCTCCCAAAGTGCTGGGATTTTACAGGCATGAGCCACCACACCCAGCCACCTCTGTTATTTTATGATATGGATATTGATGTCTATTGTGGCCTAAGAGAAGGAGAGTTGCAATAATCTCTGGGTGCTGTCATGTAGTTGACCCACTTAATAACAGCATTTTTAAGCAATTACTGTGTCTGAACTGTGCTTGGTGCTTTGTCGGCATTAGCACATGGAACTCTCCTAACTACTGTAGGCTGTAGGTATTCTTACAGCCCCATTTTACAGGTGAGGAAACTCAGGCACAGTCACACAGCAAGCAAAAGGCAAGGAGGGAAAGGTAGCAGAGCAATTGGAGACCACGAATAAAACAACGCTATTCTCTCCTGCAATTTGGGGCTGAGCACATAGCCTCTGCTTCAGCAGATCTTCTAACCACGAGCCAGCCTTGGGGATACAGGCCACTCTCATTCATTGCTAGTGGAATCGCAAATGGCTACTATCACCATGGAGGACAATTTGGCGATATCTATCAGAATTACACATGTGTACAAGTTGACCCAGAAATTCCATTTCTAGAAATTTATCTTAAACATATGTAAAAGCATATGCTTGTACCTCATGCAAGTACAAGTTTATTCATTGGAAAGTGTTTGGCCTAAGAAATAGTTAGAAAAAATCCAATGTCCCTCTATAGCAGATTGGTTAGACAAAGTATGGTACAACCTAAAACAGGTAGTATAGGGCTGGAAATAAAGAATGAGGGAGCTCTCTATGCGCTGATTTGGAATAATCTCCAGGATATGTTGGAAAATGAGAAACAACACCAAAAGACACAAGGCTCAAAACTGTGTGAAATGAGTCAAAATTAGTATTTGCTGATATATACAAAGAAACCCTGAACAGGTACATAAAAATGATCATGATGTCAGTGATTAATTCTGGGGGCGATGCACTATAGGCCGAAAGAGAGAGAGAGAAGGAAGGGTTTTCACTGTTATTTTTTGTTTTTCACTTTTTAATTTTTGAGCCATGTGAATGTATTATCTGTATTCCAAAAATACAGGCCAGGTACAGTGGCTCATGCCTGTAATCCCAGAATTTTAGGAGGCCATGGCAGGAGGATTGCTTCAGGTCAGGAGTTTGAGACTAGCCTAGGCAACATAACAAGACCCCGTCTCTACAAAAAAATTTAAAAATTAGCCAGTCATGCTGATAGGTGCCTATGGTCCTAGCTACTCAGGAGGCTGAGGTGGGAGGACTGCTCGAGCTCAGGAGTTCAAGGCTGCAGTAAGCTATGACTGTACCACTAAACTCCTGCCAGGATCATAAGCAAGATCCTGTCTTTTCAATGAATGAATGAATGAATGAAAATGTTTTCACAAAAGGAAGTCAATCTGAGTTTCACCAATTAAAAAAAGGGTATCAGCCAGGTGCAGTGGCTCATACCTGTAATCCCAGCACTTTGGGAGGTTGAGGTGGGTGGATCAGAAGGTGAAGAGATCAAGACCATCTTGGCCAACATGGTGAAACCCCATCTCTAAAAAAACAAAAAGTAAAAACAGGTATCAAGAGATTCAATATTTCTGCATCAGATTTTACACCTCTCCCAATCACAATACCCATTCTTAAGTGGAAAACTAGAGCTAAATCCTCCAAAAACTTTTAGCAAAGGGAACATGGTTATATTCCTATTTCATATAGCAGATGCTTTTAAGTACCTTCGCAATGCCCTCCAAATGCTGATAATACTGAAATGCAAGGGACTACATTAATAGCAGGTGCATCTTAATAATTGATGATCTGTTTGCTTAACACTCAGTTATTACTTGAGGTAAGAAGTCTCTAGTGCAAAATATTCTCTGCTAATAGCCCAAATAAAATTGATCACGTGAGCTGAGTGGTTTGTTTTTCACTTTTCCTATTCAAACACCACCATGTGTGCTGAGTTTTTTATCTGTAGATAAGAATATTTCAGAATATGTATCTGGCAAAAACTGTTAGGAAAACAATGCTTGCATCCTCAAATAAAATGGAAAAGCCTACCACCACTTGACTCAGCAAAGTCTCAACCCTTAGGATTAGTCACGCAATAATCAAGTCAGCAGTGAGGAAACAACATTTAGACGAGAAATACAGAGAGAAGTTTTCACAGGCATCCTAAGGAATGGTTTATGGATTCCGAGATGCTATCCAAGTATTTCAGTCCTGAACCTCTTCCTGAACCTCTCTCTATGCACATACATCTGCAAGGCCACCCTTTTTTTTTTTTTTTTTCTTTTTTGAGCCAGAGTTTCGCTCTTGTTACCCAGGCTGGAGTGCAATGGCGCGATCTCAGCTCACTGCAACCTCCGCCTCCTGCCTCAGCCTCCCAAGTAGCTGGGACTATAGGCATGCGCCACCATGCCCAGCTAATGTTTGTATTTTTAATAGAGATGGAGTTTCACCATGTTGACCAGGATGATCTCGATCTCTTGACCTCATGATCCACTCGCCTCGGCCTCCCAAAGTGCTGGGATTACAGGCATGTGCCACCGTGCCTGGCAAGATCACCCTTAGACCTGAGCAACAGGGACTCCTGTCCTGGGCCACTCAGTCACCTGGGACCTGACCTATCACCGACAAAACACATCAGTTACTCTAACCATCCACCCTAATGCATAACACCATTCAGGCCCTGGAGAAGCACTGCCCCCCAGATCTCACTCTCTGTCCTCAAAACAAAAGGCAACTGTGCCCAACACCTTGAAGGTTTGTGTGCAGTTCGACAGCCTACAGGAGAGATGGGCACGCTCTGGTGTGCAGGGGTCACGAAAGCACTTAGGAAAGAGAAAGGACAAATTAACTAATGTGTCAAATCCTTCCTATCAAATAGAATAGGTGCAGTAGATCCTTGCAGAGCAGAATATCATTTTTCCATAGTGCTGACTGCCTGTTTCTTGTTTCTCTTTGTCTTCGAATTTCTGGAATCAGTATGGCATTATTGACAGTTGCATATCACAGCCATGGAAGATGTTGCAGTATAAACAATTCATGGCCAGGTGTGGTGGCTCATGCCTGTAATCCTAGGAATTTGGGAGGCCGAGGCTGGAGGATCACTTGAGATTAGGAGTTCAAGAACCGTTTGGGCAACATGGTGTAATCCCATCTCTACAAAAAATGCAAAAATTAGCCAGACGTGGCGGTGCACACCTATAGTCTCAGCTACTCAGGAGGCTGAGGTAGGAGGCCTGATTGAGCCCAGGAGGTTAAGGCTGCAATGAGCCATGACTGTGCCACTGCACTTCAGCCTTGACAAAATGATGCCATTTCAAAAAAAAATTACTCTTAATTATGTATATTCATAAATCTGGCCATAACACTGACCGACTCTCGAAACTGACAACTGAATAGACTTAGAAAATTAGAATTGTGAATAGTTTTTCAATAAAAATATGTAATGAGATCTAAACAGAATTTTGAAAATTAAATTTCAACTTTCATTTGTTAAAATGTTTAATATTTAATTGTTAATACTAACATAATTTTTATTGTGCCTTAATTGTAATAAATAATTTCAAATACCTAAAGAAAAAATAATGTTTTGGAAATATATATGAAAAATAACTTGAATTTTGGCCGGGCGCGGTGGCTCAAGCCTGTAATCCCAGCAGTTTGGGAGGCGAGGCGGGTGGATCACAAGGTCGAGAGATCGAGACCAACCCGGTCAACATGGTGAAACCCCGTCTCTACTAAAAATACAAAAAATTAGCTGGGTATGGTGGCACGTGCCTGTAATCCCAGCTACTCAGGAGGCTGAGGCAGGAGAATTGCCTGAACCCAGGAGGCGGAGGTTGCGGTGAGCCGAGATCGCGCCATTGCACTCCAGCCTGGGTAACAAGAGCGAAACTCCGTCTCAAAAAAAAAAAAAGAAAAGAAAAGAAAAAGAAAAATAACTTCAATTTTTCCATTTTATCTTTACTATAATATACTTTCTTGGAGAAAATATGTCCAAATGGTTTTAATCCAATTACATTTTATTTTATAATCGCTAAATCATTGCTGTTGATAGAAGCAAATTGGTGAAACTCTTAGTCATAAAAACATCATCAGCCAGGCACAGTGGCGCACACCTGTGATCCCAGCACTTTGGGAGCCCAAGGCAGGTGGATAACTTGAGGTCAGGAATTCAAGACCAGCCTGGCCAACATGGTGAAACCCCCATCTCTACTAAAAATACGAAACTTAGCTGGGCATGGTGACATGCACCTGTAATTCCAGCTACTCTGGACTCTGAAGCAGGAGAGACATTTGAACCTGAGAGGCAGAGGTTGCAGTGAGCTGAGATCATGCCAGCCTGGGTGACAGAGTAAGACTCAGTCTCAAAAAAAAATTAGTGACCGCTCAAATTAAGGCCAGAAAAGGAAATTTTATGAAATACCTAATTTATGAATTATATGTATCTTTCTTTCACTCATCCAAACATTGCCTGCCAGTCCACCAACAGAATATCCAAAAATAATAATTGAGCAGTGTTTGATATTATATCGACTTCCAGTAATGTAAAACCTTAGCTCTCTTACATGTTTTAATCTTGTCATATGGAGGTTTGCCAAGGTAGGAGGATATGACATATATTGGTTTATGCTTAAATGTGTAAACATACAGTAGGCAAGCCTCCATTTGTCCTTTTCTCTCTTTTTTCTTTTTCTTTTTTTTTTTGTTTTTTTTGTTTGTTTGTTTTTGTTTTTTGTTCTTTCTTTTTTGTTTTGAGATAGGGTCTTGCTGTGTCATACAGGCTGGACTGCAGAGGTGCAATTCGGCTCAGTGTAGCCTCAACCTCCCAGGCTCAAGAGATCCTCCCACCTCAACCTCCCAAGTATCAGGGACCACAGGCATGTGCCACCATGCCCAGCTAATTCTGTTTATTTTTTGTAGAGTCAAGGTCTCACTTTGTTACCCAGGCTGGTCTTGAACTCCTGGGCTCAAGCGATCCTCCCACCTCAACCTCCCAAAGTGCTAGGATTACAGGCGTGAGCCACCACACCTGGACAGATTGTGTACTTTAAATAAGTAAATTGCATGGTATGTAAATTACATCACAATGCTGTAGAAAAAAGAGAGAGAGAGAGAGAGAAAGAAAAAAAATCTGCAGAAGAAGCAAGAATAATCAAATGATTTTGTCTTTGTCATTGGGGGGACCCCCAATCTTTGTCCTTGGCCTCCTCCCCTGCTGGCTCCCTGCCTCCTGATGTCAGAACCCCAAATCCTAGGAAGAGGGGCAAAAACTCCACTCTATCCTCACCACAATTTAACAGAGAATTAACCTGAAATATGTGTGTGAACATTAAACCTAGCCCAGCACATCATCTCCCGCAGATTAGAAAGAGCCAGCGAAAATGAAATATTGTTCTCTAAGCTAATATGTAATCTTCATAGACACCATCTTATTAAAGTTTGAGAAGCCATGCCTTTAGGATAAGCCCACCTATCGATTTATGGGCCTGGCTGGAGTTCCTGCTATTAGGTCTCTCATATTTGTTTTGCTTCCTGTCTTTATGCCGGCACTGTGTACCTCCACTTCCCCTCTCCCCAAGCTGGTCCCCTGTAATTCTCTAAAATCTCCCTGCTTGGATTAGGGGTGGGGACCGCTTTCCCTGCCAACGTTAGACCTATGTGTATTAAAGGAGCCATGCGCTTGGATTTGATGGAAGTGGCGGCTTAGACACATAAGCTTCCCATATACAGATGAATAATCACAGATAAAAACTACTTTCAAATATGATTAGGTTCTAACGGAGACAGACAGAGGCCAGAGGGAGCGCAGCTCTCAAAGAGCAAGGAGCTACCGGCATCGGAACCCCAGAATAGGTGATTAAGGCCTCTACAAGAAACGCTGGGACTTTGCTAGGGAAAATATTACAGTGATTTGCAGCATCCTCTGCCCCTCCTCTCTTTCCTCCGGCCACTGTCTTCCTGTCCCAAAGCTTTGTGCTATTTCTTTCTATGGGCTGTCGTTTGCCTCTGGGAACAGGACAGCTCTTCCCGCTGTGACTTGTCGGCTCTTTAATCCAGGCCGCCTGTCACTGAAACGCACGTGGAAATCCAGCAGGGTTTTTATTTGCCATGCTTTCTTCTCACGGACGATAAGCTTGTGTTTCTTTACTGACAGGCACGCTTGTGGCCGGTGTCCTCACTGTCTCCCAGCCCCGTGATAACAGCTAAGATGGGAGAATTATGTACCAGCTGCATCAAGCCCTTTCAACATATTAGCTTCGAAAACCTTCATCATACTGACATGAGCTAGAAACTATCATTATCCCATTTTACAGATGGGGAAATGAAGCCACAGAGAGGGGAAGGAGCTGCCCAAGTGTCGTACAGCTAAGGAGTAGCAAAAACTGGGATCTAAACCCACACATCCTGTCCCTCGGAGGCCCAATCCTTAACCATGAAACAATAGAGTCTCTCCAGAATAATGACCACGTCTTGCATGTCAACTACACCCCAGGCTCTGTTCTAAGAGATCTGTCGCATTAATACATGAATCCTCTCAAAAAGTTGATGAGGTAGATATATTTAGTATCCCTATTTTACAGATGAGGATACTGAGATTCCCTGAGAAGAGCAGGGATTTTGCATTGTCTGCCTCTATTCTGTTTCTGGAGTGGTGCACAGCAGGTCCTTAATACATACTTGTCAAATAATAGAGTGACTGTTCCTCCTGCCAACCACTGTCCTTTTCAGAGGAACTTCTTAGAACATGTATTCATAGCTAAACTGTTTTGGGGAAAGATTCGAGGCATGTAGAGTTCTAACTCTGACTCTGTTGCTTACCAGCTGTGTGAATTTGAGGAAGTCACTCAACCTCTCTGGGCCTCACCTTGCTCAGTTTAGACCAGGGATAACAATAAAGCCCTCATCAAAGTGCTGGAGTGAGGCTTCAGTGAGATAGAGCAGGTAAGGTGGTTAGCATCTGCATGGCACGGAACAGGTATTTAAGAAATGCTGGCTGCCTTTACTGTTACTACCATCAGAGCTATCGTTCACCACTGCTGCAGGCCAAAATGAGTTTTAAAGAGATGAGAAAATACAATAAGGGGAAATAAGGGAACTAAGTTCTTGAAATTCTGAAGTGGTGCTAGGGTTCCCATCCTTCTGGTTTTCCCACCTAATCAGCTGCCTTTCCCAATCCTAGGTCTATCTTCTCTATCTAAGGGACCTTATGCCCTCTTGTGATTTAATCATCTACAGACCAATAACTCCCAACTATCTCCAGGCTCGTACACCCTACACCTGCCTACTCCACGTCACCAAGATGTCTAACAGGCATCTCACACAGGGCATGTATCCAGCATAGTGCGGTTGTTGAGGCTTCTCCCAGAAGCTGAGGCCTCTGAGGGTCTTCCCCCAACACGGCTCCCACCCACATATTATTCAGCCTCGAGACCTGGGAGTCAGCCTCGACTCTCCTCTTTCCCTCCCATCCACACACAAGTCAAACTCTGAGAGTTCCACCTTCGAAAGAATATCCCGAACCACTTCTCACTCCTGCTGATACCACATCCTTTCTTACATCGGATGACTTTGGAAGTCCCCTCACTGGTCTTCCTCCTTCCACTGTGATCACCCCATTGCCAACCTGCTCCCCGACACACTAGCAAGCAGAAACATGTTCAAGTAGAAAGCACATCTCATCTCCCCTCCATTCCAGACTGTCATGCTTTCCCACCACACTTAGGATAAAACCCTAACTCCTCATCAGGATCTACGAAGCCCAACATGACCTGGGTCTATCATCTCTGACCACTCTCCTCCTCTCCAGCCACCAAGATCTTCTTGCTGTTTCGGAAGCAAACCACGGGGACTTTGCACTGTCCACTCCCTCTACCTGCAACACCCTTCCCCGCCCTTTCTTCCTGGTGGCTTCACCTCATCATTCTTCTCTCTACTCAGTTGTTCTTTCTTGGGAAAGATGATTCTTACATGGATCAATTATTATTTGAAACAAAGTCTCACTCTGTCACCCAGGCTAGAGCACAGCATGATGATCTTGGCTTACTGCAACCTCCACCCGCTGGGCTCAAGCGATCCTCCCGCCTCAGCCTCCTGAGTAGCTGGAACCACAGGTGTGCACCACCATGCCCACCTAATTTTTTTTTTTTTAAGTAAAGATAGGGGTTTCACCATGTTGCCCAGGCCAGTCATGAATCAATTATTACAGTGGAGCTGGAAACATGATTTTTATTATTATTTTTTTTTTTTAGGGACAGGGTCTCTTTGTTGCCCAAGCCATAGTGCAGTGGCATGATCACAGTTCACTGCAGGCTCAGCCTCCCCAGGCTCAAGCAATCCTCCCACCTCAGCCTCCCAAGTAGCTGGGACTACAGGTGTGCACTACTATGCCTGGATAACATTTTTTAGTAGTAGTAGACATGAGGGTCTCACTGTGTTTCTCAGGCTGGCCTTGAGCTTCTAGGGGCAAGTGACCCATCCATTGCAGTCTCCCAAAGTGCTGGGATTAGAGGGAAAAGCCACCACTCCTAGCCATGACTTTTAATTCTCCCAATCCCTGTACAAGGATTAGTTAGCTCCCTAACAACGAACTTTTCTCCTTCACTTCTCCCTTTCTCTTTAGAAAAACTATGGACTCATGGTTTTTATTCTCCAGTCTGCAACATTCAGTTACATCCTTCTTTTTTTTTTTTTTTTTTTGAGACGGAGTTGCGCTCTTGTTACCCAGGCTGGAGTGCACTGGCGCGATCTCGGCTCACCGCAACCTCCGCCTCCTGGGTTCAGGCAATTCTCCTGTCTCAGCCTCCTGAGTAGCTGGGATTACAGGCACGTGCCACCATGCCTGGCTAATTTTTAGTATTTTTAGTAGAGACAGAGTTTCACCATGTTGACCAGGATGGTCTCGATCTCTTGACCTCATAATCCCCCCACCTTGGCTTCCCAAAGTGGTGGGATTACCTTCTTTTTTTTTTTTTTTTGAGGCCAAGTCTCACTCTGTTGCCCAAGTTGGAGTGCAATCACGGCTCACTGCAACCTCTGCCTGCCGGGTTCAAGCGATTCTCCTGCCTCAGCCTTCTGAGTGGTTGGGACTACAGGCGCGCACCACCACGCCTGGCTAATTTTTGAATTTTAACAGAGATGGGGTTTCACCATGTTGGCCAGGATGGTCTCGATCTATTGACCTCATGATTTGCCTGCGCAGGCCTCCCCAAGTGCTGGGATGACAAGTCTGAGCCACTGCACCTGGCCCAGTTACATACTTTTTGCCAATGCCCAAATTTCCCCTAATTTAGCCTGACCGCTCTATTTAAAAGAGTAGCCCCTAGACTCCGACTCAGTCATTCTGCATCCCAGGACCCCATTTAATTCTTTCTCATGGAACACATCATTATTTCTAAAATGATATTTTTCATTTACTTCTTTATTATCTGTCTCTCGACAAATAGGGTATAACATTCATGTGGCCAAAGATATTGTCAGTCTCACTCACTGTGATATTCCCAGAATCCAGAATCATGCCTGTTACAGAGCAGGAATTCAACAAATGTGAAGCAAAACTAAGATGAAACCAGGAATCACACCCCTAGATCAGAGACTGGCCAACTATATCCCACAGCCCCAATCTGGCCTGTCCCCTATTGTAATTTTTTTTTTTTTTTTTAATGAAGTCTCGCTCTGTCACCCAGGCTGGGGTGCACTGGCACGATCTCAGCTCACTGCAACCTCCATCTCCTGGATTCAAGCGATTCTCCTGCCTCTGCTTCCTGAGTAGCTGGGATTACAGGGGCGTGCTACCAGGCCCAGCTAATTTTTGCACTGTTAATAGAAACGGGGTTTCACTATGCTGGCCAGGCTGGTCTCAAACTCCTGACCTCAAGTGATCTGCCCTCCTCAGCCTTCCAAAGTGCTGGGATGTCAGGCGTGAGCCACGACACCTGTACTGTGGTAAATAAATCTGCATTGGCACACAGCTCTGACCATTCACTTAGGTATTTTCCTTGGTTGCTTTCACTACCACAGCCAACTTGAATAGTTCCATGGGAGAATGTATGGCCCGCAAAGCTAAAAATATTTATTATCTGTCCATTTCCAGAAAAAGTTTGCCAAGATCTAGATCTAGATCATTCCCAGTGCTAAATAGGACTGACCCTTCAGGATATCATTAGCACAGGGTCCCACTGGAGCCATTTGACTAGTCATTATTCATACATTTATTCAACTGATATTTATTGAGCACCTATTATGTGCTGGGCACTATGCTAGGTGTTTTGCATATTTATAGGGATGAACAAAATTAGGCAGGCTTCCTGCACTTACGGAAGCTTCTAGGGGATGGGGAAACTAATATAAAAACCACATTAAAAAATTTAAAATTTCAGGTGTGATGAGCCCGTATGAAGAGAGTCTTATGTGGTGCTTTGAGAAACTTTGACTGAGGTATTTTACCCAAACTGGGATGGGGAGGACAGTCTAGGAAGACATCCTTCAGAACAGGACCCCTAGTGAACACTTCTGGTGAGTGAGGCAGACAGTGATGTGTTCCAGGCAAGGACAGGACAGAGGGAGCACAGTGCACTCTGTGCACTGAAAGATGGCCAGCATGGCTGAACTGCAACAGGAAAGAGGAGAATGTCCAGGATGACTCTGGGGAGACAGCCAGGGCCACAAAATGCAGGGCCTTGCAGGCCGCCTAAGAGCAGAGGCATGATGTCCAGCTCCCAGGGCAGGTGATGCTTGAGTGGAGGCTCAAATGATGAGAAAGAGCCAGGCAAAGGAAGACCACAGAGAGGCATGTTTCAGATAGAGGGAGAAGCCTGCATATTACGCACTAATTCCAGAGGGGAAATGTACCTTTGCAATGGAGAGGTCTGGTGTTACGTCTTTAGCCAAGGGCTCAATCCTGGCATCATCAAATGGAGGGCAAAGAAATGTGTGTTTCCTGGCATGATGTAATGTGAACGATATGGCATCACCTTGAAGGATTCTTGCCAGAAATGTTTCACCCCAATCAAATCAAGCCTCTGAAACTCATTTTCAGGACAGAAGAATTACAGGGGACAGAGGAACAACTTCAACTGACACCAAGAGGAAACTGTGGACAAATCCAGATGTGGGACATTCTACAAGACATCTGGCTGAGATTTTTCAAAAGTCAACACCACATGCTTCAACTTCAGAAGGAAGGATTTTAAGTCATTTTCATTTAAAAGAGGAAGTGGGTTAGGAGTTACCTTGTAAGCCAAATCTGACGCACTGCCTGTTTTTGTGAATAATGTTTTATTGGAATACATCCGTGTTCACTTGTTTACATACTGTCCATGGCTGCTCTTGCATGAAAACAGCAGAGTTAAGCGACTGCAACAGAGATGGTATGGCCCACAAAGCCAAAAATATTTGCTACCTGGCCCTTTCTAGAAAATGATTACCAAACTTTGTTAAAGATTAAGACTAAAAACACCTAGTGACCAGATGCAACGTGTAAGCATTGATTATATCTGGGTTCAAGAAGAAAGCTACACAAATATTTTTGGGCCAACTAGGAGAGTATGAATATGGACTATATATTAAATAATATTAGGCTCTATCGTTCATTGTTTAGGTGTGAAATGATATTATGATTATGCAGTAAAAGTTACTGTTCCTAGACGATACACACTATTATTTAGGAGTGAAGTGCCATATAATCTACTTCAAGATGGTTATATACATACACATGTATGCATACACAGAAGGTGGCATCCTCAGTTACCCCTCAACTCATGTAATATTTCTAAAATATGATGTGCACACTGCTGAGGCTTCCTGGGCCATTTTTAGGTAACGGAAGACAGTTTTCATTTTATTTTTATTTTTATTTTTTGCATTTACTAAAACCAAAGGAAACTTTAATATTAGGCTAGGCTCGATGGTTCAAATCTGTTTTTTTGTTTTGGTTTGGTTTGGTTTGGTTTGTTTTTTTTGTTTTTTTTAGAGATGGGGTTTCACCATGTTGGCCAGGCTAGTCTTGAACTCCTGACCTCAGGTGATCCACTCACCTCGACCTCCCAAAGAGCTGGGATTACAGGTGTGAGCCACCACGCCCAGCCGTTGGCTCACACCTGTAATCCCAGCATTTTGGGAGGCCAAGGTGGGCAGATCATTTGAGGTCAGTTGTTCAAGAGCAGCCTAGCCAACATGGTGAAACTCCATCTCTACTAAAAATACCAAAAAAAAAAAAAAAAAAAAATTTTAAAAAGGCCTGGGTTCGGTGGCTCACACCTGTAACCCCAGCACTTTGGGAGGCCAAGGTGGGCAGATCATGAAGTCAGGAGTTTAAGACCTACCCGGCCAATATGGTGAAATGCCATCTCTACTAAAAATACAAAAATTAGCCGGGTATGGTGGCATGCGCCTGTAGTCCCAGCTGCTCAGGAAGTGAAGGCAGCATGGAAGAATCACCTGAACCTGAGAGGCACAGGTTGCAGTGAGCTGAGATCATGCCACTACACTCCAGCCTGGGTGGCAGAATGAGACTCTATCTCAAAAAAAAAAAAAAAAAAAAAAAAAAAAAAAAAAAAAAAAAAAAAGCCAGGCGTAGTAGCGCACACCTGTAATCTTAGGTACTTGGGAGGCTGAGGCAGGTGAATCACTTGAACCTGGGAGGCGGAGGTTGCAGTGAGCCAAGATGGTGCCACTGCACTCCAGCCTGAGTGGCAGAGCGAGACTCTGTCTCAATAAATAAATAAATAAAAATAAAAGCAAAAAAAAACCCACCTTTATTATTAACTGCTAAACAAGTAGATTTTAAATGTCTTCAATCCTCCAAAAATTAGTATGTGAGGTAATGAATTTGGTCTTCTTAACTTTTAAGTTCAGAGCTACAAGTGCAGGTCTGTTACCTAGGTAAACTTGTTTCATGGGTGTTTGCTGTACAGACTATTTCATCACCCAGTACCTAGCACACATTAGCTATTTCTCCTGACCCTCTCCCTCCTCCCAGCCTCCACCCTCTGAAAGGGTGTGTCATTCCCTTCTATGTGTCCATGTGCGCTCATCATTTAGCTCCCACAGATAAGTGAGAACATGCAACAGCTTTCACTTTAATAGTTACGTATTTATTCTTCTGATTACTTTCCACTTCCGATAAGAGATACTGACTTCCCGCTTACTGTAGAAATATAAAGTCTTCACTTCAAATAAATGTATTTAAGTTTAAAGCAATATGAGGCAACTAAAAAGAGAAATATGAAGCAGACATATGAAGTGGGTACACAAGCAACAAATTCAGAAAGGCTGAATTTGGAAAACCACTTTGCCTTCAAAGCACTGATCACAGTCCACGATTACCTTGGGTTTTTGTTTGTTTGTTTGTTTTTTAGAGACAGGCTCTTACTCTGTCACCCAGGCTGGAGTACAGTAGTGTAATCATAGTTCACTGCAGCCTCAACCTCCTGGGCTCAAGCAATCTTCCCACCTCAGTCTTCCTAGCTGGGACTTCAGGGATATGCCACCACCATGCCTGGCTAATGTTTTCTGTTTTGTAGAGAGGGTGTCTCTCTGTGTTGCTCAGGCTGGTCTCAAACTCCGGGCCTCGAGCTATCCTCCCACCTCCACCTCCCACAGTGCTGGGATTACAAGCATGAGCCACCACACCCAGCCAAAGATTACCTTGTTTTAATAAACAAAAACAACACCTGTTTACAGTCCATTCTTCTCTCATTAGATTGTAAGCTCTAAAAACAACAGAGGCTCCTTGATGCTCTCATGTGATATCACAGACCAGCACAGTGCCCAGCACACAACAGGCAACCAATACGTGTCTGAAGGAAAAGTGATGAAAGTACCATCCTCAACCAGAATCCCTACCGTCAGATCAAGTAACAACTATTCACAGGTAGTGTGGGCATTGCTCATTTCCCTTCAACCACAGCATATATTATGACACGTGATTCCCGAAACACAGTATTATCCTAATAAGCATGCATATTTTAACATTTCTAAATAAAAGTTCAAGGTGGCTTGGTGGGGCAGCTCATGCCTATAATCCCAGCACTTTGAGAGGCTGATCACTTGAGCTCAGAAGTTCAAGATCAGCCTAGGCAACATGGTGAAGCTTCATTTTTATTTAAAACTACAAAAATCTTAGCAGGGTGTGGTGGCTTGTGCCTGTAGTCCCTGCTACTCAGGAGGCTGAGGTGGGAGGATCGCTTGAGCCTGGGAGGCTGAAGTTGTGATGAGCTGAGATCGTGCCACTGCACTCCAGCCTGGACGACAGAGCTAGACTGTGCCTCAAAAAAAAATAAAATAAATAAAAAAATAATCAAGCTGACAAATTACTAAATGAGACAAGGGGACTCTGTGAGACTTTCTACATAAAGACGTTTGCAGATTCAAAAAAAAAGCACTTTGTCTAAGGCTACCTGGCTGCATTTCTGAATGAGAGGTTATGGTTCCTGCATTTTTCTTTTAGGAAATGCAGTCTCTGCATATGTAGAGAACCCATCCTTGCCTATCGCTCCTGGGGCAGCCCAAGATTCCAGGGAGAGCTACAACAAGTCTACTGCTGACTTCGAGGTCAGACTCTCCCAGGTAAACGCAGACCGCTAGGAAAGAGGGCACTGCCGGTGGATTTCACGTTTCTTCTGGCATCATCATGAGCCTAGAGACCCAGATTGCTTCCAACACTCCATTCTTTTAAATTTCATTTTCTCTTATATTTTCTTTACCAATGCAAACTTTTGAAGAAGATACATATTGCTTTGGGGAGGTTTATAACAGCTGCAAAGATCTCTATTAACCATCCTTTATCAGTGAGATAAAGACCAGCTGTTTCACTAATTGCCCTTAACTGCTTGGGCTTGGTTATTAATGAATGCCCTCGCCTTGAGTTCAAACAGCTTAATTAGCTAAAGTTAAGTGTTCCCAATAAATTTACTAACCTATGATAAGCTTTCCTTTAATAGGAAATGTGCAGTTCTTAATTAAATAGAATAATTTACAACTCCACATCTATTATAAGTAATGGTTGCCCAGTTACCATGTTACCTAATTAGGTGATAGTGAAGTTCCTCCAAAGGGGAACGGAGGGTACAGCTGAACATGCCCTTGGACAAACCAATTTGTTAGCAGCTCATCAGGAGTGGAGCTATGGGCAGACCATGGCACCGGAATCTGGATCAGAATATCCTCCCTGCCATGCAGAAGGCTCCTGCTGCCTCATCTGTAAAATGGGAACCTAACTCCCTGAGGGGATTCTGGGGAGTAGATTGGATAGCATTTGCAATCATTTAAATGAAGAATTAAAAGACAAGTTAAGACCCCCTTTTAATAGCTCTAGGGGCTGGGCGTGCTGTATCATGCCTGTAATCCCAGCACTTTGGAAGGCTGAGGCAGGAGGATCACTTGAAGCCAGGAGTTTGAGACCAGCCTGCGTAACAGTGAGACCACATCTCTGGAAAGTTAAGAATCATCTGGCAGTGGTGGCGCACACCTGTAGTCCTAGCTACTCAGGAGGCTGAGGCAGAAGGATTGCTTGAGACCAGAAGATCAAGGCCTGGGGACAGAGACCCTGTCTCTTCTACACACACGGGCACACACACACACACACACACACACACACACACACTCACTCACTCACACATACCTCTAGGGTCACGTTTATTTTATTTTTTTTTAGAGACATGGTTTCGCTCTGTTACTCAGGCTGACATGCAGTGGCATGATCTCAGCTCACTGCAGCCTCAACCTCCCAGAGTCAAGCCATCCTCCTGCCTTAGCCCCCCAAGAAACTGGGGCTATAGGCATGTGCCACCATGCTCAGTTAATTTTTTGTATTTTTCATAAAGGCGGGGTTTTGCCATGTTGCCCAGGCTGGTCTGGAACTTCTGAGCTCAGGCAATTCATCCGCCTCAACCTCCCAAAGTGCTGGGATACAGGTGGGAGCCACCACACCCAGTGGGTCACATTTATATAGGCAAAATTATTCCAAAAGATTAGTCTGGATAACACACACAAAAACAAACTGCTCTAGCATAATCTGGAGAAAGCGCCCAGCAAACCCAGATTGGGGAACTTTCTACAGGATATCTGGCCAGTGCACCTCAACTGTCAAAGCCATAAAAAATAGGCCAGGTGTGGTGGCTCACACCTGTAATCCCAGCACTTTGAGAGGCCAAAGTAGGCAAATCACCTGAGGTCAGGTGTTCAAGACTAGTCTGGCCAACATGGCAAAACACTGTCTCTACCAAAAAAAAAAAAAAAACAACAATTAGCCGGGCATGGTGGTGCGTGCCTGTAATCCCAGCTACTCAGAGGCTGAGGCAGGAGAATTGCTTGAACCTGGGAGCAGAGGTTGCAGTGAGCTAAGATTGTACCACTGCACTCCAGCCTGGGTGACAGAGCAAGACACCATCTCAATTAAAAAAAAAAAAAAAAAAGGCCATAAAAAATAATGAAAAACTGTCACAGACCAGAGACGACTGAGGATTCAAACCAACAAAATGCAATGTAGCACCCTGGATTGGATGCTAAAACAGAAAGGGAACAGGAATGGAAAAATCGGTAAAAGCCACATAAAGTCTAGAGGTTAGTTATGAGCAATGCACCGGTGCTCATCTCTGAGTTTAAACAAAAGTACCATGGTGACATAAGGTGTTTGAAGAGCAGGAAACTGTGGTGGGGGTCAGGGATGATTTAGCAATCGGGCTAAGCAGGTCATACTTTGAATTTTGCCATAGTTGAGGACTGTATACTTAATCCAAGCAGAGTGATTTCAATAGCTCATCTGAAAGGATACTAGCTGTTAATTTAGTTGGCTTTTATTATCTGTCTAATGTATAAAACCTTATTAGACCTAGAAGAATGAAAATTATTTGCTCAAAGTCATACCAATGGCCAGACACAGTGGCTCACATCTGTAATCCCAGCACTTTGGGAAGCTGAGGCAGGAGGATCACTTGAGCCCAGGAATTCAAGATCAGCCTGGTCAACATAGAGAGACCCAGTCACTACATAAAATACAAAAATACAAAAAAAAAAAAAATGCCAGATTTGGTGGTGCATGCCTGTAGTCCCAATTGCTCAAGAGGCTGAGGTAGGAGGATTAATTGAGCCCAGGAGGTCGAGACTGCAGTGAGCCATGATTGCACCACTGCATTCCAGCCTGGGAAACAGAGTGAGACCCTGTCTCAAAAAAATAAATAAATAAATAATAAAATCACATCACCATTATGAGTATCATTTACACATCATAAATTCCACAATCACACATTTGGGCAGAGCCCTGAACTTTTTCAAAAAAGCTTTTGCATCATCCAGTGAAATTATCACACAAGCTGTATTAGTCCATTTTCATACTGCTATAAAGCATGGCCCAAGACTGGGTAATTTATAAAGGAAAGAGGTTTAATTGACTCACAGTTCAGCATGGCTGGGAAGGCCTCAGAAAGCTTACAATCATGACGGAAAGCAAAAAGGAAGCAAGGCACCTTCTTCACAAGGTGGCAGGAAGGAAAAGTGCTGAGCCAAGCAGGGAAATAGCCCCTTATAAAGCCATCAGATCTCGTGAGAACTCACTCACTATCATGAGAACAGCATGGAGGAAACCACGCCCATGATTGAATTACCTCCACCTGGTCTCTCCCTTGACACGTGCGGATTATGGGGATTACAATTCAAGATGAGATTTGGGTGGGGGCACAAAGCCTGACCATATTACAAGCCCTGGGACAACAATAAGATAGGAATTTTGATCTCCATTTCTCTGATGAAGCCCAGGTAATTTGGGTTCTTTTTCTTTTTCTTTTTTGGCTCAATCCTCTCTCCCTCCACATCAGACTACCCTTCCTCCCTCTGTTAACCCTCATGGACAATTTTGAATATAGCCTTCCAAATTTGTCTCTATACTCATATAATCACATACCAATACATGTATTTACACACTCTATACAATACATAGCCATTTGTCATTTTATGCACACTTCCGCAGTTCCCATTTCCTCATTCTGCAATATGCCATGGAAATCCCTCCAAGGCATCTGGTATTGCTCTAATTCATCGTTTTTTTAATAGCGGCAGAAAATTCCATGGTGTGGATGTCCTGTAATTTATTCAATCATTAACGTGCATTCACTCGCTTCTCCGTCTTTGGCTACCGCAAACAGTGCTGCAATACACATCCTTTCTACAAACGTCCTTATGTACTGTGGCTTTTATGTCTATGAGATAGAGTCCCAGCGTGGGAATTATTGAGTCAAAGAGTATATGTATTCATCTTCATCTATTTTTAAAAGAGCAAAGCAAGAGAATAGAATAGTGGATACCTCTGGAGAACCGCAAAGAAGGCAAAGAAAATGGACTAGAGAGAAGCCTGCAGGTGGTTTCAACAGCATTGGTGATGATGCCATTCTTAGGTTGGAAGTGGCTTCATTTTATTATTATTCTATGTAATTTACATGTATGCTATTACCTGTATTATTTGCTACATATCAGTGCTACATATAGTTTCCAAAAATCTCTATATTTTATTTTAATAAATGTGGCCAACACAACTGAAATAATTCTCATCTCCCTCAACAATATAAGTGAGATTGGTCTTTCCCATTTTTTTTCCCAGCCTGAGAGGGACATCTCACTGTTACTTTAATTTACATTTCTCTGACACTGGTGAGTTTGATCATCTTTAATAAATTTGTCATTCATTCCAATGAATATAAGTGACATTTAAAATTATCTACAAACATTTTCTCCTTAAGCAAAAAGGGGAAGGCTGATATTCAGCCCTTTTCATCTTACCCCTCTAAAAGATGAAGCTCAGAGTTTTTAAATGCCACAAAAACAACAGAAAAATAATTAACATGAATTGGTTCTCTTTTCTCTAAAATTCAAGATGCCATGACATCAAGATACTTGATGACATGCATTCCTCTTGGGGAAATCCCCAACTGGGACTTCAAATCCCCTAAATCTCTAGGCACAAATGTTTCTTTCCTGTGAGAATCAGTGAGACCAGGAGATCATGGCCCTTTGCGAGGTGAGTGTGTCTTTTGCAGAATAAGAGTCTGCCTGGCCGCACTGTAGGAGAGCGTGGAACCTTGCCCCTATCTAGCCTGGCTAGTCTACCCTACCTTTCTTTCTTCCCTCCTTTATAGGTCCTTACCCTGATCTGTAAGTTGACATTTTCACAAAACTGGAATCAAGCTCAACTCCTATCTCTGCATCTTCCTTTTCTCACTTTATAGCACATCATGGACGTGTCTTTGGAAAAATACCCAGAGACCTCATTTGTTTTTAATAGCCACATAACATCGCATAGTATAGCTATATCAAATTTTATCCTGTCATTTGCTGTTGATGGACATTCAGGTCGCTTCCAATATGTTCCGGTTTTCATCGTTACAAACAGCGTGGTAATATATTTTCTTGCGTGTGCATCTTTTATCATTCTAGGTCAGATTCTTCCCCCTTCAACTACATATATTTAACCTTTTCACCGTATCTTCTTTTATATCAAATGTCATCGACTGTTTTTTCGCTTGGTTGGCTGGTTGGTTGATTGGGTTTCTTTGGGCAAAACTTAAGGGGCTGAGAATGAAAAGGGGAACTTCACTGTAGTTCCAGGTTCTTTGTCTTCCACGTAACAATTGCTTGTAATTTTATAGTTAGAATGTAATTTGTAGAGTTTCCCCTCCTTCTGATCAACTGATTTAGTTACTCTTTTTCTTCCCTCCTGAAATTAGCTATTACAGAGCCATAATATAATTTTTTAAATTTCAAATTCTCTTGGAACAATTGATTTCTTGTTGCTATTTGTAGGCAAGAAGTTGAATCTGATATGAACCCTGCCTGAGATTAATTTACAGTGTTATAGAAGGATTATGACATACATAAATGAGTACAATTTTAAAAAGGTAAATATCACAGTATAAATACCACCTCATGGAATTCAGAGATAAGGGAGATCTCATTTTAGACAGAGAGATAGAAAGGCAGCTGGAAAGACTTGGCTTTCGAGTTAGTTAGGCCTGGGGGCACTCGTCCAATTTTGATATATGGAAATAGGTGGAAGGAAAAGAATTAGAGAAGAACGGAGCAACAATGTATCTTTATGTGATATTATGATTTATAATAAGAAATATACATGTCTTTATCTCCAGTTCCTGGCAGATACTGCCTAAATCCCTTGCAATTTCCTGAGCAGTAGGGATGCTAGGAGCATCTTCTGTTCTAATACTCGGTCTTTAACCTTGGTTCCTGCCACAAGGCTCCTAATCCCTTGAAATTACCTGAGTGATGGGACCATCTTCTGTTCTAATATGGGAACTCTCAGTGGGGCTTCTGGGTGGGGGCTGGTCACCAGAAAGACCAAGCTAGGAACAGAAGCTTGAAACGTCCAGCCCCACTCCCATCCTCTGGGAAGGGGAAAGAGGCTGGAAATTGACTTACTAATCGATCATGCCTATGAGATAAAGTCTCCACAAAAATCAAGGGACTTGAGGAGCTTCTGGTTTCTGAACACAAGGGGAGTGTCTCATCCATAAAGGGTGTATTAGTCTGTTCTTACACTGCTAAGAAAGACATGCCCCTAACTGGGTAATTTATAAAGGAAAGAGGTTTAATTGACTCACAATTCCACCTAGTTGGGAGGCCTCACAATCATGGTGGAAGGCAAAGAAAGAGCAAAGGCATGTCTTACATGGTGGCAGGCAGGAGAGCTTGTGCAGGCAAACGCCCTTTTATAAAACCATCATATCTCATGAGACTTATTCCCTATCACAAAAATAGCATGAGAAAAACTTGCCCCCATGATTCAATTACTTCCCACTGGGTCCCTCTCACAACATGTGGGGATTATGGGAGCTAGAATTCATGATGAGATTTGGGTGGGGACACAGACACACTATATCAGAGGGCATGGACTCTCCATATCCCCTATCCCCATACCTTGCCCTGTGCCTCATCTTATTCATCTGGCTGTTCATCTGTATCATTTGTAATATCCTTTATAATAAATGAGTAAACATTAAGTATGGTGCTTTCCTGAGTTCTGTGAGCCACTCTAGCAAATGATTAGGGAGAGAGTAGTGGGAAACTTCCAATTTGTAGCCCATTGGTCAATTCCAGAGGCCCAGCCTTGCTATTGGCATCTGAGATGGGAGTAGTTTTGTGGGACTGAGTCCTTATCTTGTGGGATCTGATTCTAACTCCAGGTAGATAATGTCAGAATTGAACCAAATTAGAGGATACCTGGTTATTGTCCATGGGAGTACTGACACGTGAGGAAAACCCCAACCATATGGTCACAGAAATGCATTGAGTTGTATAAGTGTGGTAGGAGAACACAGTCAATTTGCTTTTTATTTTTTTCCTATTACACACATTCCTTTTTAAATCTCTGGCCAGGAATAAAATCAAGTAACCCAGAATTACAAATATTCATTGCTTATGGACCACTGCTGTTGAAACGCATGCAGGGTAGGATATAATCCGTGAACACATCACAAATGCATTCATGTCTTCATTTTCTGAGCCATCAGTCAATTCATAATGACAGGGAGATAAAATAAGGCATGATTCTGCTGGGTGCAGTGGCTCATACCCATAATCCCAGCACTTTGGGAAACTGAGGCAGGAGGCTCACTTGAGTCCGAGAGTATGAGACCAGCCTGAGCAAGATGGTGAAACCCTGTCTCTACAAAAACACAAAAATTAGTGGGGTATGGGGACGCATGCCTGTAGTCTCAACTACTCTGGAGGCTGAAGTGGGAGAATCCCTTGAGCTCAGGAGGAGGAGGTTGCAGTGAACTGAGATTGTGCCACTGCATTCCACCTGGGCAAAAGAGTGAGACCCCATGTCAAACAATAATAATAATAATAATAAAGCATGACTCATTTTCCTGGTCTAGCTAGTTCATGATATTACACAAAAGTAAAATTAGTGGCAATATTAAAATATATAAGAAAAATGCCAAAACTGATTTTAGTGAACTTCATTCATTCAATAAATACTAGATAGTTTAGGTATGAGAGGCAACATGGTGAGAGAGACAGCAAAACCACCACCCAGAATGAGGTTTATAGCCCAATGGGGAGCATTGGAAACTTTATAGAGCAATAAAAATAAAGTTTGTCACCACATCCCAGCCTTCACGTCTCACCAAGCTCCTTGGAGAAATGGCTGTTTGTAGGTTTGGGACAGAGAAAATGCAAGATGAGCCTATAGCATCTTGTAGTGACAAAGAATAAAGACGTACTTTAAAAAAAGGAGGGGATGGGCCAGGCGTGGTGGCTTATGCCTGTCATCCCAGCATTTTGGGAGGCCAAGGTGGGCAGATCACTTGAAGTCAGGAGCTCCAGATCAGCCTAGTCTCTTTAGTAGAGATGGTGAAACCCTATCTCTACTAAAAATACAAAAATTAGCAGGGTGTGATGGCAGGCACCTGTAATCCTAGCTACTTGGGAGACTGAGGCAGGAGAATCGCTTGAACTTGGGAAGCGGAGTTTGCAGTGAGCCAAGATCTTACCACTGCACTCCAGCCTGGGCAACAGAGTGAGATTCTGTCCCCCTCCCCCAGCAAAAAAAAAAAAAAAAAAAAAACAGTGGACAGCTTATCACAGGAATGCAAGACCCAATCTGAAAAACTCACTATGGTTAAAATAGAACAATCTGAGCAACAAAATAAATAACACAGTAGTGGATTAAAACCCAAAGTATAAAATAAATGATTGGTTGAATAAATAAATATACTGGGGTAAAAGAGACAAATCTTCCTAACAGAGAAGAATTCCAAATATCTGTAGACACCCACACTTACCAACTCCACTCCTTTTGAGTGTCAGTGGGTCTCAGTAACTGGCTTCCAATAAATATGGAATACAGCTTGAGTCGAGAAAAAGGAAATACACCCAGCTGTGGTGGCTCATGTCTGTAATCCCAGCACCTTGAGAGGCTGAGGCAGAGGACAGCTTGAATCCAGGGGTTTTAGACCAGCCTGGGCAACATAGCAAGACCTTGTCTCTACAAAAAGTAAAAATTTAAAAATTATCTGGGCATACTGGTGTGCACCTACAGTCCTAACTTCTCGGCAGGCAGAGGAGGGAGGATTGCTTGAGCCCACAAGGTCGAGGCTGCAGCGCAGAAGGGCTTCCAGCCAAGGCCTTCTTGGCTCTTCTTTCCCTGGGATGGGAGGCCAGGGGAGGCAGAAATAACTGGATCATGTTGCTAAAATCATACCACTGTACTCTACCCTGGGTGACAGAGTGAGACCATGTCTCATAAAAAAAGAAGGAAGGAAGGAAGGAAGGAAGGAGGGAGGGAGGCAGGGAAGGAGGGAGGGAGGGAGGGAAGTAAAAGAAAGAAAGAAAGGAAGACAGAAAGAAAGAGAAAGAAAGAGAGAGAGATGAAGGAAGAAAGGAAGTAAGGAAGGAAGAAGGGAGGGAAGAAGGGAAGAAAGGAAGGGAGGGAGGGAGGGAGGGAGGGAGGGAGGGAGGAAGGAAGGAGAGGCCTGGCAGACACTGCTTTAACTCCACAAAGTCAACATCAGTGATAGGCCATGTTGATAGCATGTACCTCTGTCCAATTCCTCCCAAAAATCCATGATCCCAGTCCAAATCATGAGGAAAATCTTTACACAACACAAACTGAGCAACATTCAGCAAAATACCTGACCAGTACTCCTTAGAATGGTCAAGTTTGGCTGGGTGCAGTGGCTCATACCTGTAAGTCCAGCACTTTGGGAGGCTGAGGGGGGCGGATCAAGAGGTCAGGAGTTAAGATCAGCCAACATGGTGAAACTCCGTCTCTCCTAAAAATACAAAAATAATCCGGGCATGGTGGCGTGCACCTGTAATCCCAGCTACCCAGGAGGCTGAGGCAGGAAAATCACGTGAACCTGAGAGGCGAAGGTTGCAGTGAGCCAAGACCATGCCATTGCATTCCAGCCTGGATGACAGAGTGGGACTCTGTCTCAAAAAAGAAAAATAGTCAAGTTTATGAAAAACAAGGGAAGACTGAGAAGCTGTCACAGACTAGAGGAGGCTAAGGAGGCATGAGACTAAATGCAACAGGATCTCCTGCACAGGGTCCCAGAACAGAAAAAGGGCATTCATGGAAAAACTAGAAAAATAAGGTATGGAATTTTGTATAAAAAAACAAAAATAAAGTTGAGTAGGTGCTATTTTTTAAAAGTACCAGGTAACAACAACAAAAAAAAAAAAAAAAAAGAAAAGAAAAAAGTACCAGGAGAATTGTCTCTACTAAAAATGCAAATAATAAAAGTTAATTATTTTTATTATTTTCTATATATTGTGTTTTTAATTTTAAAAAAATAAGCTGTGTACTATATGCCCATTAAGGCTGGGCACGGTGGCTCACACCTGTAATCCCAGCACTTTGGGAGGCCAAGGTAGGCAGATCACTTGAGGTCAGGAGTTCAAGATCAGCCTGGACAATGTGACAAAACCCCATCTCTACTAAAACTACAAAAATTAGCTGGGCCTGGTGGCATGATGGCATGGTGGAGGCTGAGGGGTGAGAATCACTTGAATCTGGGAGGCAGAGGTTGCAGTAAGCAGAGATCACGCCACTGCACTGCAGTCTGGGCTGCAAAGCAAGGCTCTGTCTCAAAAATAATAATAATAAATAATAAATAAATAAACCAATCAGATCAGTTAAATAATACAGAAAGCTACACAGACAAACTTAATTCTTCCCATGCCCACAACTATTCTCTAGCCAGTCCTCTTCTAGATTGTGTTCTTTTCTACAATCTCTTTGTGTTTATATGAGAAATACAGAATATATATATGGGGGGTTTCCTCTTTTTTCATCTTTTAACTAAAAAGTATTATCTTACTACTCATTGCTCTGCAACTGGCTTCTTTCGTGCGAAAGTATATTTTAACACTGTATCATAAATATCTGCCCAGAACAATGTATATAAATTGAACCTGCTCTTTCTTTAAATCAACTTTGCTGGGATACAATTTACATAGAATATAATGCACCCATTTGAAGCAGCACTTATTATGTATGCACAAATGTGTAGACCCAGATAATCAACAGCACAGAACTTATTATTTTAAAATCAATGTCATTAATCATCTTGCCAAGTCCACTGATTCTTCTTTCCTTGGGGGAGGAGGCCAAGGAAGGAAGAAATAACTGGAGAATTTTGAGAAATGACCACTCCAAAACATGCTCCTCACATCCCAGGTGCATATTCCTAGAAAATTCTGATTTCCTGGAAAAATCCTCCATGTTTGGCATAGTGCTGGAGCCACGTGATTTTAGAAAGGTCTGAGAGAGGCATTTAGGCAGAGACTCAGCTGGGGAGATCATTGGAGGGCCCTGCACCAACAGAGTGACACTCAGAGCTGAGGAGATATAGTAGCAGGGCCTGCTGAGTTAAACAGAAGCCAGAGACATTACCTTCTAGAGGCTCCCTCCACCACTCTCCATGGGCAAGTCAGCTAGATGCCCAGAAACAAGACAAAGTACTACACTGCCCAGGACCACACTGCCCAGAATTTACTTTTAAAGATGCCAAGGAAGGGGCTGGTTGTGGTGGTTCATGCCTGTGATCCCAGCACTCTGGGAGGTCAAGGTAGGCAGATCACTTGAGGTCAGAAGTTCAAGACCAGCCTGGCCAACACAGTGAAACCCTGTCTCTACTAAAAATACCAAAATTACCCACAGTCAATATCATACTGAATGGGCAAAAACTGGAAGCATTCCCTTTGAAATCTGGCACTAGACAAGGATGCCCTCTCTCACCACTCCTATTCAATATAGTATTGGAAGTTCTAGCCAGAGCAATCAGGCAAGAAAAAGAAATAAAGTGTATTCAGTTAGGAAAGGAGGAAGTCAAATTGTCTCCATTTGCAGATGACATAATTGCATATTTAGAAGACCCTATCGTCTCAGCCCAAAATCTCCTGAAACTGATAAGCAGCTTCAGCAGTCACAGGATAAAAAAATCAACGTGCAGATATCAGAAGCATTCCTATACACCAGTAACAGACTTAAAGAGAATCAAATCAGGAACGAACTGCCATTCACAATTCCTACAAAGAGAATAAAATACCTAGGAATACAACTAACAAGGAACGTTAAGGACCACTTCAAGGAGAACTAAAAACCGCTCCTCAATGAAATAAGAGAGGACACAAACAGATGGAGAAACAGTCCATGCTCATGGTTAGGAAGAATCAATATTGTGAAAATGGCCATACTGCCCAAAGTAGTTTACAGATTCAGCACTATCCTCATCAAGATACCTATGACCCTCTTCACAGAACTGGAAAAACCATCTTAAACTTCACATGGAATCAAAAGAGAGCCCGCATAGCCAAGTCAATTCTAAGCAAAAAGAACAAAGGTAGAGGCATCACACTACCTGACTTCAAACTATACTACAAGGCTACAGTAATCAAAACAGCATGGTACTGGTACCAAAACAGAGATATAGACCAATGGAACAGAACAGAGGCCTCGGAGGCAACACCACACATCTACAACCATCTGATCTTTGACAAACCTGACAAAAACAATCAATGGGAAAAGGATTCCCAGTTTAATAAACGGTGTTGGAAAAACTGGCTAGCCATGTGCAAAAAGCAGAAAGTGGACCCCTTCCTGACACCTTACACTAAAATTAACTTAAAGACTTAAAATGGATTAAAGACTTAAACATAAGGCGTACCACCATAAAAATGCTAGAAGAAAACCTAGGCAAAACCCTTTAGGACATAGGCATAGGCAAGGACTTCATGACTAAAACACCAAAAGCATTGGCAACAAAAGCCAAAATAGACAAATGGGACCTAATTAAACTCCAGAGCTTCTGCACAGCAAAGAAAAAAAAAAACAACAAAAAACAATCATTAGAGTGAACTGGCAACCAACAGAATGGGAAAAAGAAATTTGCAATCTACCCATCTGACAAAGGACTTATATCCAAAATCTACAGAGAACTAAAACAGATTTACAAGAAGAAAACAAACTCATTCAAAAGTGGGCAAAGGATATGAACAGATACTTTTCAAAAGAAGACATATATGAGGCCAACAAACATATGAAAAAATGCTCATCATTACTGGTCATTAGAGGAATGCAAATCAAAACTACATTGAGATACCATCTCACACCAGTTAAAATGGCGATCATTAAAAAATCTAGAGACAACAGATGCTGGAAAGGATATGGAGAAATAGGAACACTTTTACACTGTTGGTGGAAGTGTAAATTAGTTCAACCATTGTGGAAGACAGTGTGGTGATTCCTCAAGGACCTAGAAATAGAAATTCCATTTGACCCAGCAACCCCATTACTGGGCATATATCCAGAGGATTATAAATCATTCTATTATAAAGACACCTGCACACATATGTTCATTGCAGCACTGTTTACAATAGCAAAGACTTGGAACCAACACAAATGCCCATTGATGATAGACTGGACAGGGAAAATATGGTACATATACACCATGGAATATTATGCAGACATAAAAAATGATGAGTTCGTGTCCTTTGTAGGGACATGGATGAACCTGCAAACCATCATTCTCAGCAAACTGACACAAAAACAGAAAATCCAACAATGCATATTCTCACTCATAGGCAGGTGTTGAACAATGAAAACAGAGGGACACAGGGAAGCGAGCATCACACACTGAGGTCTGTGCAGGGGGGCTAAGGGAGGGACAGTGGGGGATAGGGAGTTGGGGAGGGATAACATGGGGAGTGATGCCAGATATAGGTGATGGGGATGGAGGCAGCAAATCACATTGCCATGTGTGTACCTATGCAACAATCCTGCATGTTCTTCACATGTACCCCAGAATCTAAAATGCAATTTTATATATATATAAAGAAAGAAGCAAAGCATTGTGGATATTAGTTGTCCCTCAGTATCCACAGGGGATTGGTTTCAAGATTCCCTATGGTTACCGAAATTCATGTATGCCCAAGTGTTTTTATAAAAACTATCATAGTATGTGCAAATAACCTATGCACATCCTCTTACAGTATCCTTTAAATCATCTCTAGATCACTCATAATACCTAATACAATGTAAATGCTATATAAATAGTTGTTATACTGTTTTTTTATTGTTGTATTGTTATTTTTAATTTTTATACTTTTTTTTTTTTTTTAGTATTTTGATCCATGGTAGATATGGAGCCCACAGATACAAAAGGCCCACTGTGCTGGCTTCATTTTTGTTACTCATGCATCAGAGTCAGTCAGCTTCTTCAGGGCAGTCTTCTCTCAATTCCCAGCAGTTTCTACAGCAGGGCTTTTGGTGACAGACATGGCTTTTATGGTTGGCTCTGTCATTCTAAGTAGTTGTTAATTTTAAGCAAATTACAGTTAAATAACTCTCTGATCCCTGGTTTTCTTATCTGTAAAATTAAACTAATAATAATATCCACCTTACAAGGTTGTTGTGTTAATAAAATGAGACAACGCAAAAACATAAAATAAAATTAGCCAGGCACGATGGTACACACCTGTAATCCCAGATACTTGGGAGTTTGAGGCTTGCTTGAGAATTGCTTGAACCCGGGAAGTGGAGGCTGCAGTGAGCCAAGACTGTGCCACTGCACTCCAGCCTGGGTAACAGAGCACCCTGCCTCAATCAACCAATAAATAAAATAAAATAAAATACACCAAGGAGAAAGTGTAAACCACAGGCCTCTTCCCAAGCTCTCCCTTGAGCCCAGGCAGCATCTTTAGAAGCAAGCCAGAAAAGGAGGGAATAGCCCCACAAGAGAGTTGAATGTTTAAACCAGCTGAATATTTACCTGAAAAGGATTGTTTTATGGGAGGAAAATGGAACCACTGAAAACTTTAAGAGACTGAGACATCTCTAATTGGCAAGTTTAGCCATTTTCCTTGTTCCTCAGCAGGACAGGGACTTCTCGAAATTTGATTTGTTTAGATCAGCACTTTGCAATAGAATTATAATGTAAGCCACATATATACTTTCAAATTTTCTAGTTGCCACATTTAAAAAAGCAAAAGCTGGCCAGGCATGGTGGCTCACGCCTATAATTCTAACACTTTGGGAAGCCAAGGTGGATAGATCACTTGAGATCAGGAGTTCCAGACCAGCCTGGCCAACATGATGAAACATTGTCTCTACTGAAAATACAAAAATTAGCCAAGCATGGTGGTATGCACCAGTAATCCCAGCTACTCAGGAGGCTGAGGCAGGAGAATCACTTAAACCCGAGATGCAGAGGTTGCAGATTGCCGGGATCGCGCCCTGGCACTCCAGCCTGGGCAACAGAGCGAGACCCATCTCTAAATAAATAAATACAATAAAAAAGCAAAAACTATAGGACCCAGCAATCCTGCTTCTAGATATATACCCAAGAGAAATCAAAACACATATCCACACTAAAATTTGTACATGCTCGTTCACATCAGGACTATTCCTCAGAGTCAAAAAGAGGAAACAAACCAAATGTTCATCAACAAAATGTAGTATATAATAGAATATTATTCAGTAGTCAAAAAGAATGAAGTACCTACCTATGTTACAATAGGGATGAACCTTGAAAACATTATGCTAAATGAGAGAGAACAGATGCCAAAGAACAAATATTACAATATATATTACATATCTGTGAAATGTTCAGAACAGGCAAATCCGTGAAGACAAAGATTAGTGTTTGCTTAAGGCTGGAAGAGCTGGGGAAAAATGAGAACTGAGCAGCATATGGGGCTTTTTTGGGAGATGATAATAATGTTCTAAAATTGATTGTGGTGATAATTACACAACTCTTCAAATATACTAAAAATGATCAAATTGTACATTTTCAATGGCATGTGAATATCTCAATGGAACTATAATTTTGAAAAGCAAAATGATACATACAGCATTAATTTATAATATCTTAAGTCAATGTATTTAAAACATTACTTCAACATATTATTAATAATTTTAAATTGTTTTTGAGATATTTACATTCTTTTCTTAAAATGCAGTGTGCATTTTACACTTGCAATGCATCTCAACTCAGATGCTAAATTGTCATTGGAAATACTTGCTATACAGTTAGATTTCATAAAATTTACCACTGAAAGAGTAAATTCATACACACGAGTTGTTCCAAAAATATTTTAAAGTTTTCCAACAGCTGAATTGAGTCGCTGTTGTGAGGTAGTATATAGATATAGCTGTAGATATAAATGGTTAAATATAGTTATTCAGTACAAATACTCGGAGTATGATAGGTTAAAATTTAACTTCTATTGTAAAACTGGAGGTCATTACATGAAGTGAAATAAGCCAGGCACAGAAAGACAAATATCACATGTTCTTATTCATATGCAGGAGCTGAAAAGTTGATCTCATGGAGGTAGAGAGTAGAGTAATAGATACCCAAGGCTGGGAAGAGTGTGGGGGTGGGGGTAATAAAGAGAGGTTGGTTAATGGGTACAAACATACAGTTAGATTGAAAAAAACCAGTCCTGAAGTTCAACAGCATGGTAGGATGACTATAGTTAACAATGTATTCTGTATTTCAAAATGGCTGGAAGAAAGGATTTGAGATGCTCCCAAAACATAGGAATGATAAATGCTCAAGATAATGGATATCCTAAATACCCTGGTTTGGTCATTACACATACTAGGCATGTAACAAAATATCACATGTCCCATAAATATATACAAATATTATGTATCCATTTTAAAAATTAATCTCTACTATATACACCACAAACAATATTCCTCATATGGCCTCAAAGCCCTACAACCAGGCATGGTGGTGTGTACCTGTCATCCCAGCTACTCAGGAGGCACCTTCTGCCCTCACCTTCCTCTCTAATCTCATATCGTATCACTCTCCTTTTTTTCCCACAATGCTCCAGCCACACTGGTCTTTCTACTCTTCATTCACTCCTGCCCCAGGGCCTTTGCAGAACACTTTCCACCAAGATCTTCTCATACTTGGTTTCTTCCCATCATTGCAGTCTCTGCTCAGAAGTCACCTCCTCATAGAGCTCCCTCTCTTGTTCAGTGTGGCCTCCATCCCTCACTCTCTAATCCATTATTTACTCTTTTTTGCTATTGTTGTTGCATGTATTGCCAGTCAAGTTTATCACACTGTCTCCTTGTGGTTACATCTTTGGCAAGAATATTGCACAGGCATTGCTGTGACACTCTGAAGTGCTTTTATGAAGAAGCATGTATGATCAGCTTGATTACGCAGCTAAGGTGGGGCCTGCACATTTCTCCATTCTGAAGCTGCCTTACTATGAAACAAGTGATCTGTGGGGAAATATTTCAAGACTGGTACCATATCATTCCCAAAAATATTCCATATTCCATCTTATTCTGTTTCCCAGGCTTAGGAGCAGTGGCACAATCACAACTAACTGCAGCCTCAAACTCCTGGGCTTAAGGATCCTCCTGCCTCAGCCCTCCAAGGTCATGGGACTATAGGTACACACCATCAAGCCCAGCTAATTCTTTTTTTATTTTTTTGTAGACAAGGTCTTGCTATGTTGCCCAGGCTGGTCTTGAACTCCTGGCCTCCAGTGATCCTCCTGCCTCAGCCTCCCAAAGCACTGGGATTACAGGCATAAGTCACTGCACCCAGCACGAATGTGAGTTTCTAAGCCTAATTCCTTCTACATTTATTAGTTGATATTCTTTAGTAAATAATCTCATTCCCATCTCTCTCCCTTATCTTTTTCTTTAATATCAGTGTAAATTCAGGGATTCTGTGTTATTTTCCATTTCTTTCATTATTAATTTTGATGCTTAGATTATCCCAGATTCGAAAAGCCCAATTTTAATATTTTGAACCAGATTTTGTAGTAGGAGTCCCTTCAGGCTGGCTCCTAAATCATTGTGGCATACCCCTGTCATTTTTTCTTAGCATTCCATACATTCTGATGAAAACATATATTTTAGGCATACCTTGTACCTTTCCTGGTCCAGCCCTGAAATCAGCCCTTTCTCCAAAGAGCTCTGGTAACTTTTAATGAACAATAGTATTTAAGAACCAAGATCTGAGCATTAGGAGTGCCCATTCCTACTGGCACGCCATGCATCAAGGAAACGAACACACTCATAACAAACAGGGCATGGGAAGTCAGGTGCAGGCAGCTGTGACATCAACAGGATTCAATATTGGAATTAAGTCTTATTCTCCAAGTGGAGAAGGCATTTGTTGGTTTTCATTGCCCAGCATTGAATCATTCTTCTGGTAACAGCACCCCTTTTTCCTTTTGGGGAATTACCCCTTCCTTCTGTGAAGAGGCATGGCGAACTATAAATTCAGGTATCCTGAACCTCTCTCCATATCCAAAAGGTAGGCACTATTTTTCTAAATCAGACAGGTGCCTGATTTAGGGATAGAGGGAGACAGGTATAACAAGGGGCTTTGACTGCCTATCTAGAACTGACAAATCCAAGTGCCCTTCAAGGTGAAACTGAACAAACTTTCCGAAGGTTTGTTGGCTTCTCATTTGGCACAAGGCTTTACCTCACACAGCTTAAATCTTCCCTGTCTTTGTAGAAAAATTCCAACACAATAAAGCCCATCTTGAATTTCTTTCCCAAGGATTGGTTGTTTCGTTCATCCTTTCCACTTCACAGAATTCAGTTGTTTTGACAAATGTCTAGATGGCTAGCAATACATTTTCATCTCCTTCAGAATTCTCATGACAGATACGCTGCTTGTAAATCTGCGAGAGTTTTTTTCCTGAGGAAAATCTTCTAAAACTTAGCTCCCCTTGTGCCAATCCCCACAGGGTTTCTTTATTTGCCTGCTTGCTTGTTTAGTGGGAAGAAAAAAAAAGCCTGAAATCCTAATAGTCACACCTTCAGAATGCATAAGCTCTGCCTACCTTTCATTTTTCTTTCCTTGAATTTTTTCCCCCCTTTAAGTCCTTGTTTTCCTAACATACATGGGCGTTAGGCAAAGTGGCAGATATGGGTGAACAGATGGAAGAGAGGGAAGAGAGGGAAGGGAAGGTGAGGGAGGGAAAGGAGGGGAGGGGAGGAGAGAAGGAAGGAGAAAGGGAGGGAGGGAGAGAAAAATAAAAGAAAAATTCTTACACTTCCCAATGCTTCATAATGTAAAAACACAATAAAATATTTTGCATCAAAATCTTCAATAAATGTAATCCCAGCACTTTGGGAGGCCGAGGCGGGTGGATCACGAGGTCAAGAGATCGAGACCATCCTGGTCAACATGGTGAAACCCCGTCTCTACTAAAAATACAAAACATTAGCTGGGCATGGTGGCACGTGCCTATAATCCCAGCTACTCAGGAGGCTGAGGCAGGAGAATTGCCTGAACCCAGGAGGCGGAGGTTGTGGTGAGCCGAGATCGCGCCATTGCACTCCAGCCTGGGTAACAAGAGCGAAACTCCATCTCAAAAAAAAAAAAAAAAAAAAAAAAAAAATCTTCAATAAAATACTGGCAAGTTGATTTCAACAGCACATCAAAAAGCTTATCCACCATGATCAAGTAGGCTTCATCTTGGGGATGCAAGGCTGGTTCAACATACAAAAGTCTATAAACGTAATTCACCACATAAACAGAACCAAAGACAAAAACCACAGGATTATCTCAATTGATGCAGAGAAGGCCTTTGACAAAATTCAACAGCTCTTTATGCTAAAAACCTACAATAAACTAGGTATTGACAATGTATCTCAAAATAATAAAAGCTATTTACGACAAACCAACATCCAATATCATACTGAATGGGCAAAAACCGGAAGCATTCCCTTTGAAATCTGGCACTAGACAAGGATGCCCTCTCTCATCACTCCTAAGGATGCCCTCTCTCATCACTCCTATTCAATAGAGTATTAGAAGTTCTAGCCAGAGCAATCAGGCAAGAAAAAGAAATAAAGGGTATTCAAATAGGAAAGAAGGAAGTCAAATTGTCTCTATTTGCAGATGACATGATTGTATATCTAGGAGACCCCATCGTCTCAGCCCAAAATCTCCTAAAACTGATAAGAAAATTCAGCAAAGTCTCAGGATACAAAATCAATGTGCAAAAATCACAAGCATTCCTATACACCAATAACAGACTTAAAGAGAGCCACATCAAGAATGAACTGCCATTCACACTTGCCACAAAGAGAATAAAATACCTAGGAATACAGCTAACAAGAAACGTTAAGGACCTCTTAAAGAAGAACTACAAGCCACTGCTCAACGAAATAAGAGAGGACACAAACAGGTGGAGAAACATTCCATGTTCATGGTTAGGAAGAATCGATATTGTGAAAATGGCCATACTGTCCAAAGTAATTTACAGATTCAATGCTATCCCCATCAAGCTACCAATGACCTTCTTCACAGAACTGGAAAAAAAAACACCTTAAACTTCATATGGAACCAAAAGAGAGCCCGCATAGCCAAATCAATTCTAAGCAAGAAGAACAAAGTGGGAGGCATCACACTACTGGACTTCAAACTATACTACAAGGCTACAGTAATCAAAACAGCATGGTACTGGTACCAAAACAGAGATGTAGACCAATGGAACAGAACAGAGGCCTCAGAGGCAACACAACATATCTACAACCATCTGATCTTTGACAAACCTGACAAAAACAAGCAATGGGGAAAGGATTCCCTGTTTAATAAATGGTGTTGGGAAAACTGGCTAGCCATGTGCAGAAAGCAAAAACTGGACCCCTTCCTGACACCTTACACTAAAATTAACACCAGATGGATTAAGGACTTCAACATAAGACCTAACACTATAAAAACCCTAGAAGAAAATCTAGGCAAAACCATTCAGGACATAGGCATAGGCAAGGACTTCATGACCAAAACACCAAAAGCATTGGCAACAAAAGCCAAAATAGACAAATGGGACCTCATCAAACTCCACAGCTTCTGCACAGCAAAAGAAACAGTCATTAGAGTGAATCGGTGTCCAACAGAATGGAAAAAAATTTTTTGCATCTGACAAAGGGCTGATAACCAGAATCTACAAAGAACAAAAACAGATTTACAAGAAAAAAAAATGAACAAGCCCATTCAAAATTGGGCAAAGGATATGAACAGACACTTTACAAAAGAAGACATACATGAGGCCAACAAACATGAAAAATGCTCATCATCACTGGTCATTAGAGAAATGCAAATCAAAACCACATTGAGATACCATCTCACGCCAGTTAGAATGTGATCATTAAAAAATCTGGAGACAACAGATGCTGGAGAGGATGTGGAGAAACAAGAACACTTTTACACTGTTGGTGGGAGTGTAAATTAGTTCAACCATTGTGGAAGACAGTGTGGCGATTCCTCAAGGACCTAGAAATAGAAATTCCATTTGACCCAGCAATCCCATTACTGGCTATATATCCAAAGGATTATAAATTGTTCTACTACAAGGACACGTGCACAAGAATGTTCATTGCAGCACTGTTTACAATAGCAAAGACCTGGAACCAACCCAAATGCCCATCGATGACAGACTGGACAGGGAAAATGTGGCACATATACACCATGGAATACTATGCAGACATAAAAAACGATGAGTTCATGTCCTTTGCAGGGACATGGATGAACCTGGAAACCATCATTCTCAGCAAACTGACACAAGAGCAGAAAATCAAATACCACATGTTCTCATTCACAGGCAGGTGTTGAACAATGAGAACACATAGACACAGGGAGGGGAACACTACACACTGGGGTCTGTTGGGGGGAAATAGGGGAGGGACAGTGGCGGGTGGGGAGTTGGGGAGAGATAGCATGGGGAGAAATACCAGATATAGGTGATGGGGAGGAAGGCAGCAAATCACACTGCCACGTGTGTACCTATGCAACAATCTTGTACCTTCTTCACATATACCCCAAAACCTAAAATGCAATTAAAAAAAAGATTAAAAAAAATATTTTGCATCTTTCAATGCATGGGTTTTTTGAGTCACCCAATACTCTGCCATTGGACTTGTTCATATCTAAAGGAGTTAATAATAATGCCTTGTCAGGGTCGCCCCACATTGGGCATCATGTCGGGGTCACCACCTGCTGGGGTCCATCCCACAGTTGCATGACAGATGAATATATGCACTCAGACACAAATTTCCAGTGATTGAGTGGGCTGAGGGGTTGTGAGCCACTCACAGAGAGAGATCGCAGCTACACGACACTGACTAGTTCACCCCCTCCCCATTTATTCAGTATAGATTTAATAACAGGGGCTTTAAGTTGACACACTTGTAGAAAAAGATTAAAGGCCAGGTTCTGATCCCAAAGGAAACACCATTACAGGGTAATCTACCTTGTCGACCTACCCCTGAGAGAGCCATCGGCTCAAAGGTTAGTTTTAAGACCACATGAGTAAACAAGCTAGCTAGGCAGCTACTCTCATTTCTTTGTCTCTACTCTAATTTATTTAACTAAGGGGACAAGGCTGAGTGAATTCCCACAATGCCTTTGTTCTGGGGAACAGGAAGACACAGAGAGGAAAAACGATGTATGCCACTTGTCTCTAAATGAGTCAACAGGGAATTTGAACTCAATATCAGCTTTGGGAATAAACGTGATAAACGTGGTTATTTCAGGGTTACGGGAGATACCAACAAGCAAAGTCTAAGGGTTTCTTTGCCTGCCCTCCCCTTATAAATCTGAATTTCCAGGACAAGATAGATGGAAGTTGAGTACTGGGTAATGAGTTCAGCTATGTATGGAAAGAAATAAAACAGCACGGGGAGGAGAGGTTCTTTAAAAGTTATAATCGGTTTTTCTAAAGTTTGGAGCAATAGATGACCGACCAAGGGTCTTGCTTAATTTCCGGCTCAGTATAGGCTCTTCTGCTCATCAAACATTTACTGAGGGTCAGTGTAACCTGGGAAGGCAAAAATAATCCAGCTCTCAAGTTTTTGCTTATAAACAAGCAAGGGAAATGACTACCTATTCCCTCACCAATGTAATAGTTTACACTTGTGTTATGCAATGTTTATAACCAACGGTATGCCACAAACTCTTCTAGGTGGACTGCCAAGTTTGGGTCCTTGTGCAAATGTTATTGTTTGGGTTTCTTTCCTACAGCTGCGGGTACTTACTGTGAGTGAGGGTTGTATGACTTCTGTCGAGTTGCATGGGTCATGTGAGACTGTAGGAGGTGGAGTCTAGTTGAGACAATTAAATACGAGTGTAGCAAAACATCAAGAGTGCTACCAGAAAACAGACCAGGTTTCCTAGATTATTGCTACTCCACGTGATAACTACAGCATGGGTATGGCCTGGGAGTTTGAGGAAAATGCAGACTCAATCTCCAGTCCTGCCTCAGACCTACTGAATCAGAATCTGCACTTTAACAAGGTCCACGGTGATTTGTATGCACGTAAAAAGGCAGGCAGTGGCTTCCAGTCTAGAAGCCCTTTCTCATACGGAAGCATAAAAGACCTTCGTCAGGGCATTAAACAACCCAATTGATATCCAAGGCTCAGTCAAATGATTTGAAGATAAAATGTAATATTTGTATTACATTAATATATAATAATATAAAAATAATATATATAAACGATAACGTCTTGCAGTGCCATCCTACAGTTTCTAACATGGGAGAGAACAGGCACACATTCAGACGGCTGCGAGTTACCGTTTACCCAGCACTCCCCTTCTATTATCCCCTTTGAGACTTGCCACAGCCCAGTGAGGCAAGTGACACAGGCTCTAGTGCCACATCCACTCTACAGGTGGAGAAACTGAGGTTCTCAGAGGTGAAGAACTTCCCCAAAGTCACACAACTCTAATGAGATCCCACTGGGACTTGAACACTGACTGCCTGGCCCAAGGAAACAGAGTTATTTTATAGCTGACTCTGAACCAGTTTATTTAAAAAGACCAGGATGGTTGTTTGACTGAAAAGAAATGGGGATGGAAGGATGAAGTGGGAGGATCACTTGAGGCCAGGAGTCCAAAACCAATCTGGGGCCGGGCACAGCGGCTCATGCCTGTAATCCCAGCACTCTGGGAGGCTGAGGCAGGCAGATCACGAGGTCAAGAGGTCGAGACCATCCTGGCCAACAGGGTGAAACCCCGTCTCTACTAAAAATACAAAATTAGCTGGGCAAGGTAGCACATGCCTGTAGTCCCAGCTACTTGGGAGGCTGAGGCAGGAGAATTGCTTGAACCCGGGAGGTGGAGGTTGCGGTGAACCAAGGTCGGGCCACTGCACTCCAGCCTAGCACCTGGTGACAGAGTGAGACTCTGTCCCCCCCCCCAAAAAAAAAAATCTAGGTAATATGACGAGACGCCATCTCTACAAAAAATAAAAATACAAAAAGCCAGGCATGGTGGCTTACAGCTGGGGTCCCAGCTACTTGCCAGGCTGAGGTAGGAGGATTGCTTAAGCCCAGGAGTTAAAGAGTGCAGTGAGGTAGGATTGTGCCAATGCTCCAGCCTGGGCAACAGGGCAAGACCCCATCTCTGGAGGGAAAAAGCAAGGGGAAGCAATGTTCTTAGCAGCACAATGACCTAAGCTGGTAAGAAAGCAGGATTTCTCTAATGGGAAGCTGGACAAAGTAGATAAGCTGACATAATTCAGGAAGCTTCAAATACCAGATCCTGAGTGTGGAGCTCCATGAAGAATCTACCTTCACATTCACCACCTTCCTAGGTACCCAGGGGGGAGATGAAGTCATCAGACCATCCCACCGAGACCTAGAAACCATCGAGGATAACATGCCTTCCTCAAATCTAGGACGAGTGTCTGCTTTTGGCAATAATGGAGGTTTTTTTCTCCTCAGCAGGGTGACTGAACTCTTTCTTTGTCTCCAGGAGGGACTGGGGAAAAAAAAAAAAACAAACAGATTTAGGGCTTCTTGCTGATATGAACCAACTTGAACGGGAAAACCCATTGTTCAGCCTTGTTTTCTCAGCCACCTGCTAACCTGATTGTGGTCACTTAGGAAGACGTTCCCCCACAGAGAAACTGAAGAGCTTTGCTTAAAGTAATCAACAGAGACCCTGGGGGCTCCTACAGACCTCAGGAGACGTTTTAGCAACTGTGCCTGGGAACGTTTTTCCTGTCGTCCTAATCACTCATCCTCACATTGTCTGTAAAACCCTGGAGCCTGGCGGGCTTCAGCAAAAGGGTCCACGTGGATTCTGTCCTCTGAGGCAAGACTGGAGGACCCACGGCAGGTACATCACCATTTTGTGGTGACTTGAACACTGACTGCAAGTGTAATACAGCTTCACCCTTTTCTCACCATCCTCCTGGGGCCACCAACTTTATGGGGAAGGCCAGGGTAGGGGAGCAAGAAGCAGAATTCCTGGGTTGATGCCCAATGAACTCAGTATGTCACTAGCTTATTTCAGCCCATCTTCAGGGCAAATTAGAAAACAAAAGTCCCAAGGGGCGTCTTGGCATTGATTACCTCACATCCAAGCATTGACAAGCTATGGTCAATGCATTACGCTACAAATAGTAATAATAACAAGCTGGGTATAGTGGCTCACGCCTGTAATTCCAGCACTTTGGAAGGCCGAGGTTGGGGATCACCTGAGGTCAGGGGTTCCAAACCAGCCTGGCCAACATGACAAAACCCCATCTCTACTAAAAATATAAAATTAGCCAGCCATAGTGGTACATGCCTGTAATCCTAGCTACTCAGGGGACTGAGGCAGGAGAATCGCTTAAACCTGGGAGGTGGAGGTTGCAGTGAGCCGAAATTGTGCCATTGCACGCCAGCCTGGGCAACAAAAGTGAAACTCTGTCTCAAAAACAACAATAATAATAAATATACTTTAAGAGTCCTGGACTTATAGAATTAGGGTTGGCCAGTGTCTTTCTCATACATAGAAGCAGACAATTTCTCGTCATTCCGTTCCCCCCACTCACCCCAAGATCAAATATGTCCTATGCTCATTTTTCAGAAAGCAGTGGTATCAGCAAAGCAGAAACCACTCTAGACATTTCAAACAAAGAAGGTTGCTATAAAGGTTTGGAGATGGATGGAAAAGCTACTGGAAAAGTGGGTGAGTCTGGCAAACAAAAAGAAGAGGTGATAACCAGAGATCACAAACTGCTAATGGGCTGAGTGCTGTGGTCCATGCCTATAATCCCAGTATTTTGGGGGGCCAAGGCAGGATTGCCTGAGCTCAGGAATTCAAGACCAGCCTGGGCAACATGGGGCAACCCTGTTTCTATAAAAATAATAACAATGAATTTTTTTAAAACAGCAAAAATTAAAAAAAAAAATTTTAAGCTGCTAATGCTCCTAGGGTGGAACCCATGGGCCTCCATCTAACATTGTGCCATTGAAGACACTGCTGATAAATCAGTTCTGGATGTATCAGAGGGACCACCTCCACCAGCGCTAGTGCTGCTGCTAGGTGCCGCCTCTGCCTGGAATACTGGACTCTGGAATCACCCCACCTCTGTTCCTGCTACAACTACAGAAATTTCCCTCAAACCTCCAGTTTGATCATGGCTGGGATTCGAGCCTGGTATTGTGATTCTAGAACTCACATTCTTCATCACTACTATAGGACAAACAGAAGATTTTAATCTCAGTATAACTGGTAGCTTCGAAGAGCTAAGAGTAGATAATGTATCCTGTAAATAAGAACAGTCTGACACGGAAAAGGAGCACACCTAGTTGCAACATGGTGCAATTTCAAAGTGAGAACAGAGTATTCTAAAAAGTTCCCAAGAGGGAAAAAAAAAAAAAAAAAAAAAAAAAACCTCACTGAGGGATGGAATATCAGATCGGTATCATATTTCTCATTGGTAACATTGGATGCTAGAAGGCAACAAAGGCATTTTCAACTCAGAGACTTTCTGAAAGAACGTACTTTTTGTTGTTGTTGTTTTGTTTTTATTTTTGAGATGGAATCTTGCTCTGTCATCCAGGCTGGAGTGCAGTGGCACAATCTCAGCTCACTGCAGCCTCCACCTCCTCGGTTTAAGTGATTTTCCTGCCTCAGCCTCCCAAAAAGCTGGGTTTACAGGCATGTTGTGCCCAGCTAATTTTTGTATTTTTAATATAGATGGGGTTTTGCCATGTTGGCCAGGTTGGTCTCGAGCTCCTGACCCCAGGTGATCTGCCAGCCTCAGCCTCCCAAAGTGCTAGGATTACAGGTGTGAGCCACCACGCCTCACCAGAAGGAGTGTACTTTGAAAAAAAAGGCAAAAATTAAAATATTTTTCAATAATATCCTGAAAGGGGAGTAGGGAAGGTGGGAAAGGGTTGAAAAACTACCTATTGTGTACTACGTTCATAGTTTGGGTGATGGGTTCAACAGAAGCTAAAACCCCAGCATTACATAATATACCCGCATAACAAACCTGCACATGTACTCCCTGAATCTACAATAAAAAATAAATAAACACATAAATAATATTCTGAAACTAAAGCTCCAGATCATTTCTACCTAGGAAGTAGCAGCAGATAGCTAAGGCAGAGAAGTGAAAACACGCTGCTTGTTCTCTTGCTCCGGATGAAAATCCTAATTAACTCTGTACTTTCAAAGAATATTATGTTTCATAATGCGTTTAAAATGTCAACGATAATTGCCAAAGAGACAGAACTAGCATGCATTACTTCCAAACTACTGCCAAAAAAAAAAAAAAAAAAAAAAAAGGAAAACTTAACCAATGTAACAGAAAAGAAAAAGAACAAATTTAAAAACAGGGTAAATAAATATTTCTCAAAAGAAAACATGCGAATGGACAAGAGGGATATGAAAAAAATATCCAACATCACTAATCACGAGGAAAATGCAAAGCAAAACCAGTATGAAGTATTTGATCCCAGGTAAAATGGCTATTACCAACAAGACAAAAAACATGCTGGTGAGAACATGAAGAAAGGGCAACACTAGTGCACTGATGGTAGGATTGTACATTAGTAAAGCCACTGTGGGAAACAGTACAGAGATTTCTCAGAAAACTAACAATAGATCTACTATATAACCCAGCAATCCGACTGCTGGGTGTGTGTGTGTGTGTGTGTGTGTGTGTGTGTGTGTATTTTTTTAAGGAAATCAATATGTAGAAAAAATACCTGCACATCCATGTTTCCTGTAGCACTGATCACAGTAGCCAGCATATGGAATCAAACTAAGTGTTCATCAATAAATGAAGAAAGAAAATGTAGTATATATATACAATGGAATATCAGCCATAAAAAAAGAATGAAATTCTGTCATTTGCAGTAATAACAATGAAACTGGAGGACATTAGGTAAAATAAGCCAGGCATAGAAATATAAATATTGCGTGTTCTCAATCATATGCAGGACCTTAAAAAGTTGATCTCATGAAAGTAGAGTAGAAGTATGGTTACCGGAGGGCAGGAGGGGCAGGTGAGGGGTGAAGAGAGGTTGGTTAATGGGTACGAAAATACAGTTAGATAGAAGCAAAAAGTTCTAGAGTTCAATAGCACAGCAGGGTGACTACAGTTAACAATAACTTATAGTATACACACAAATAGCCAGAATAGAATATTTGAAATGCTCCCAACACAAAGAAATGATAAATGTTTGAGGTGATGGATATCCTAATTGCCCTGATTTGATAAGTACCCATTGTATGAATGTATCAGTATATCACATGTACCTCATAACTATGTACAATTATTATGCATCAATTTTTAAAACATGGTAAATTGGAATTTGAAATATCAGGAATAAATTCAAACATCAATAAGCACAATAAACATAAATGGGCTAAATTTCCCTAATAAAAGACAATGCCTTTCAGTTGGGGGTGCTTCTTTAAAAAAAAAAAAAACAATTAAATACTGTAGATAAGACTATGTAATACAATAAACAAGTCAACATAGAAACATTGAAAACAAAAACGTATATCACAAAAAGTTTAACTAAAAGAAAGCAGGAGGTGCAAAAGAAAAGTAAAAACAAATCTCCCTATAATCATTACCTGGTTGTCACTCCACAAAGAGAAGCAGGCATAAAATTGGTACATGGGAGTTGGAAAGATAAGTCAGTTAAGCATTTAAGAGACAAATTTTTAAATTTCATATGGTGGTGATGGTGGTGGTGGTGGTGGTGGTGGTGGTGGTGGTGGTGGTAGTGGTGGTGAGTCTGTGGGTGGTGGAACACGTCCATGGCCAAATCTAGAGAGTAGCAGCAGCCATCAATGTCTGCTATTAGTCTCCTGTGGATTTTAGATCTAACATAAAGATTGCATATGACTCATTCTGCAGGGCTGACCAGAAGTGACAATCTAAAAGTCTTCACTCCTAAAGTGGATGCATCTCTGTCTTCTGAGAAACCTAGATCACAGAACATGAGCCATAGATAGGCATAAAACCTGGAGGTATAAAACCTTCAGGCCTTTGTTTATGCTGTTTTATCTGCTTAGATGACCTCCCACTGTACTCATTTCCACCTGTCAAAATCCTCCTTATCCTTTAAGACCATCTTGTTTATGAAGCTGAACTTTACTCCTACCACCAGAGAAGTTTCCCACAGCATTCATTTTGTATCTCTCTTCATATGTTTACTGTACTCTATATTATGGATTGCTTAATATTTCTGTTTATCTCTTTATATAAGCTCTTTAAAGATGCATACGTAAGTCAGCTATTGCTGTGTAACAAACAACTAACATTTCAGTTGTTTACAATGACAAACACTTTTGAAAACTCACAGATCAGTAGGATGACTGCAATTTAACTGATCTAGGCAAGGATCAGACGAGCAGGTCTACTTATTGCTGTGGGAAACCTGCGCTTAGCTGTAGGCTGTGTAAGCCACCACACTCAGCCAGGAATGAACTGTGAACATACACAACAACATAGTTATCTCACCATAAGTAAAAGAAGCCAAATGAGAAGACCACGTATTGTGTGATTGTGTTTATATGAAATGTCCAGAATAGATAAATTTACAGAGACACACAGGCCCAGGCACAGCTGTCACCTAAAGCTACAGATGGGAATAGGGATTGACTGCAAATCAGCACCAGGGGTCATTTTGGACACCACAGAAAATTTCTAAGACTATATTGTAGTAATAATGGCACAACTTTTAAAATTTACTAAAAATCTTAGCTGGGCATGGTAGCCCATGCCTATAATCTTAGCTACTCAGGAGACTAAGGTAAGAGGATTGCTTAAGTCCTGGAGTTCAAGGCTACAGTGAGCTATGATCATGCCACTGCCCTCCAGCCTCGCCAACAGAGGAACACCCTGTCTCTTTACAAAATAAAGATGGATACAAGATGGCCGAAAAGGAACATTCCATGCTCATGGTTAGGAAGAATCAATATCGTGAAAATGGCCATACTTCCCAAAGTAATAGATTCAACACTATTACCATCAAGCTACCTATCTTCACAGAACTGGAAAAAAAAAAAAAAAAAACACCCTAAACTTCATATGGAACCAAAAGAGAGCCTGCATAGCCGAGTCAATTCTAAGCAAAAAGAACAAAGCTGGAGGCCTCACACTGCCTGACTTCAAACTATACTACAAGGCTACAGTAAGCAAAACAGCATGGTACTGGTACCAAAACAGAGATATAGATCAATAGAACAGAACAGAGGCCTTGGAGCTTTGGAACACCACACATCTACAACCATCTGATCTTTGACAAACCTGACAAAAACAAGCAATGGGGAAAGGATTCCCTGTTTAATAAATGGTGTTGGGAAAACTGGCTAGCCATGTGCAGAAAGCAGAAACTGGACCCCTTCCTGACACCTTACACTAAAATTAACCCCAGATGGATTAAAGACTTAAACATAAGACCTAACACCATAAAAACCCTAGAAGAAAACCTAGGCAAAACCATTCAGGACATAGGCATTGGCAAGGACTTCATGACTAAAACACTAAAAGCATTGGCAACAAAAGCCAAAATAGACAAATGGGACCTAATCAAACTCCTCAGCTTCTGCACAGCAAAAGAAACAGTCATTAGAGTGAATCGGCAACTAACAGAATGGAAAACAATTTTTGCAATCTACCCATCTGACAAAGGACTTATATCCAGAATTTACAAAGAACTAAAACAGATTTACAAGAACTAAACAGATTTCCAAAAAAAAAAAAAAAACCATTCAAAAGTGGGCAAAGGATATGAACAGACACTTTTCAAAAGAAGACAAACCAAAAAATGTTCATCATCACTGGTCATTAGAGAAATGCAAATCAAAACTACATTGAGATACCATCTCACGCCAGTCAGAATGGCAGTTATTAAAAAATCTGGAGACAACAGATGCTGGAGAGGAAGTGGAGAAATAGGAACACTTTTACACTGTTGGTGGGAGTGTAAATCAGTTCAACCATTGTGGAAGACAGTGTGGCGATTCCTCAAGGACCTAGAAATAGAAATTCCATTTGACCCAGCAATCCCATTACTGGCTATATATCCAAAGGATTATGAATTGTTCTATTATAAAGAAACATACACACGTATGTTCATTGTGGCACTGTTTACAATAGCAAAGACTTGGAACCAACCCAAATGCCCATCGATGATAGACTGGACAGGGAAAATGTGGCACATATACACCGTGGAATACTATGCAGCCATCAAAAACCACGAGTTCGTGTCCTTTGTAGGGACATGGATGAACCTGGAAACCATCATTCTCAGCAAACTGACACAAGAGCAGAAAATCAAACACCACATGTTCTCACTCATAGGTGGGTGTTGAACAATGAGAACACATGGACACAGGGAGGGGAGCATCACACACTGGGGTCTGTTGTCGGGGAATAGGGGAGGGACAGTCAGGGGTAGGGAGTTGGGGAGGGATAACATGGGGAGAAATGCCAGATATAGGTGATGGGGATGGAGGCAGCAAACCACACTGCCATGTGTGTACCTATGCAACAATCCTGCATGTTCTTTACATGTACCCCAGAACCTAAAGTGCAATTTTATATATATATATATATATATATATATATATATATATATATATATATAATTAAATAAAATAAGTAGCTCATGCCTGTAATCCCAGCACTTTGGGAGGACGAGGTGGGTGGATCACCTGAGGTCAGTAGTCTGCGACCAGTCTGGCCAACATGGCGAAACCCCATCTCTACTAAAAATACAAAAATTAGCCTGGCAAGGTGGCGCATCCCTGTAGTCCCACCTACTCAGGAGGCTGAGGCAGGAGAATGGCTTGAACCCATGAGGCGGAGGTTGCGGTGAGCCCAGAGTGCGCCACTGCACTCCTAGCCTGGGTGACAGAATGAGATTCCCTCTCAAAAAAATAAATAAAATAAAATAAAATAAAGCTAAATAAATTTACTACAAATCATTGGGATATATATCCAAATGGATGAATTTTAATAAATTAAAGAAGCATCTGTGTTCAGAACTTGGCTCTTCCACTAGTATCCATGTGCCTTGAGCAACTTACACAGTCACAGAACATCTGTGAGCCTCAGTTTCTCCATCTGCAAAATGGAGATAAAACAGAGAACTGTTGAAGAGTGGATGAGATAATGCAGGTTGTGTGCACAAAACAGGGCTTGAGAGTTGTCTAAGGAGTCCTCAGGGACTCTCCAGCACCCCACGCTTTTAGGGAAATCATTTTCACCCAAGTCCCTCCCAAGTCCAGGGTCCAACCCCTGTTTTTATTTATGTTGCTGGTTCCTATATTCCCTTAGGAATCTGTTGTTCTCTGCCTTGTCCCAAAGTCCCTGGTACAAGAATAGGTTTTATTTTTATTTTTATTTTTTTGAGGTGGAGTCTTGCTCTGTCACCCAGGCTGGAGTGCAGTGGTACAACCTCAGCTCACTGCAACCTCTGCTTCCTGGGTTCAAGCAATTATCCTGTCTCAGCTTCCCAAGTAGCTGGGATAACAGACATCTGCCACCACGCCCAGCTAATTTTTTTTATTTTTAGCAGAGACAGGGTTTCACCATGTTGGCCAGGCTGGTCTTGAGCTCCTGACCTCAGGCGATTCACCCACCTCAGCCTCCCAAAGTGCTGGATTATAGGCATGAGCCAATGCACCCAGCCTCCCTGATCCAAGAATTAGACATTTTGTAGGCCAGGATAAGAGTATGCCAATTTCGTCAATTCACAGCTCCAGAACTTGAGGCATTTCCAGGATACTGTACAGAGATGAGAGCCCCTGACCAAATAAACACATTACCTTTCCACTTTGTATTTTACTTCTCTTTCTTAACAAGAGTAACAACAACAACAGGAAAAAACCTTGGGTTGGCGATTCTGGGCTGCCTAGGGCTGACAGATTCTATAAGCAAGTCCCAGAAAACATCTCAGCCTTAGCCATGAACCTTCAGGGAACCAGCCGCCAGTGAGAAGGTGATTCACTCTGATGATAGCTTCCTGATGAGGGCCTGAACCAGCTGGAGGGTTGGTCAATTTACCACTTCACGGAAGACTCAATAAAAGCCACAAATAAAAGGACACGTGGGTGTGAGTGCACTTCACAGTGTCAGGAGGCCCCAGGACGCACAGAACACAAGACTGATAATTGTGATTGGGCTCAAGGTTTACCACCTACGCAGTGAAATGTACAGACCCCATATGCCCGGGCTGCTTGTCGCCCAATGGAAATAGATTGAGCCCATGGACAAGGGGAGCCATTTCTCAGATTCCTCAGGCCTTGGCTGTGCCAGTAGTGCGGGGTGAGGAATGGCTGCCTTCTCTAATAAAATAAATCGTGGTGCATCCAAGGTTGACCCTGGATAAGGACACTTCTGGGAGTACACAAGAGATGCCCCCCCTTCCAAACTGCCTGCCCCTCCACCATTCAACCCCAGAGCTGAGTGCTTTAAATTCTTCTCATCACTTTAAAATAGGTCTCATGTTGTGCTTTCATTCACTCATCTAACAACACCACTATGCTTACCAACATTACTAAAGCTGATTCGGAGTTCACTTCCTCTCCTGAAATAATACAAACTTCAAGGCATTCTGTGATAGTGAGAGTTACACGAAACAGTTGAAAAAGAAAAAAACAGCTTAGCACCTGTGGGCACACAGTTATGCTCCATAAACTGTAGCTATATAATTTCCGACTATTAAAACCTTTTCTTGGTTTTCCATGGTACCTCACACCTGTAATCTCAGGACTTTGAGAGGCCAAGGCAGGAAGACTGCTTGAACCCAAGAGTTTGAGACCATCCTAGACAACATAGCAAGACCCCAGCTCTACCAAAAAGAAAAAAAAAAATCACGTTTTTATTTTTTGACACAGTCTCACTTTGTCATCCAGGCTGGGGTGCAGTGGTGTGATCTCAGTTTGTTGTAACCTTTGACTCCTGGGTTCAAGCAATCCTCCCACCTCAGCCTCCCAAGCAGCTGGGACTACAGGCTCACGCCACCACACCTGGCTAAATTTTACATTTTTTGTAGAGACAGAGATTCACCATGTTGGCCAGGCTGGTCTTGAACCCCTGACTTCAGGTGATCCACACGCCTTGGCCTCCCAAAGTACTGGGATTATAGGCATGAGCCACCTTGCCCAGCCTAAAAAATAACCTTTCCTCATGAAAGGATTTAAAATTCACACAGCACTGTCTGTAATAACAAAATGAATAGTAATAAGTATTACCATTATTTACCTATTTTATGCCATACACTAAATGCTCTGAGGCCTTTCAGAGAATGTAAAGATGCTAAATATATCCAGAGAGTATATGGTAAGTGCCAAGTATCTAATATGGCAAGATACATTAAGAAGATAGAAGTGGCTGGGCGCAGTGGCTCACACCTATAATCCCAGCACTTTGGGAGGCCGAGGCAGGCAGGTCACAAGTTCAGGAGTTTGAGAGCAGCCTGGCCAACATGGTGAAACCCCATCTCTACTAAGAATACAATAATTAGCTGAGCATGGTGGCGGGCACCTGTAGTCCCAGCTACTTGGGAGGCTGAGGCAGGAAAATCACTTGAACCCAGGAGGTAGAGGTTGCAGTGAGCCAAGATTGCACCACTGCACTCCAGCCTGGGCTACAGAGCTAGACTCCGCCTCAAAAAAAAAAAAAAGAAGATAGAAGTGACGGGAGATGTTATTCTTGATATGATGATCAGGAATCAGGAATGTCTCCCCAAATAAAGTAACATTTGAGGGGAGTCCTGAATGAAGTGAACAAGAGGGCCATGCAGATATCTTGGAGGAAAGACATTCCGGGTCAAGGAAACAGCACCTGCAAAGGCTGCAAGGTGGGATTGCATGCAGCATGTTTGAAAGCCAAACCTTCACCAGTGTGCATGAGCAGAGTGAGCAAAGCAGAGCAGGTGAGTGATGCCAGGCAAGGTAAATATCAGGAGCCAGCTCCTCCCAGGCCACAGTAAGGACTTTGGATTTTATGCTAAATGTGTTGGAAAAACCAGTGAAGGGTTTTCAGCTAAGTAACATCATCCAACTTACTCCCTTTAAAGATTGGCCAAGCACGCTGGCACATGCCTATAATCCCAGCCTTTGGGAGGTGGAGGCAGGAGGATTGTTTGAGCTCAGGAGTTCAAGATCAACCCGGCCAACGTGGCAAAACCCATCTTTACCAAAACAAAATAGCAATAAAGTAAAGAAAACAAAAACAAAAATTAGCTGCTGTTCCAGCTAATCAGGAGGCTGAGGTTCAAGAATCACCTGAACTCAGAAAAGGTGAGGCTGCAGTAAGCCATGACAGTGCTGCTGCACTCCAGCCTGGGTGACAGTGAGATCCCGTCTCCAAAAAAATAAAAATAAAAAAATAAAGATCATGCAGACTACTGCCTGAAGAGTAGATTATAAATGGGTGAAGGAGGAAGCAGGGAGAGCAGTTAAGAGACTACAGTAGTTGTCTAGGCAGGTGGGGGGAGCTGGGGTGGGGTGACGGGGCCCAGAGAAGAGTGGATGTATCCAGGCCATGCTTTAGAGGCAGGATCAGTAGAGGCAGCCAAAGCGTTAGATGAAGGGGGCGTGTGGGGCAGGAGGGAGGAAAAGAAAAACAATGGTGACTCCTAGCCCTTTGGTGGGCCTCCTGAGAGAAGGTTGGCCCTGTTAAATGAATGACAAACACAATAAGAAGCAGCTGAGGAAAAAATAGTAAAATAAAATATTAAGAGTCAGGACCAGGCACGGTGGCTCACGCCTGTAATCCCAGTACTTTGGGAGGCTGAAGCGGGTGGATCACCTGTGGTCAGGAGCTCGAGACCAGCCTGGCCAACATGGAGAAACCCAGGTCTATTAAAAATACAAAAATTAGCCAAGCATGGTGGCACACATCTGTAATCCCAGCTACTTAAGAGGCTGAGGCAGAAGAATTGCTTGGACGAGGGAGGTGGAGGTTGCAGTCAGCTGAGATCACGCCACTGCACTCCAGCCTGGGTGACAAACCAAGACTCCATCTCAAAAAAAAAAAAAACGAAGAGTCAGGTCGTGAAGCAAGCAGATGATAGAAAAAAAAAACAGTCAGGGTCATACCATAAACCTTATCAGCCGTCTATATCTCTATATGAATAACAACATCTTCTATTAATCATGGCTTTTTAATTCACAAGACTTTCATCTCCACTATATTATACTACTACATTATATAATATAGTCTAAAGAAAAGTTGCTTGTATAAATAGTATATATTACACAGTATTCTATATTATATATAGTTAATATAGTGTATATGTCATAATTTGTGTTACATGGTATATCATATAAACTATAGAATACTATATGATATAAAGTATATGTTATGTACACTATAAAATACAAACATGATTTGTATAAAATACAAAATATAGTTCGTATTTTATACAAATATATACTATATATACATGCAGTGTACATATGATACTGTATTATCATATTTTATAGTATACTATATAGTATACTATAAAATACTATATAGTAATCTCAAGCTGGGATTACTATACTATACTATATATAGTATATAGGGTATATTTTATGTATACCATATGTATATATAGTATACATTTATATTACACTATATAGTAAAAAAATACTATACTAAGCTACAGTATTTTTAACTATATAGTATGGTATGTTAGTGTACTATATGATTATATGATACTATAGTATTGTATTTTATAGTATAGTATATAGTATTTTATAGTATGTTATATAGTAAAAAAATGCTATCCTATACTATATAGTAAAAAAATACTATTTTATAGTATACTATAAAAATACTATATAGCATACGATAGAATATGATACTATAGTATACTACCCAATATAGTATGTATGTTATGTACACTATATGTATATATAGTATGTATTTGTATTTTATAGTATTTTATAGTATATGTTATATATATGTATATTTTATGTATACTATATGTATATATAGTATATATTTGTATTTTACAGTACTTATACTAGTAGCTGGGATTACAGTTTGGTGGCACATGCCTGTAATTCCAGCTACTTGGGATTACAGTATACTACTATATTTAATTCTCCCCACCAAAACCAACCCACAGAGTGTATTTTTTCATGGTCACCTTTCCACAGATAAGAAAATTGAGGGTCTGGCCGGGCACGGTGGCTCAAGCCTGTAATCCCAGCACTTTGGGAGGCCAAGGCGGGTGGATCACGAGGTCAAGAGATCGAGACCAGCCTGGTCAACAAGGCGAAACCCCGTCTCTACTAAAAATACAAAAAATTAGCTGGGCATGGTGGCATGTGCCTGTAATCCCAGCTACTCAGGAGGCTGAGGCAGGAGAATTGCCTGAACCCAGGAGGCGGAGGTTGCGGTGAGCAGAGATCGTGCCATTGCACTCCAGCCTGGGTTAACAAGAGCGAAACTCCGTCTCAAAAAAAAAAAAAAAAAAAAAAGAAAAAGAAAATTGAGGGTCTGATAGGTCAAGGACTTTGCCCAAGGTCACAAGGGTGATGAGGAACAAAGCTTGAGCTCTTCATCCACCACAAAGGGGCACCTGGATGGAGATGTTCCAACGCCAGTTACACCAGTTCAGCTACTGGAATCCAGGTGTTGCTTCTGTTAAGTCTATGGAAAGAAATGCCCAATTTTCCTGTGACTTTTCCCTTCTGAACTGTCTTGTCTGTAGTGAAAGAGATTTCCAATTTGGGTTTCTGTGCATTGATTATGTTGCAGAGTTAAACCCTCTTCCTAGGAGGAAAAAAAGGAAATTATTAAAACTGAGCCTGCAAAAGAAACAGCTAGTACACAGACAGCAAAGATGGAGTTGAAGCCTTCAAAGACAGAAATTATATAAATAGCAGCCTACATTTCTAAAACGTAGATTTCTCCTATCCAGGTTCTTCCAAAGCTCCAGATGCTTGAAGGAAAATACCTCTAAGTAGACGTTGGCTCTGACTTTCCCTCATTACCTATGCAAACTCGCCCCTCAAAGCTGCGCAATTCTCTTATCTTCCGCTATTCTCCATCACACAAGCTGCCTGGAGCCCACATTTCTTCACTGTGCATCTCTCTATATTGCACACAGAGTTTCCTAAAGCATTGCCCAGCACCTCTGATCTGTTAAGATGTCGTATATTCTGTGACACTGGCTAGAATAGGGAGACGGGGAGAGGGTAAGGAAGCAAATGAAAGCAAGAGCCTGAGTCTTGTCTACAGAGACCAGCAAAATGAGCATTTGCTCAGATGAGGTAGTAGAGGGTGTGCTTCACAAATGTCAAAGATGATGCAATGCCTCTTTCTAGGAGAACATCATAGTCTCTTGGAACTGGCTTCATTCTACCCCACCTATCCAAATAAAGAGTTACCAGCTCCTGGGAGTAAAAGAAATCAGGAACCAACACTTATTGAGCACCTACTGTATACCAAGCACAACACTTATTGAGCACCTACTATACACCAAGCATAATGCTTATTGAGCATCTACTGTGTCCCAGGCACACATTTCCCTAGCCCTTACAGCAACCCTTGAAGAGAGATAGTATTATTTCCTTCTACAGATGAGAGTAATAGGAGATTGTGGCCAGGTGCAGTGGCTCATGCCTATAATCCAGCACTTTCGGAGGCTCAGGTGGGAGAATTGCTTGAGGCCAGGAGTTCCACATCGGCCTGGGAAACATAGCAAGACCTCATCTCTACAAAAAATAAATAAATAATTAGCCAGGTATTGTTGCACACACTTTTAGTCCCAGATACTTGGGAGGTTGAGGTGTGAAAATGCTTCAGTCTGGAAGGTCAAGGCTGCAGTGAGCTATGATCAAGCCACTGCACTCCAGCCTGGGTGACAGCAAGACCCCATCTTTTTGAAAAAAAACTGAAAATAGTAATAGGAGATGGCTCACATTGCTATAAAGAAATACTCGAGTAATCCACTTGCCTCAGCCTCCCAAAGTGCTGGGATTACAGGAGTACGAGGCCAGACTGGCCAACAGAGCAAAACTCTGTCTCTACTAAAGATACAGAAAAAGTAGCCAGGCATGGTGGTGCATGCCTGTAATATCAGCTATTTGGGAGGCCGAGGCAGGAGAATTGCTTGAACCTGGGAGGCAGAGGTTGCAGTGAGCCAAGACCATGCCACTGCACTCCAGTCTGGGTGACAGAACAAGACTCTGTCTCACAAAAAAGAAAAAAGGAAAGAAAGCCTCAAGACTGGGTAATTTATTTTAAAAAGAAGTTTAATGGACTCACAGTTCTGCATGGCTGGGGAGGCCTCAGGAAATTTACACTCACGGGAGAAAAAGAGGTAGGCACCTCTTACATGGCGGCAAGCAAGAGAGAGTGAGCAAGAGCTGGGCAACTGCCCTATAAAAGCATCAGATCTCAGGAGCACTCAATCAGTATCATGAGAACTGCATGGGGGAAACTACCCCCATGATTCAATTACCTCCACCTGGTCTCTCCCTCCACACATGGAGATTATGGGGATTACAATTTCAGGTAAGATTCAGATGGGGACACCGGGCCAAAACATATCATGCTAGCAGGGATCTTGTCTGTCTCATTTGCTCATCTCAGCAGCAAAAGGCCTAGCACCTAGTAGGTGCTCAGAAAACATTTGGTGAATTACTGAATAAGGAAACTAAGAATCACAGATGTGTGGTGTATAGTATCGGTAAAGAACAAGGCATCAGAGTTGGGGTGACCTGGGTTGCAGCCCCAGCTTTGCTATTTATGTACTGCGTAATCTCTAAACTTCATTCACTAAATGAATGTAACAATGGTACCTATCTCCTGAAATCTGAGGGAGGATGAACTGAGATAACACGGACAGAAGTATTTAGAAACAAAGCCCTCAATAAATGGTAGCTATCTTTATTATAGTTTCAACACATGGCCAAGTCCACACTTGAATTAAATTTATGTTTGATGATGATGATGATGATTGATGATGATGATGATGATGATGATGATGATGAAGGAAGAGGAGGAGGTAGAGAAAGAAGATTGGGATTATCTCAGGAGTAAGTATCAATGGAAAAAAAGGTCCTGGCTTGAAAGCATGTGGAAGACTTGTTAGTAGATGGAAACAACCCAGTTGAGGCCAGTCATGACAGCTCACATGTGTAGTCTCAGCACTTTGGGAGGCCAAGGCAGGTGGATTGCTTGAGGCCAGGAGTTTGAGACCAGCCTGGCCAACATGACAGAACCCTGTGTCTACTAAAAGTACAAATAATAAAAACAAAAATTAGCTGGGTGTGATGGCACAAACGTGTAGTGTCAGCTACTTGGGAGGCTGAGGCATAAGAATTGCTTGAACCCAGGAGGCGGAGTTGCAGTGATCCAAGATCATGCTACTTCACTGCAGCCTGGGTAACAGAGAGGAGAAGGAAGGAAGGAGGGAGGGAGGGAAGGAGGGAAGGAAGGAAGGAAGGAAGGAAGGAAGGAAGGAAGGAGGGAGGGCAGGAGGAAGAAGGAAGGAAGGAAGGAAGGAGGGAGGGAGGGAGGCAGGGAGAGAGAAGAAGGAAGGAAGGAAGGAAGGAGGGAGGGAGGGAGGCAGAGAGAGAGGAAGAAGGAAGGAAGGAAGGAAGGACGGAAGGAAAGAGAAAGAAAGAAAAGAGAGAGAAAAAAGGAAGGAAGGAAGGAAAGGAGGGAAGGAAGGAAGAGAGGGAGAAAGAATGAAGAAGGAAAGATAGAAAGAAAGAAAAAAGAAAGAAAGGAAAAAAGAAAGAAAGGAAAGAAAGAAGAGAGGGAGGGTGGGATGGAGGGAGGGAGGGAAGGAAGGAAGGAGGGAAGGAAGGAAGCCAGTCAGTGCCCAATATATTCTGATTGAATTCTACCAGTCTCTGAAAGTGCTGCCACCTGTCTTGAACATTCCAGACTTCTTTTCCTACTCCAGCCAAGTGGAGTTAGATGTTATATTCTTCCTTCCACTCTCCAATTTGAACGTGCTTTTTCAACTTTTGCATTCAGTCCTTTAAGGTCACTCCACATTGACTGTATCCAAAATGTCTGGACTGAATGTTTCTCAGATCCAGTGGTTCTCAAAGTGTAGTTTTCAGACCAGCAGCACCAGCAGCAGCATCACCCAGGAACATATTAGACATACAAATCTTATTTCGGATATGGTGGCTCATGCCTGTAATCCCAACACTTTGAGAGGCCAAGGCAGGTGGATCGCTTGAGCCCGGGAGTTCAAGACCAGCCTGGGCAACATAGAGAGGCCAAGCTCTACCAAAAAAATACAAAAATTAGCTAGGTATATTAGCATATGCCTGTAGTCCCAGTTACTACGGAGGCTGAGTGGGGAGGACGGCTTGGGCCCAGGAGGTCGAGGATGCAGTGAGCCAAGATTGTACCACTGCGCTCCAGCCTGGGTGACAGAGTGAGACCCTGTCTCAAAAAAAAAATAAAATAAAAGAGGCAGAGCCCTAGACCTTACCCTAGACCTCCTGAACAAGAAACTCTGGGGGAAGGGATCCCAGTGAATCTGCATTTTAATAAGCCCTCCATGTGGTTCAGAGGCATTGAAAAGTTCTGAGAACTGCAGTTCTAGCAAAAAGGCAAACAGGGCAATCAAAAGCTGTTCTCTGCTTAGTCCCTGAGTGATTTCCTGGGTTTGTTCGTTTGTTTGTTTGTTTTTGAGATAGTCTCACTCTGTCATCCAGGCTGGAGTGCAGTGGCACGATCTCGGCTCACTGCTACCTCTGCCTCCTGGGTTCAAGCAATTCTCCTGTCTCTGCCTCCCAAATAGCTGGGACTAGAGGCATGTGCCATCACACCCAGCTAATTTTTTTATATTGTTAATAGAGACGGGGTTTCACCATATTGGCCAGACTGGTCCTAAACTCCTGATCTCGTAATCCACACACCTCAGCCTCCCAAAGTGCTGAGATTACAGGCGTGAGCCACTGCACCTGGTCTGGCTTCCTGGTTTTTAAGCGGGAAGAGTGAGATGAAAACAGGACTCCCTGGGGAACAAATGGCTTCTTCAACAAATTGTAATGGAATTTTACAGGAGAGGAGCAAGAAAACTGCTGCTAATTCATCAGCCAAAAAGCATGCAGTACCTACTATATTTCAGGTGCCGTGCTAAGTGCTGGGGAAACCATGATGAACAAGACACACGCCTCCAGCTCTCCAGGACTGAACACTGGGTGCCAACGGACTGCATTTCACACACATCAAACTAGCAAAGATGAAAAGTCTGACAAAACCAAATGCTGGAGAAACTGAAATTCTCATGTACTTCAGGTAAGAGTGTAAATTGCTACAACTGTTCTGCAGAGCGATTTGGTGAAATTGAGGCAAGTTGAAGATGGATAACCCCTACAGCCTAGCAATTCCACTCCTACGTACATACCCTAGACCAGGAGAAGCTCTATCAGTTTACACAAGGAGAAATGTACAGGAATATATACATATATTTGAGACAGAGTTTCACTCTTGTTGCCCAGGCTGGTGTGCAGAGGCACGATCTTGGCTCACTGCAACCTCCGCCTTCCAGTTTAAGCAATCCTCCTGCCTCAGCCTCCCAAGTAGCTGGGATTACAGGTATGCACCACCACGCCCGGCTAATTTCGTATTTTTAGTAGAGACGGAGTTTCTCCATGTTGGTCAGGCTGGTATCAAACACCTGACCTCAAGTGATCCACCCACCTCGGCCTCCCAAAGTGCTGGGATTACAGGGGTGAGCCAATGCGCCCTGCCTGTACAAGAGTATTTACTGCAGCACTGTATTTAATAGAAAATTACAAACAGGGCTGGGCGAAGTGGCTCACGCCTATAATCCCAGCACTTTGGGAGGTCGAGGGGGGTTGGATCACAAGGTCAGTAGTTCAAGACCAGTCTGGCCAAGATGGTGAAATCCCATCTCTACTAAAACTACAAAAGTTAGCCAGGTGCAGTGATAGGCGCCTGTAATCCCAGCTACTTGGGAAGCTGAGGCAAGAGAATTGCTTACACCTGGGAGGGCAAGGTTGTGGTAAGCAGAGATTGCATCACTGTACTCCATCAAAAAAGGAAGGAAGGAAGGAAGGAAGGAGGGAGGGAGGGAGGGAGGGATGGAGGGAGGGAAGGAAGGAAAAAAGGAAGAAAGGAAGGAAGGAAAAAAGGAAGAAAGGAAAAGAAGTCAGGTATGGTGGCTCATGCCTGTAATTCCAGCTTTGGGAGGCCAAGGAGGGTGGATTGCTTGAGCTCAGGAGTTTGAGACCAGCCTGGGCAATATGGCAAAACCCTGTCTTTATAAAAACTACAAATATTAGCCAGGCATGGTGGTGCAAGCCTGTTATAATCCCAGCTACTCAGGAAGGCTGAGACGGGGAGATTGTTTGAGCCTGGGGGGTCGAGGCTACAGTGAGCCATGATCACACCACTGCACTCCAGCCTCGGTGGCAGAAGGAAAAGAAAGAGAGGGAAGGGAAGAGAAAGGAAGGGAGGGGAAGGGAAGGAGGGATAGGGAAGGGGGGTGAGGGGGATGAGGTGGGTGTGGGTGGGGCAGGACAGGGCAGAAAAAAAGAGAAAACAGAAGAGGAAGGGGAAAGGGAGGGAGGGAAGGAGAACAACTGGGTTCAGTGGCTCTTGCCTGTAATCCCAGAACTTTGGGAGGCCAAAGTGGGTGGATCAGCAGAGGTCAGGAGTTCAAGACCAGCCTAGCCAACATGGCAAAACTTCATCTCTACTAAAAGTACAGAAATTATTTTTAGTAGAGTGTGGTGTACAGTGCCCACTGTAGTTACAGCTGCTCAAGAGGCTGACACTCAAGTATCACCTGAACATGGGAGATGGAGGTTGCATTGAGCCAAGATCATGCCATTGCCCTCCAGCCTGGGCAAAAAAAGGGTGAGAGTCCATCAGGAAGGAAGGAAGGAAGGAAGGAAGGAAGGAAGGAAGGAAGGAAGGAAGGAAGGAAGGAAGGGAGGAAGGAAGGAGGAAGGAAGGACAGATGGACGGAAGGAAGGGAGGGAGGGAAGAAGGGAGGGAGGGAGGGAAAGAAAGAGCATAAATGTCCATCTGCAGGAGAATAGATAGATTAATTATGATTGAGTTGTACAGTGGAATGCCAATAGTAACAAATTAACACTAACAGTAGTAGAAAATAAATGAAATACAACTTGTATCAACATTAATAAACTGCAATATCATAAAGAGAAACAAAAAAGCAAGTCATGAAAATAATACATACAGTGGTAGTCTATTAAAAGTGTTAAAATATGCAACATAATGTTATATGTTGATAATCGATAACATATATTGAATAAAAATACAAAAATAGGCATGAAATATAAGACACAACTGCAGAATAGAAGTCCATTTGGGAAGGGTGAAAGAGAGAAAGGAGCACGAGGTTAAGAGGGGTCCACAGGAAGACTTGATTGTCTTCCTTATGTTTTTAAACTGAGTAATGGGTAAATCAATCATCCCCTAACTATGGCAAGTGGGCCGCATGCGGGCCCCTGAGGCCATTTATCCGGCCCCCCGCCACACTTCAGGAAGGGGCCCCTCTTTCATTGGTGGTCAATGAGAGGAGCACAGTATGTGGCGGCCTCCAACAGTCTGAGGGACAGTGAACTGGCCCCCTGTGTAAAAAGTTTGGGGACACCTGGGGTTAATGGTTGTTCATTGTACTGCTTTTTTTTTTTTTCTCTAGGGCCTTCAGATAAGACACTGTGCTGGTCTTTATACTTTTTTGTGCCTGAAATAGTTCACAATAAAACATTATTTAGGTCACTGTTTTTTTCTTGTTTTTTCTGTTTTTTGTTTTTTTGGTTTTTCTTTTAAAGAAAACAGCACTAGAGAATAGAATTATTCTAAATTCTGTTATTCTAAATTACCCACTTTGAGTAATTAATGTAAAATTACAATGTGCAAAGCACTGCAAAGAGGGACTACAAGGTATTAGAAGAGGAGATCTGATGAATTATTCTTCCTCTATCTCAACCCTGCCCTTTAATCTGACTTCATAAAAGTCTTACTATTAATCACAGCTAATCATAAAAGTTATTTTAGGAGACTGATCCAAGATGGCCAATTAGGAGCTGCTCAGGATTGCAGCTCCCAGAAAAAGTATAGAGGAACTTCAGGGAAGTTCACATGGCAGCTGGGTGGAGCCCACAGCAGCTCAGCAAAGCCTCTGCAGGCAGACAGTGACTAGGCTGCCTCCTTGCTGGGCAGGGCAGCCCTGAAAAAAGGCAGCAGCACAACAGAAACTCATAAATAAAGCCCTAACTCCCCAAGACAGAGCACCTGTGGGGGGAAAAGGCATATATGAGTTCTGCTGTAGCAGACTTAAACGTACCTGCCCAGCACCTCTGAATGAACAATGGAGCTCACAACTCAGCACCTGAGCTCCTATAAGGGGCAGACTGTCTCCTCAAGCAGCTCCCTGAGCCCCATATATCCAAAGAGTCACCTCATAAAGGAAAGCTCAGACTGACATCTGGCAGGTATCCTTCTGGGACAAAGACAGCAGAAGAAGAAACTTGCAGCAACCGTTACTGTTCTGCAGCTGCCACAGGTAATCCCCAGGCAAGCAGGGCCTAGAGTGGACCTCCAGCAGTCCTACAGCAGAGGGGCCTGAATGTTAGAAGGAAAACTAAAAAACAGAAAGAAAATTAACTTCATCATCAACAAACTGGACGCCCACTCAGAGACCCAATCTGAAAGTGAACGACTACAAAGACAACAGGTGGATGAATCCACAAAGATGGGAAGAAAACAGCATAACAAAAATGAAAGCACCCAACACCAGAATACCTCTCCTCCTACAAGGGACCACAACTCCTCACCAGCAAGGGAACAAAGCTGGATGGATAATGAGTCTTATGAATTGACAGAAACAGGCTTCAGAAGGTGAGTAATAAGAAACCTCTCTGAGCTAAAAGAACATGTTCTAACCCAATGCAAACAAACTGAGAACCTGGAAAAAAGAGTTGATGAAATGCTAATGAGACTAAACAGCTTAGAGAGGAATATAAGTGAATTGATGGAGCTGAAAAACACAACACAAGAACTTTGCGAAGCATACTCAAGTTTCAAAAGCCGAATTGATCAAGCAGAAGAAAGGATATCAGAGGATGAAGATAAACTCAATGAAATAAAACGAGAAGGCAAGACTAGAGAAAAAAGGGTAAAAAGAAATGAACAAAGTCTCCAAGAAATATGGGAGTATGTGAAAAGACCTAATCTACATTTGATAGGTGTACCTGAATATGACAGAGAGAATGAACCCAAGCTGGAAAATACTCTTCAGGATATTATCCAGGAAAACTTCCCCAACCTAGCAAACCAGGCCAGTATTCAAGTCCAGGAAATACAGAGAACACCACAAAGATATTCCTCAAGAAAGAGCAACTCCAAGGCACATAATCATCAGATTCACCAGGGTTGAAATGAAGGAGAAAATGCTAAGGACAGCCAGAGAGAAAGGTCGGGTTACCCACAAAGGGAAGCCCACCGGACTCACAGCAGATATCTCAGCAGAAACATTACAAGCCAGTAGAGAGTGGGGGCCAATATTCAACATCCTTAAAGAAAAGAACTTTCAACCCTGAATTTCATATCCAGCCAAACTAAGCTTTATAAGTGAAGGAGAAATAAAATCCTTTACGAATAAGCAATTACTCAGAGGTTTCATCACCACCAGGCCTGCTTTACAAGAGCTCCTGAAAGAGGCACTAAACATAGAAAGGAACAACCAGTACCAGCCACTCCAAAAACATACCAAATGGTAAATAGCATCGACACAATGAAGAAACTGCATCAACTAACCAGGAAAACGGCCAGCTAGCATCAAAATGGCAGGATCAAATTCACACATAACAATATTAACCTTAAATGTACATGGGCTAAACACCCCAATCAAAAGACACAGATTGGCAAATTGGATAAAAAGTCAAAACCCATTGCTGTGCTGTATCCAGGAAACCCATCTCACATGCAAGGATACACAAAGGCTCAAAATAAAGGGATGGAGGAAGATTTACCAATTAAATGGAGAGCAAAAAAAAGTAGGAGATGCAATTCTCATCTCTGATAAAATAGATTTTAAACCAACAAAGATCAAAAGAGACAAAGAAGGACATTACATAATGATAAAAGGATCAAAGCAACAAGAAGAGCTAACGATCCTAAATATATATCACCCAATACAGGAGCACCCAGTTACATAAGGCAAGTTCTTAATGACTTACAAAGAGACTTAGACTCCCACACAATAACAGTGGGAGACTTTAACACCCCATTGTCAATATTAGGTCAACGAGACAGAAGATTAACAAGGATATCCAGGACATGAACTCAAACCTGGAACAAGCAAACCTAATAGACATTTGCAGAACTCTCCACCCCAAATCTACAAAATATACATTCTTCTCAGCGCCAAAACACACTTACTCTAAAACTGACCACATAATTGGAAGTAAATCACTCCTCAGCAAATGCAAAAGAACAGAAATCATAACAAACAGTATCTCAGACCACAGTGCAATCAAGTTAGAACTCAGATTTCAGAAACTAACTCAGAACTGCACAGCTTCATTGACACTGAACAACTGGCTCTTGAATGTTGACTGGATAAACAATGAAATGAAGGCAGAAACAAAGATGTTCTTCAAAACCAACAAGAAGGAAGACTCAACATACCAGAATCTCTGGGACACATTTAAAGCAGTGTCTAGAGGAAAATATATAGCAATGAATGCCCACATGAGAAGCAAGGAGAGCTCTAAAATCAACACCTTATCATCAAAATTGAAAGAGGTAGAGAAGCAAGATCAAAAAATCTCAAAACCTAGCAGAAGACAAGACATAACTAAGATCAGAGCAGAACTGAAGGAGATAGATACACAAAAAAAAACTTCAAAAAATCAATAAATCCAGGAACGAGTTTTTAAAAAAGATCAACAAAATAGACAGATCACTAGCCAGATTAATAAGAAAGAAAAGAGAGAATAATCAAATAGATGCAATAAAAAAACAATAAAGGTGATATCACCACAGATTCCACAGAAATAGAAAACATCATAGAGATTATTACAAACAACTCTATGCACATAACTAGTAAACTGGAAAGAAATGGATAAATTCCTTGACACTTGCATCCTCCCAAGCCTAAACCAGGAAGAAGTCAAAACTCTGAATAGATCAATAACAAGGGCTGAAATTGAGGCAGCAATTAAGAGCCTACCACCTAAAAAAAAGCCCAGGTCCAGATGGGTTCACAGCCGAATTCTACCAGACATACAAAGAGGAGCTGGTACCATTCCTTCTGAAACGATTCCAAACAATCCAAAAAGAGGGAATCCTTCCCAAATAATTTTATGAGACCAGCATCATCCTGATACCAAAATCTGGCAGAGACTCAGCAAGAAAAGAAAACTTCAGGCCAATATCCATGATGAATATAAATGCAAAAATCTTCAATAAAATACTGGCAAAGCGATTGCAATAGCACATCAAAAAGCTTATCCACCATGATCAAGTAGGCTTCATCCCGGGGAAGCAAGGCTGGTTCAACATACGCAAGTCTATAAACGTAATTCACCACATAAACAGAACCAAAGACTAAAACCACATGATTATATCTATTGATGCAGAGAAGGCCTTTGACAAAATTCAACAGTCCTTTATGCTAAAAACCCTCAATAAACTAGGTATTGATGGAACATATCTCAAAATAATAAAAGCTATTTATGACAAACCAACAGCCAATATCACAATGAATGGACAAAAACTGGAAGCATTCCCTTTGAAATCTGGCACTAGACAAGGATGCCCTCTCTCACCACTCCTATTTAATATAGTATTGGAAGTTCTAGCCAGAGTAATCAGGCAAGAAAAAAAAATAAAGGGTATTCAATTAGGAAAGGAGGAAGTCAAATTGTCTCTATTTGCAGACAACGTTATTGTATATTTAGAAGAACCATCGTCTCAGCGCAAAATCTCCTAAAACTGATAAGCAACTTCAGCAAAGTCTCAGGATACAAAATCAATGTGCAAAAATCACAAGCATTTCCATACACCAACAACAGACTTACAGAGAGCCAAATCAAGAATAAACTGCCATTCACAATTGCTACAAAGAGATAAAATACCTAGAAATACAACTAACAAGGAATGTAAAGGACCTCTTCAAGGAGAACTACAAACCACTGCTCAATGAAATAAGAGAGGACACAAACAGATGGAGAAACATTTCATGCTCGTGATTAGGAAGAATCAATATCATGAAAATGGCCATACTGCCCACAGTAATTTACAGATTCAACGTTATCCCCATCAAACTATCAATGACCTTCTTCACAGAACAGGAAAAAACCACCTTAAACTTCATATGGAACCAAAAGAGAGCCCACATAGCCAAGTCAATTCTAAGCAAAAAGAACAAAGCTGGAGGCATCACACTACCTGACTTCAAACTACACTACAAGGCTACAGTAATCACAACAGCATAGTACTGGTACCAAAACAGAGATATAGACCAATAGAACATAACAGAGGCCTTGGAGACAACACCACACATCTATAACCAACTGATCTTTGCAAACCTGACAAAAACAAGCAATGGGGAAAGGATTCCCTGTTTAATAAATGGTATTGGGAAAACTGGCTAGCCATGTGCAGAAAGCAGAAACTGGACCCCTTCCTGACACCTCACACTAAAATTAACTCCAGATGGATTAAGGACTTAAACAAAAGACCTAATATCATAAAAACCCTAGAAGAAAATCTATGCAAAACCATTCAGGACATAAGCATAGGCAAGGACTTCATGACCAAAACACCAAAAGCATTGGCAACAAAAGACAAAATAGACAAATGGGACCTAATCAAACTCCACAGCTTCTGTACAACAAAAGAAACAGTCATTAGAGTGAAATGGCAACCAACAGAATGAGAAAACATTTTTGCAATCTACCCATCTGACAAAGGGCTGATATCCAGAATCTACAAAGAACTAAGACAGATTTACAAGAAAAAACAAACAAGCCCATTCAAAAATGGGTGAAAGATATGAACAGACACTTTACAAAAGAAGACATACATGAGGCCAACAAACATACGAAAAAATGCACATCATCACTGGTCATTAGAGAAATGCAAATCAAAACCACATTGAGATACCACCTCACACAAGTTAGAATGGTGATCATTAAAAAATCTGGAGATGACAGATGCTGGAGAGGATATGGAGAAACAGGAACACTTTTACACTGTTGGTGGGAGTGTAAATTAGTTCAACCATTGTGGAAGACAGTGTGGCGATTCCTCAAGGACCTAGAAATAGAAATTCCATTTGACCCAGCAATCCCATTACTGGGTATATATCCAAAGGATTATAAACCGTTCTGCTATAAGGACACATGCACACGAATGTTCACTGCAGCACAGTTTACAATAGCAAAGACTTGGAACCAACTCAAATGCCCATCGATGATAGACTGAATAGGGAAAATGTGGCACATATATACCATGGAATATTATGCAGCCATCAAAAACGATGAGTTCGTGTTCTTTGTAGGGACATGGATCAACCTGGAAACCTTCATTCTCAGCAAACTGACAAAAGAACAGAAAATCAAACACCGCATGTTCTCACTCATAGGCAGGTGTTGAACAATGAGAACATATGGACACAGGTAGGGGAGCATCACACTCTGGGGTCTGTCGGGGGAAAATAGGAGTGGGACAGTGGCGGTTGGGGAGTTGGGGAGAAATATCATGGGGAAAAATGCCAGATATAGGTGATGGGGAGGACGGCAGCAAACCACACTGCCATGTGTGTACCTATGCAACAATCTTGCATGTTCTTCACATGTACCCCAAAACCTAAAACGCAAAAAAAAAAAGGACCTATCAAGTACTATGCTCACAATCTGGGTGGTGAGATGATTCATACACCAAACCTCAGCAACATACAATTTACCCATGTGACAAATATGCACATGTACCCCTGAACCTAAAATAAAAGTTGAGAAAAAAAATGTTATTTTAGGCTGGATGTGGTGGCTCCCACCTGTAATCCCAGCACTTTGGAAGGCCAAGGTGGGCAGATTGCTTGAGACCAGGAGTTCAAGCCCAGCTTGGGCAACATAGAGAAATTCATCTCTACTAAAAATACAGAAATTAGCTGGGCGTCGTGGCATGCACCTGTAATCCCAGCTACTCAGGCGACTGAGGCACAAAAATCACTTCAACCCAGAAGGTAGGGGTTGCCGTGAGCCAAGATAATGCTACTGTACTCCAGCCTGGGTGATAGAGTGACTCTGTCTCAAAAAAAAAAAAAAAAAAAAAAAAACTTATTTTAAAAAATTTATTTTTGCTTGTCTACATTTTTTAATTTTTCTATCTGTAAGATATGCCACTTACATATCAAAGTATCTAAAGGATATTTTTAAACAAGGCAGTCAAAATCAGCTAACAGAAGTTCGCATAGGATATCTCAATGTTGTATTTGTCTAGTATATGCTTATAAGTATAGCTAAATAAGGGGAGGGGAATTCTGAGAGGACTTACATTAAGAAGTCAACTTAAGACCTAACACCATAAAAACCCTAGAAGAAAACCTAGGCAATACCACGCAGGACATGGGCATGGGCAAGGAGGGCAAGGACTTCAGGACTAAAACACTAAAAGCAATGGCAACAAAAGCCAAAATAGACAAATGGAATCTAATTAAACTAAAGAGCTTCTGCACAGCAATAGAAACCATCATTAGAGTGAACTGGCAACCAATAGAATTTGAAAAAATTTTTGCAGTCTACCCATCTGATAAAGGTCTAATATCCAGAGTCTATAAAGAACTTAAACAAATTTATAAGAAGAAAAACAAACAACCCCATCAAAAAGTGGGTGAAGGATATGAACTGACACTTCTCAAAAGAAGATATTTACACACCAACAAACAAATGGAAAAAAGGCTCATCATCACTGGTCATTAGAGAAATGCAAATCAAAACCACATTGAGATACCATCTCATGCCAGTTAGAATGATGATCATTAAAAAATCAGAAAACAACAGATGCTGGAGAGGATGTGTGGAAATAGGAACGCTTTTGCACTGTTGGTGGGAGTGTACATTATTTCAACCATTGTGGAAGACAGTGTGGTGATTCCTCAAGAATGTAGAACCAGAAATACCACTTGACCCAGCAATCCCATTACTGGGTATATACCCAAAGAATTATAAATCATTCTATTATGAAGACAAATGCACACATGTTTATTGTGGCACTGTTTCCAATAGTGAAGACTTGGAACCAACTAAATGCCCATCAATGATTGACTGGATAAAGAAAATGTAGCACATACACACCATGGAATACTATGCAGCCATAAAAAAGGATGAGTTCATGTCCTTTGCAGGGACATGGATAAATCTGGAAACCATCATTCTCAGCAAACTGACACAAGAACAGAAAGCCAAACATTGCACGTTCTCACTCATAAGTGGGTGTTGAACAAGGAGAACACATGGACACAGAGAGGGAACATCACATACCAGGGCCTGTCAGGGGTTGGGGGGCTAGGGGAGGGATAGCAGGGGGTGGGGGGCTAGGGGAGGGACAGCATTAGGAGAAATACCTAATGTAGATGACAGGGTGATGGACACAGCAAACCACCATGGCACATGTATACCTGTGTAACAAACCTGCATGTTCTGCACATGTACCACAGAACTTAAGTATAATAAAAAAAAAAAAAAAAAAAAAAAAACCTGCACGTTCTGCACATGTACCCTAGAGCTTAAAGCATAATAATAAAAAAATCTTTTTAAGTCAACAGTCATTATTTCTGGATGGTTGAAGTATTGGAAATTTGTTATTTGCTTCTTATGTAGCAACTTCCATTGTTTTCATCAATTCGTTTTCTTCTCCTCTTTCATCTGGAACAGAATCACCATTTGCTGTGGGGAACCTGTTTTAAGTAGACCTATTTTAAGAATCAAGTTTCTTGATTTCACCCAGCCTGGCCATTGGCTCACTAATCTGGCCAATCAGAACACCTCGTCGCCAACCACAGGGATGGGCTCAAGGATGCACACGTGATACATGCTCAGCCAATCAAGTCCCTCCCTGAGACTTTCCTCTCTGAGCAGTGGGAAGAGACTCTTCCTTTCTAATACCATTGTTCAGTTGATGGAGATTAATCTGGAATTGACAGCGTCTACCTTTTTTGGCATCTGGAGAAGGCCTATTAATGAAATAGAGACTGAGAGATCAAGCAAGACAGCATTCTGCTAATAGCATTTGAGCTGTGGATACAGCTATGTCTGATCCGCCTCTGTGACATCCTTGTTCTGTGGGCCGATATATTCTCTTGAATAATCTAAACCAGTTTGCAATTGATTTCTGACACTCTCAGCTGATTGAGTTCTGACTTCTTATATTTTTTCTTTTAGCTTGACTATATTCATGCTCATGAGTTCCGATTTTTACGCTTCCATTTTGTTCCCATCTATTTTCTACGTTTTCCACAATGAGCTTTTATCACATGTAAAACCTGTCTCAGCCTCTCTTTTTTTAAACGATAAAAGAAATGGCAGATTGGCATTTGTCTGCAGAGGGCTGGCTAACAGACACTTTTCACCTAAGGCATAAGTTGGGCCTGCCTAATCTGGGGGATACCATGAGTTGCCTCTGGCTCCATGATTTATCTGGCTCCTCTGAGGCCTCCAGGCCTGACTCATTGCTTCCAAACTAAAGACTTTACTCTCCCAAATCAAGAATACTGCCAAAGACACCTTTGCCAGCACCACCCCCCATCCCCTACCCATTGGCCCCTGCTTTAAAGTTGTAATTCGCATAGAGCTGGGTGTCTTTTTCCCTGTGGGAGAAAAGTGGAACAGAGTGTGGGTGGCCTTAACAAGGAGCTAAGGAAGCTTATGTAAGTAGCATTATTATATATGATTATATCGCTGAGATAAGAGAAACTCATTCCTGCCTGGGTGTTTTACTGATCATATTGTTTTAGGCTTAAGTAGAATAAAATGATGAAGAAAAGCCATGAGGGCCTCCAGCGGCCCAAAGTCGTTCTTGCTCCTTCTCTCAACCCCAAAATAACATCAATGCTTACTCAGCCTTATTATGTTCCAGACACTATTCTAAACTCCTTCTGTATACTAAACCCTCATTGCAATTTCATGAGGAGAGAATCCTCATTATCCCATTTTACAGATGGAAATACTGAGTTACCCAGAGATTTCATAATTTGCCCAAGATCTCATTGCTGGAAAGTTGGAGAGCCAAGATCCCAACCCATGCTATCCAATTCCAATATCCACATTCAAAACCTCTCAGAAAAGGCAACACTGAAGCTGTGCACAAAACCAAATTTCAACCAGCCAGATCTCTCCATTTAGTCACACAACAGATCAATTAATGGGTTTGGGGGTGGTAAGAAAATCAACATAACTGGGGTTTTGGGGGTGGTTTTTATTCTTTTTTATTTTATTTCTTTATTTTGGGACAGAGTCCAAAATCCTATTTATTTTATTTCTTTTTTTTTTTTTTTTTTAGATCACACTCAGGCTGGAGTGCATGTGACAATCTCACCCTACTGCAGCCTCAACCTCCTGAGTTCAAGCGATTCTCCTGCCTCGGCCTCCTGAGTAGCTGGGACTACAGGCATGGGCCACCACACCCAGCTAATTTTTGTATTTTTACTAGAGATGGGGTTTTGCCACATTAGCCAGGCTTGTCTGAAACTCCTGGCCTCAAGCAATCTTCCTACCTCAGTGTTTTTTTCTAATTAAATTGACTTTCTAACTCTTGAAATCCAGAATATAAGAAATTACTATAAACAAGCATTATGCTTATAAGGAAGAAGTTTTAAACTGAAAGGCCATAGACCAAATTCAGTGCACAGATGTGTTTGCTTTCGTTGGATTCAGTTTTTATTTTTCAAACCATTTTAGATGGGGCATGTACTCTCTAGTTTTCCATAGTCCCCACCACTCTCTAATGCCTTACACTTGGCCCACATCACTCATTTACAGGGAATCTGGCTGAATTAGCAGCCTCTGATATAGGGAATGGTTAATAACAAAAGAGAAGAAAACTTTCTTGTTGGCTTCAAAAAAATAATCAGGTAATCATAATAGTTAAAGTATGTTGAGTATTTATGCCAGATCTTGTGCAAGGTGCTTAACACGCCTTGTCTCATTCGATTGTAGTAACAATCCCATGCATGGCCATGAGAATGTACTGCCACTGACCTCCAGTTATGGGGAACATAATAGAGCAAGGGTCCAGCTGGATTTAAAATCCGTCACACCTAACAAAAAAAAAAAAAAAAAAAAAAAATCCGTCACACCTATCAATAGTGTAGGCAGCAGAGAAACTAAGGCAGGCTCATTCTTAGAAAACACACGGCCCTCTGACAACTGACTTTGGAAACCCCAGTTTTCTTTAGACTGCTCAGCATGGACACTTCACCAACCTTCTCCCTTCTCCCTTGAAGTCAGGATTCATCACTGACTCCTTTCACAAAAGTGTTACCCTTAACAAAATCCTTGCATGTTGAGTCTCAAAGCAAGGTCTGCTTCTTGGAGGACCCAGACTGACACAAGGGGCTTCCCAAAGGCCTCACAGCAAGCAATGATAGAACCAGGATTGGAACAGAGGCCACACGCCAGAACTCTGAACCACTACCTCAGACCATTCTTGTCGCTGGTTCTTATCTTCTCAAACTTCTTGGTCCAGAACACCAGAACAGCTGGAAATTTCCATCTGGATCTAAGAATGAACCAAAGGCAAAAGAGAGAGTTTTTTGTTTTTGTTGTTTTGGCTGGGTTAATAGCTTTATAACTTTTTTTTCCCTTAAATGGTGAGTCTCTCTCTGTCACCCAAGCTGGAGTACAGTGGTGCAATCTTGGCTTGCTGCAACCTGCACCTCTCTGGTTCAAGCAATCCTCCTGCCTCAACCTCCCAAATAGCTGAGATTACAGGCATATGCTACCACACCCAGCTAATTTTCATATTTTTCATAGAGATGAGGTTTCACCATGTTGGCCAGGCTGGTTTCCAACCCCTGACCTCAAGTGATCCACCCACCTCAGCCTCCCAAAGTGCTGGGATTACAAATGTGAGCCACCATGCCCAGCTCGATAGCCTTATAACCTTCTATGCCAAACATTGACACCTCAAAATATCTAGCAAAGACAAATATGAAACCCAGATAAAAATGGATGTTGACAATTCTGAAGACATTCCTATTTTTATTTTACCAACAATTTTAAAGCCAGCTAGTTTAGTAAAGATTTACTTAAGTCACATGAACTTGAAAATTGCTTGAACTTATTTACTTAACTTATGAGCATTCTTTTACTTATAAGTCAATTTAATAGGCACAACATATAACAGTAAATGTACATGCAAACAAACACATCTAGACATGTATACACACACACAAATGAAGATCTGGTCACTTTTACCTTGGAACTCTAGCCATGAGATAGCAATACAAGCTCACCAGTTTTACATGGTTACACTTGGTTTGCCCCAGTAGGTCATCCAGTGAAGGCTGGGACCCAAAATTCTGGGGCAAAGCAGTTTCCATGGCAGTTTGATTTTTAAAATTCCTAAGAACGCTGGGACCAAACAGCCCCAAAAGACAGCATCACAGGCTAACCAGGCCTGACCCTGCTTGGAACAGAAGCATAAAAGCCTGGATACATGCAACTCCATCCCACTTTCTCATTCAACAACAAACTCCAGATTCCAAGCAATACTGGGGACAAGCTATTGCAAAAGAATATCAAGCATTTCCTCCTTAGGTTATTGGGGTCAAATTGACACCAACGGTTGAGAATGCAGCTAAGCAGGGGATGAGGTAGCATAGATGGAGTTTTTCCCACTACTGTCTCCTGGCTGGCACACCAAAATATGTTACCAGTGGAGGATGTCCAGGTTCTTGGCAGTTTGAACAAAAAATCAGACAAGACATACAAAGAAAGCAATGAAAGAATGAATCAGGCTGGGCACGGTGGCTCATGCCTGTAATCCCAGCACTCTGGGAGGCAAGGCAGGTAGATCATGACGTCAGGAGTTCAAGACCAGCCTGGCCAAGATGGTGAAACCCTGTCTCTACTAAAAATGCAAAAATTAGCCGGGTGCAATGGTGGGCGCCTGTAATCCCAGCTACTCTGTAGCTAAGGCAGAAGAATCACTTGAACCCTGGAGGTAGAGGTTGCAATAAGCCAAGATTATGCCTCTGCACTCTAGGCTGGGTTACAGAGCAAGACTTCATCTCGAGAAAAAAAAAAAAAAGCACAGATTTATTGAAACAAAAGTACATTCCACAGAGTGGGAGTGGGCTCAAGTAAGCACCTCAAGAGTCAAGAGGGAGAGTTCTGAACGCCCAAAGCCAGGAACAATGTCCTAGATCCTAACAGTCTCCATGGCAATCAGGAAAATGCATTGGCTTCCCAGAGCCCAAGAAGGAAACACAGGTAACTGACAATGGGACATATGTCTATGATGCTCCTTCTCCAAAGTCCTGAAGAAGAGTCGGCCCCTCCCCCAGGACTGGGGCAACACAGGCCATGAGCAATAAAAGGGAGCACTTCACTAGGAGTCTGGGGATGCACTCAGCCTGACCCACAGAGATGAAGCAGCTAGCAGAATGAATAGTTTATAGCCCATGAAGTAGTTTCATGTCCACTATCATACTATCGGAACCTTTTTTTTTTTTATTGAGACAGAGTTTAGCTCTTATTGCCCACGCTGAAGTGCAGTGGTATGATCTCAGCTCACTGCAACCTCCACCTCCCAGGTTGAAACAATTCTCCTGCCTCAGCCTCCCAAGTAGCTGGGATTACAGGCACCCACCACCATGCCCAGCTAATTTTTTTGTACTTTTAGTAGAGACAGAGTTTCACCATGTTGGCCAGGCTGGTCTTGAATTTCTGGCCTCAAGTGATCCACCCACCTTGTCCTCCCAAAGTGCTGGGATTTCAGGTGTGAGCCACTGTGCCCAGCCGTACCATTGGATCCTTAAATGTAATCATTACATGTGTAAGGACTTTGCATTTTTTTTTTCTTTTTTTTTTCCCCTTAACAATACAAGAAAGCAGGAAAGAGTATCATCACATACACCAGAACCATTGAGCTCAAAAGCATAAGCAGAGTACAACTTATAAGGCTGGAACACTGAACTGGTTACACAAATTTTCTCACAAATAACAATTAGAAAAACTGGATGAATTAACAATAATCACAAAAATCCAAATGACACTAAAAACCTCTAAAAGTAGATAGAAATCAAAAAGAGTTTGCTCTTCTAGAATGCCTCTGGAAAGGGTTAAGAACTGTTAGTATGTGGCTTTCTCACATGTGGGAGCCTCTGACTCCCACAGCTATGGTGGCTGTAGAAAAAGGTGGCAGAAAAACCATAGCCTTACCAGCTAACAATGCTAGCGAAAATGAGTTAAGGGCTAGAAAATCAGTTGGAATTTAAAGGGGGGATATCCTAGTGGCAAGGGAACCACAAGAATAAGAGGTAAATTCTGATTATAAACACTGCCCAAATCTCTGCTGAAAAGCTAAATTATACATGTATAAGGGGAATATCAAGAGGAAGAACAAGTAGGCAGAGACCAGGGAGAATTCTACTTTTTTTTTTTTTTTTATAAAGAAGAGGAAGAAAGAGAAAGAGGAAGAGGGAGAGAGGATGGGGGTATTGCTTTATTGCCCAGGCTAGAATGCAGTCTAAATATGGGTATGCCTACAATTGTCCTCAATAATGGTGACATGAAAGAAAATGAGGGAAGAGAATAACAAACAAGGAGCCAACCAAGATTTCATTTAAACCTCTAAATTGATATGATGTGGTACTGATGAGAGTGTATATTTTGTATATTTAAAGTGGAGAGTTCTATAAATGTTAATTACATTTACTTGTTCCAGATCTGAGTTCAAGACCTAAATATCGTTGTTAATTTTCTGTCTCATTGATCTGTCTAATATTAATGTTGAAGTCTCCCACTATTATTATGTGGGAGTCTAAGTCTCTTTATAAGTCCTGTATGTCTAGGTATTCCTGTACTGGGTGCGTATATATTTAGGATCTTTAGCTCTTCTTGTTGTTGCATTGATCCTTTTATCATTATATAATGTCCTTCTTTGCTTCTTTTGATCTTTGTTGCTTAATTGTAACTTCTATTTTTTATTTATTTATTTTAGCTCTCTGTTTGGTTGGTAAATCTTTCTCCATCCCTTGTTTAGAGTCTTTGTGTATCCTTGAATGTGAGATGGATCTGGATGCAGCATACTGATGGGTTTTAGTTTTTTATTCAAATTGCCTGTCTTTGGATTGGGGGATTTAGTCAATTTAAATTTGGAATTAATAATAATATATGTGAGTTTAATACTGTCATTAGCTGGCTATTTTGTCCATTAGTTGATATAAATTCTTCATTATATTGATGCTCTTTTTGATAATTTTTTTAGAAAGGCTGATACTGTTTGTTCCTTTCATATGTGTAGTGGTTCTTTCAGAAGCTCTTGCAAAGCAGGCCTGGTGGTGATGAAATCTCTGAGTGCTTGCTTATTCACAAAAAACTTTATTTTTCCTTCGCATGTGAAGCTTAGCTTGGCTGGATGTGATATTCTGGGTTGAAAGTTCTTTTCTTTAAGGATGTTGAATATTGGCCCCCACTCTCTTCTGGCTTGTAGGGTTTCTGCTGAGAGATCTGCTGTGAGTCTGATAGGTTTCCCTTTGTGGGTAACCTGACCTTTCTCTCTGGCTGCCCTTAGTATTTTCTCCTTCATTTCAACCCTGGTAAATCTGACGATTATGTGCCTTGGAGTTGCTCTTCTTAAGGAATATCTCTGTGGTGTTCTCTGTATTACCTGGAGTTGAATATTATCCTGCCTTACTAGGCTGGGAAAATTTTCCTGAATAATGTCCTGAAGCGTATTTTCCAGCTTGGATTCATTCTCTTCGTCACATTCAGGTACACCTATCAAGCGTAGATTAGGTCTTTTCACATAGTCCCATATTTCTTGGAGACTTTGCTCGTTCCTTTTTATCCTTTTTTCTCTCGTCTTGTCTTCTTGTTTTATTTCAATGAGTTGATCTTCGACCTCTGATATCCTTTCTTCTGCTTGATCAATTCGGCTGTTAAAACTTGTGCATACTTCACGTAGTTCTCGTATTGTGTTTTTCAGCTCCATCAATTCACTTATTTTCCTCTCTAAATTTTGTATTCTTGTTGACATTTCGTCAAACCTTTTTTCAAAGTTCTTAGTTTCTTTAGATTGTGTTATAACAAGTTCTTTTAATTCACTGAAGTTTCTTATTATCCACGTTTTGAAGCCTGCTTCTGTAATTGGAACCCACTCGTTCTCCATCAAGCCTTGTTTCATTGCTGATGAGGAATTGGGATCCCCTGCTGAGGAAGAGGCGTTCTGATCTTGGGTATTCTCAGCCTTTTTTTTTTTTTTAAAAGCATTTGCGTCTTTCTTTTCACCCTTGAGAACTGAGATGAAATTCATGCATTAATCATTGCTTGGCCAGGTATGATGGCTCATGCCTGTAATCCCAGCACTTTGGGAGCCTAAGGCAGACAAATTGCTTGAGCCTAGGAGTTCGAGACCAGCCTGGGCAACCTGATGAAACCCTGTCTCTCCAAAAAGATACAAAAATTAGCCAGGCATGGTGAGATGTGCCTGTAGTCCCAGTTACTTGGGAGGCTGAGGTAGGGGGATCTCTTGAGCCGAGGAGGCAGAGGTTGCAGTGAGCCGAGACTGCACTACTGCACTCCAGCCTAGATGACAGAGGGAGACCCGTTCTCCAAATAATAAATAAACAAACAAACAAACAAACTTGGCAACACCATCTTTGGGTTTGCCAAGGGTGGGAGGAGAGTTGTAATTCGCATCATAGCAATCCCAACTCTTTCTTTTTCTCCTACTCACAGAAGCACATTCACAAGTAAGCAAAAAAGAGGGACGTTATCATGGACACCTTGATACGTTCATTCTAAGTAAATTGAGAAGCTCCTTTCCAGGAACAATTACCACCTACAAAATGCAGCTAGCAGAATGAATAGTTTATAGCCCATGAAGTAGTTTCATGTCCACTATCATACTATTGGGTTCTTTTTTTTTTTTTTTTTTTTTTGAGACAGAGTTTTGCTCTTATTGCCCACACTGAAGTGCAGTGGTATGGTCTCAGCTCACTGCCTCCCAATTGCATGTTGAAGCCAAGGTTGAGACTTTGACCCAGACCTCGTAGATACTCAGTGAATGAGGGTTAAATAAAGATATGAGCTGGGCGCGGTGGCTCAAGCCTGTAATCCCAGCACTTTGGGAGGCCAAGGTGGGTGGATCACGAGGTCAAGAGATCGAGACCATCCTGGTCAACATGGTGAAACCCCGTCTCTACTAAAAATACAAAAAATCAGCTGGGCCTGGTGGCACGTGCCTGTAATCCCAGCTACTCAGGAGGCTGAGGCAGGAGAATTGCCTGAACCCAGGAGGCGGAGGTTGCGGTGAGCTGAGATCGCGCCATTGCACTCCAGCTTGGGTAACAAGAGCGAAACTCTGTCTCAAAAATAAATAAATAAATAAATAAAGATATGAGCATCAGAAGAAGGGAGATGATAAAATATAGTGGGCTACTACTAGACTGTGGCCTAGAGCTGGTGGAGGTGTCGTGGGTTTATAAAGAACCTGGTGATATCAAATGCTGAGCTCACAGGACGCAAGGGAATCAAAGCTTAGGACAGCATCTCCCAAACTGCACTCACTCAAGAAGCACCATCTCCAGTAGTGTCATCTCTGAATTTCATCTATACTATTATTTACCCCATAAATTTATTTGAAAGCAACTCATTTTTTAAGTCTCTGGCCATATCACCCTGAACATGCCTGACCAAATCTGAAAGCAATTCATTTTTAAAAACTTTACATGCATTTATTGAAAATGAAAGCTCCGTAACATATCTTTAAATGGAAAACCAATACCATTTGTCATAAATTGTAGGCAACCATTTTAAAAATACAGTGAGGATCTCCCAAAAAATTACATTTTCGCAACAGTTCGGAATGCTCTAAGCTTTTTTTTTTTTTTCCTAGACAGAGTCTTGCTCTGTCACCCAGGCTGGAGTGCAGTGGCATGATCTCAGCTAACTGAAACCTCTACCTCCTAGGTTCAAGAAATTCTCCTGCCTCAGCCTCCCAAGTAGCTGGGATTACAGGCATGTGCCACCACGACCAGCTCATTTCTTTATTTTTAGTAGAGATGGGTTTCATCATATTGGCCAGGATAGTCTCGAAGTCCTGACTTCAAGTGATACACCTGCCTCGGCATCCCAAAGTGCCGAGATTTACAGGCATGAATCATTGCACCCAGCCTGCTCTAAACTTTGAGGCCTGCTCTCTGGTTGCAATCAATCAATCAATGTTAGAGACATACTAGTATCAAATTGAACTATTCTTTTTGGTGTAAGCCAATTAAAAGGGAACTAAAATGAGATTGACAGTTTCACTTCAAAATGCATCCCAGACAAGAGCTCCTCTTAACCTTGGCAGGGATACCACCTTAGTGCAAGTCCCCGTTCTCTCTCTCCTAGCTTTTGGCTACTTAAAGTATGATCCAAGATCAGCAGCACTGGCATCACCTGGGAGCTAGCCAGAGATGCAGAATCCAGACACAGACTTCAGGGGCAGGAGGCTGGTTTTAACCACCCCTGCATGAAATTCTCATGCATGGTTAAAATTGAGAAGAACTGTCCTAGATTACAACAGCCTACTAAGGGGTCTATGTGATTCTATTCTGGCCTCTACCCTGCATCCACCAACATGTTTGAGGTAGGAGGCACGACTCAACTCCAGAGGTGGGGCTCAGACACCAGACCAAACTGAAGACTAGCTAAAACACGGCTGGGGTGGAAGCAGCTTTCCATCAGACACGCCCATCAGTTTGGCATGTCAGTTAACCACTGCCATGGCAACACACAGAAGTTACTGCCCCTTTCCACAGCCATGACCCAACAACCTGGAAGTTACCACTTTTTTCCTAGAAATGTCTGCATAAATTGCCCCTTAATTTGCATGTCATTAAAAGTGGATATAAATACAAATGCAGAACTGCCTCTGAGCTGCTATTCTGCATACACTGCCTAGGGGGTAGCCCTTCCCTGAGTAAATTTGCAAATGTTGGAGTATGAGGCCGGCGATAGTGATTATAAAAATATTTACTATTGGTTGGGTGTGGTGGCTCACGACTGTAATCCTAGCACTTTGGGAGGCCAAGGCTGGTGGATCACCTGAGGTCGGGAGTTCAAGACCAGCCTGGCCAACATGTGAAACCCTGGGTCTACTAAAAATACCAAATACTAATAATAACAATAATCCAGGCATGGTGGCAGCTTCCTGTAATCCCAGCTACTCAGGAGGCTGGGGCAAAAGAATTGCTTGAACCCAGGAGGTGGAGACTGAAGTGAGCTGAGATCATGCCATTGCACCCCAGCCTGGGTGACAAGAGCAAAACCTCTGTCTCAAAAGAAAAAGTGTCTAAAACCATCACACACCCTAGAATTCTTCCCTGGATGAAGCCAAGAACCCTCCCAAGCTAAGCCCCAACTTTGGGGTTCACTTGTCCTGCATCACCTTCTCCACACAGCAGCCAGGGTGGTCTTTCTAAAAGCATAAATTATATCATGTTGCTTCCCTGCTTAACCTCCATAGGCTTTCACCGGATTTAAAATAAAATCCAAACTTACTCCTTTTTCTGCAAGGGCCAGGAGTTTCCCTCTCTGGAATCTACATCTTACCACATACTCCTTGGTGCTGTGCCCCAGACACTCCAGCCTTCTGTAAGTCCCTCACATTGCCCCAGGAACACTCCTGCCTCCGGGCCTTTGCAGTTATTGTTCTGTGCCTGGAAACCTACTCAGCCAGCATTCCCATCGTTCACTCCCTCATGAGTCTCTAACCAAATCCTTCTTCCTCAGAAGGGCCGACCCTGATCACCTCCATCACAAGGATGCCCCGCTTAGTGTGACCAGCTCATCCCAGTTCGTCCAGGGCTGCCCCAGCTTTCAAACTGAAAGCCCCAAGCAAATCGGGTGTTTGTCCATCCTGCAGTCCCCTCCATTCTCCACGATATTGCACCACTGTGTCCCCCATCGTGTAGCATCCATCTGTGCTTATTTGCTCTCCTGCTCCTTCACTAGAATCTGAACCCCACAAAGTGCAAGGAGTTCAAGATGTTCTGTTCACTGCTGTATTCCTGGCACCTAGAACAGTGCCTGGCACATAACTGGCACTTAATTCATATTATTGACAAAAATATCAGCAGAATGAGCATCGTGGCCTATTTAACCTGTTGCTTACAGTTTCATTGTTTCTACTATTTGGCAGCAATGCATAAAGCTCTCTCCAAGTTTAGAATTATTTCCTTGGGCTATCTCACCAAAAATTGATTTTCTGGGCCAATGTGGATGCCCATGTTTAAGGTTTTGCCACCCAGTGTCAAACTGTTTCCCAAAAGAGTCAGATTTCCAACTCCCACTGCCAGGGTTCCTGCACCTATTTCACTCCACCATGACCAAAGCCAGGATTCTCATTTTCAGAACCTTTATGAGGTGAAAATGTTCATTGTTTTCATTTGCATTTCTTTGATTACTAGTTAGGCTGAACTTTTCCCATGTGTTTAGCTAATTGCATTTTCTTTTTAGTGAGTTGACTGTTCACACCCCTTTGCTTGTTTTTCTACTCGGATTCAGGGACTTGTCCTAGTGATTTGTTAGAGTTCTTTGAAGCATAACTGCCTTTCCTTTCCCTTCATACAACGAAGACTTCATTCTGCACATTTTCTGGTCTCTGGACAACTGTGTCCCTTCCGTACTTTCTTATACCTTTCTACATGTTTACACCTCATTTTGCACTGCTCGTTTCACTTGTTTCGTCTAGTTTTGTTTCTTTGTTTTTTTGTTTGTTTGTTTGTTTGGGGTGTTTTTTTGTTGTTGTTTGTTATGCTTCGTTTTGTTTCAGACAGAGTCTCGCTCTGTCACCCAGGCCTAAGTGCAGTGACACGATCTCGGCTCACTAAACCTCTGCCTCACGGGTTCAGGCGATTCTCCTGCCTCAGCCTCCCAACTAGGTGGGACTACAGGTGCCCACCACCACGCCTGGCTAATTTTTTGTATTTTTAGTAGAGACAGGGTTTCACCATGTTAGCAAGATGGTCTCAATCTCCTGACCTCATGATCTGCCCGCCTCAGCCTCCTAAAGTGCTGGGATTACAAGCGTGAGCCACCACACCCAGCCTCTTTTAGTTTTGTTTTTTTTTAAACACACACACACACACACACACACACACGCACACACACACACAAGGTCTTGCTCTGTCACCCAGGCTGGAGTGCCACCATCATAGTTCACTGCAACCTCAAACTGCTGGACACAAGCAATCTTCCCACCTCAGCCTCCCAAGTAGCTGGGACTACAGGTGGGTGCCACCACATCAGGCTAATTTTTTATCTTTATTTTTTGCAGAGATGGGGTCTCCCTACGTTGCCCAGCATGGTCTCAAACTCCTGGCCTCAAGTGATCCACCTGCCTCAGCCTCTAAAAGTGCGGGGATTACAGGCGTCAGCCACTGCACCTGGCCCAGAGTTCTTTTCATAGTCAGTTATTGAACGGATGCTTAGAGAAACCCCCTTATGGTTTTCCATCTCATTCAGAGGAAGACATTTTTCTCAAAGTCATCTATAAGGCCTTCCATGATCTCTGCCTTTCCCCCACCCATAGGACCTCTTTGACCTCAGTTCCTACCATTCTTCCCCTGGATCTCCCTGCTATGACCTTTCTGGCTTCCCTGCTGGTCCTCACGCATGTGCGTGCACACACACACACACACACACACACACACACACACTGCACTCTCTACTCTCAGCCTTTGCTTTAACGAAACTAGCCAGGCACAGTGGCTCACACCTAGAATCCCAGTATTCTGGGAGGCTGAGGTGGGTTGGTCACCTGAGGTCAGGAGTTCGAGACTAGTCTGGCCAACATGGTGAAACAACCTCTCTACTAAAAATACAAAAATATAAAACATTAGCACAAAGGCTTTCTCCCCAGGTGTCTACATGGTCTCCTCCATCACTTCCTTCAGGTCCCCACTCAAAAGTCATGTCAGTGAGTTCTGGGCAGGTGTGGTGGCTCATGCCTGTAATCCCAACACTTTGGGAGGCTGAGGCAGGAGGATCACTTGAGCCTAGGAGGTTGAGACCAGCCTGGGCAACATAGCACGACCCTGTCTCTACCAAAAAAAGAAAATAGTGAGGTGTGATGTCACACACCTGTAGTCCCAGCTATTCGGGAGGCTGAGCTGGGAAGTTTACTTGAGCCCACAGTTCAAGACTGCAGTGAGCTATGATTGCACCACTGCACTCCAGTCTGGGTGACAGAGGGAGACCCCGTCACTAAAAATAAATAAATAAATAAATAAATAAATAAGTTATTTCCTGGCCACCTTGTCTAAAATCTCTGTCCCTGTGGCAGACAGAATAATTCACAACTACCCCCTCCCCAAAAATGTCCACATGCTAATACCAGAACCTGTGAATGTTACATGTAAAAAGGAGGTTGCAGATGTGACTGAAGGAGTTTGAGATGAGGAGATTATCCTAGATTACCTATATGGCTCAATCTAATCACAAAGGCTCTTATAAAAGGGAGGCAAGATAGTCAGAGACTGAGGTGTGAGGCAGATCAGAACGACATAGGGCTATGAACCAAGGAATGCAGGAAGCCTCTAGAAACTAGAAAAGGCAAGGAAATGCTTTCTTCCCTAGAGCCGCCAGAAGAAATACAGCACACTGATTCATTTTAGAGTTCTGACCTCCAGAACTGTAAGATAATACATATGGGTTGTTTAAAGCCCCTAGATTCATGCTGTAATTTGTTTTAGCAGAAAAAAAACAAGGAAACTAATATCCTAACATCCTCTCACCCTCCTTCTCTGCTTTCTCTGTTTCTCCTTAGCTTTCATGACTCTCTACATTCCCATAATATTATCTATTTCTCTTCCTTTTTGACTTTTTCCAATAGAATCTCAGCTCCACAAGGACAGGAGCTTTTGCGTCTGCTTTGTTCACTGCTGTATCTCCAGCACCTTGGACAGTGCTTGGCACACATAGGTGCTCACTGAGCATGTGTTGAGTGAGTGGATAAAGGAAAAAGAAGGAAGGAACCTTTTGCTTCCTTTTTATTTTGAGATTGAGTCTTGCTCTGTCACCCAGGCTGGAATGCAGTGGCGTGATCTCAGCTCACTGCAACCTCCACTTCCTGGGTTCAAGCGATTCTCCTGCCTTAGCCTCCCAAGTAGCTGGGACTACAGGTGCCTGTCACCATGCCCAGCTAATTTTTAATTAGTGGAGTGTGAGAGTGCATGCCTGTAGTCCCAGCTACTCGGGAGGCTGAGGCAAGAGGATCACTTGAGCCCAGAAGATTGAGGCTGCAGTAAACTCTGATTGTGCAACTGTACTCCAGCCTGGGCAAGAGAGTTTAAAAGACCCTGTCTTTTAAAAAGGAGAGAACAAGCCAGGTGCGGAGGCTCATGCCTATAATCCCAGCACTTTGGGAGGCTGAGGTGGGTGGATCACCTGAGGTCAGGAGTTCGAGACTAGCCTGGTCAATATAGTGAAAATCCATCTCTACTAAAAATACAAAAATTAGCTGAGCATGGTGCCATGTGCCTGTAATCCCAGCTACCTGGGAGGCTGAGGCAGGAGAATCACTCGAACCCGAGAGGTAGAGGTGGCAGTGAGCCAAAATTGTGCCACTGCACTCCAGCCTGGGCAACAAGAGCAAGACTCCATCTCAAAATATAAATAAATAAAAATAAAAAAGGAGAGAACTGAACTGACATTTACTGAATACCTATTGTGCGGCAGCCCTGAACTTCAGATGTTCAACCTCATTGGAATTTTTGCAACTAGTCTGCAAGGTGGGCATTATCACGAACCCCTGCTCCACTGTCCTGAACTGCCCTTCCCTGACTAGGGAAGCCAGTTTCCCTACTGGGAGCTGGAGAATGGCTAACAGAGACCCTTTGGGAAAACCCTGCTACTAATTTCAGTTACCTTCAAAGACATCCACCTGGAAGGCTGTCTGCAGGTTCTTCCTCCTCATTTTTCTTGTCCCTTACTTTCTCCTTTCCCTCCCACTCTCTCTTCCTCCCTTCCTCTCTGTTCTTCTCTCCCTTGCCCTCTCCTTCCCCCTTCCCATCCTTTCCCAGAAAATCCTGGAGCCCCTTCTCTAGTCTGTTGAGATTCTGCCAAAGCCTTGTCTCAGGGATTTTTTAACACAGGAAAATCTGTTTTTCCCCCACAGGAACGGGTGATGGCAGATGGCTGCACAGATCCACTCAGAAAAGGGGAGGGCTACCTCCCACAGCCCCGCCATGTCTAGACTACGGCTTCCTGAGACATGAATAATCAGAGGAACTCAGCAATGGAAATCCCAGAAAAATCCAGCTAATAACTTCAGCATTCAAGACGTTCTTGCAGAAGATGAAAACAGAGCCCTTGACTCGTCCAAATACCATGGCAGAAAGTCTAAAACACTGGGTTCACAGGGCCAGGCATGGTGGCTCACAACTGTCATCCCAACATTTCGGGAGACAGACGTGGGAGGATCACTTTACCACAGGAGTTTGAGGCCAGCTAGGCAATATGGTGGGACTCCCATCTCTACAAAAAAAATCAAAAAATTAGCCACGCATGGTTGTGTGCACCTGTGGTCCCAGCTCCTCAGGAGGCTGAGGCAGGAGAAATACTTGAGCCTAGGAGGTCGAGGCTGCAGTGAGCTATGATCACACCACTGCATCTTAGCCTGGGCGACAGAGCAAGACCCTGTCACATATATATACATACATATATATATGTTAAACTAACATATATATGTTAAAGCAAGTATATAAATATAAGTATATATATATATACTTAAACATATATATGTTATATATATTATATATACTTTAACATATACATATTAACATATATACTTACTTTAGTAACATATATATAAGCAACATATATATACATATATATGTTAAAGTAAGTCGTGCTTTTATTCTAACTGTGCTGTCAGCTGATCTGACGGAGCCCACCCAGATTGAGAGTGGGTCTGCCTCTCCCAGTCCATTGACTCAGATGTTAATCTCCTTTGGCAACACCCTCATAGACATATCCAGAATCAATACTTTTGCATTCTTCAATCCAATCAAGTTGATACTCAATGCTAACCATCACACAGCCCCATCCCCCATGCTCAGAGCTTTGCAGATTCTGAATAAGTATTGGTAATATATACACGTCTATCTTTTTCTTTTTTCTTTCCCTTTTTTTTTCAGGCGGAGTTTCACTCTTATTGTCCAGGCTGGAGTGCAATGGCGTCATCTCGGCTCACTGCAACCTTCACCTCCTGGGTTCAAGCAATTCTTCTGCCTCAGCCTCCCAAATAGCTGGGATTACAGGCGCGTGCCACCACACCTGGCTAATTTATTATTTTTAGTAGAGACAGGGTTTATCCATGTTGGTCAGGCTGGTTTCAAATTCCTGACGTCAGGTGATCTGCCCGCCTTGGCCTTCCAAAGTGCTGGGATTACAGGTGTGAGCCACCATGCCCAGCCGACATCCATCTGTTTCTTTAAATACATATAATGATGCTGCACTACCTCCAGACCAGTGAGAACTGATGTGTTGCTTCCTAGGTGCCAGGGCTGGGAAGAGGGAGAGGCAAGCTAGACATTCTCCTTGGGAGCAAAATTTAAGGGAGCACCAAAAACTCAGCCATCAAGATAAATAATACTTTGATGCAATATGTTTAAAAGCAAAAATGTATGTAAAAAAATGCAAAATTAATGCAAAAATACCCTGGATAAAGAAATATCAAAATCTTAAAGACATGACTGGTATTACTAACTTTTCCTTTGGCCCCTGGCACCACAGTGCCTGGCATCATTGAAGTGCTTTTAAAACACAAACTCGCCGGGCGCGGTGGCTCAAGCCTGTAATCCCAGCACTTTGGGAGGCCGAGGCGGGTGGATCACGAGGTCAAGAGATCGAGACTATCCTGGTCAACATGGTGAAACCCCGTCTCTACTAAAAATACTAAAAATTAGCTGGGCATGGTGGTGTGTGCCTGTAATCCCAGCTACTCAGGAGGCTGAGGCAGGAGAATTGCCTGAACCCAGGAGGCGGAGGTTGCGGTGAGCCGAGAGCGCGCCATTGCACTCTAGCCTGGGTAACAAGAGCGAAACTCCGTCTCAAAAAAAAAAAAAAAAAAAAAAAAACACAAACTCAATCAATCCTTTTTTCTCATCTTCTTTCAGGAAAGAAGGGTCTCCCTATGTCACCCAGGTTAGAGTACAGTGGCTCACTGCAGCCTCAAACTCCTGAGCTAAGTAATCCTTTCACCTCAGCCTCCTGAGGAGCTGGAACTATAGGTGTATGCCACCGTTCCCAGTTAATGTTTTTTTTAATTTTTTTAGGGATAGAATCTGACTATGTTGCCCAGGCTGATCTCAAACTCCTGACCTCAAGTGATTCTCCTGCCTTAACCTCCCAAAGTGCTGGAATCACAGATATGAGGCACTGTGCCCACCCATTCAATCCTCACAAAGAGGTTGTGACATAGCATTTTCTTCAAATGAGGAAAGGGAGGCCCAGGGAAGTGAGATAACTTGCCCAAGGTCATTCAGCTCATATAGGGCAGAGCTTGGACTTGAACCCAAGCAGTCTTCGTTCAGAGTGCAGCTTCCTAACCACTATCCTGTGGCTGTGTGTGATATACCTCTGCCCAAAGGGTCTTGTGTCATTACATCCTAGACTCTGGACCAAAGCTTTGCTGTTCAAGCAGTACCTTCATCCTCTCATTCAAATTGCAGACATACAGGGTCCCCTGCCATGCTCCAGGCCCTTGGCTGGACTCTGCCGACAGAGAAATAGCTACAAAATAGCATCTGTTGATAGACACACCGGCGTCTCACATGACAAGAATAGAACTCCCGCCAGCAGCTCTCAGATACCTGGACAAGTGGTCTGTGAGGCTAGAGGAGTACATGACTAATTCTGCTTTAGCCAGGAGGTCACTTGAAATTCAGAGGAGCTTTCCGGCTTCCCCATTCTGTGACAACTGACGCGCCTTTGATGAGTAAGAGGTTGTCAGCCAGAGAAGACAAAACAGTGCTGTCCCCTTTTGACAAAGACAGAAACTCAGCTCCAAGGCACACCACTTAATGTCCCTCGAGTGACACCGTGACGACCTCCCGTGTTTACTTCCAGTTCACTTCGGGTGGCCAAATGGCCCTCAACTCTTTGATCTAGACCCTGAATGAGCAGCATGAAATGATGCTTAAGAGCACTGAGTCAGAGAGCGCTGAACCCAGTCCAGACTCAGCACTTTTTAAACTGGGTGACCTGAAGCAAGCCACATCGTCTCTCTGAGCCTGTTTCTTCATTAGTAAAATGGGAACAGGGATGCCAACGCCTCAATCGTTGTGAGGATTAAATAAAATAAAGGACATAGCACAGTTCCAGAGAAATGGGAAGCACTCGATATGCGGTAAATACACATTTACCACAAATATACAAAAACCCATTAGTTTCAAAAATGGGTTGCAAGCCAGGCATGGTGGCTATAGTTCCAGCTCCTCAGGAGGCTGAAGAGGGAGGATGGCTTGAGCCCAGAAGCTTGAGTCCAGCCTAGGCAACATGACAAGACATCATCTCAACCAAAAGAAAGAAAGAAATGGGTTTCAATGTAACCTATACTTACAAAATAGTCCAGCCACTCAGTCACTTGACAAGAAAGTGAAATTGCCAGTTGGACGTAAGGAGCAGTAAGCTTATTGAGAAAATTCAAGCACAAATATGGCATTCACCTGAAAAGCTAGGTCAGCTGACACTGCACATTAGAATCACCCGTGTGCACTCCTGGAGGAGGTTCAACTGCATTATTTTGTAAAGTTTTCCCAGGTGATTCCATAGGCAGCCAGGGATGAGAGCGCCCCACAGGATGGGAGGAAAGTGATTACTTTAGGGCAGAGGTTCTGACAGAGGGCAGGAGCCGGTAACGACCTGGTAACAGATTTATGGGTGTCCACTTGAATGAATGCTCATTCACAATATCTTCCCGCTTCATGCATTTTCTTTTTTTTTGAGACAGAGTCTTGCTCTGTCACCCAGGCTGCAGTGCAGTGGTGTGATCTTGGCTCACTGTAACCTCTGCCTTCCAGGTTCAAGCAATTCTCCCAGTAGACTGAACAATCAATGCACCTCCAGAGGTTCTGAGGATCTTGACAAGAAGGCCTCTGGTTCTGGGATGGCCAGACTCTGCAGGGATAAACCCTTCCGAGTAGGTGGGATTACAGGCACCTGCCAGCATGCCCCGCTAACTTATATATATTTTTAGTAGAGACGGGGTTTCACCATGTTGGCCAAGCTGGTCTCAAACTCTTCCCAAAGTGCTGGGATTAAAGATGTGAGCCACTGTGCCCGACCTGTTTTATGCATTTTCTATGTGAATATTCTGTATCATCATCTTAGGTTTTCATTATGGAGAATTTGAAACATATGCTAAGTGAACATATTAGTATACTATACCTACATGAGTCACGACACAGTTCCCCAAACCATCAACTCACAGTCAGTCATGCTGTGTTCACACGCCCAGGCTTTGTCCAGCTCCACCAGTATTTTAAAACAAATGCCACCATGAAATCATTTCATCTCTAAGTATTTTCATGTGTAACTCTAAAAGAAAAGGGCCTTTTTTTTTTTTTTTTTTTTGAGACAGTTTCATTCTTGTTGCTCAGACTGGAGTGCAATAAAGAGATCTTGGCTCACTCCAACCTCTGCCTCCCAAGTTCAAATGATTCTCCTGATTCAGCCTCCTGAATAGCTGGAATTACAGGATCCGGCCACCACCATGCCTGGCTAATTTTGTATTTTTAATAGAGATGAGGTTTCAGCATGTTGGCCAGGCTGGTCTCCAACTCCTGACCTCAGGTGATCCACCCACCTTAGCCTCCCAAAGTGCTGAGATTACAAGTATGAGCCACCACGCCTGGCCAAAAGGGCTTTTTTTTTTTTTTTTTAATAAAACCTCCCTATCAATTAGGAAATGAATCATTAATATCAGTAAATATTCAACAAATGTTCAAATTTCAAATTATCTCATTGATAGCTTTTTAACTTTCTAAGATTTAACTAAGGTCTGCATATTGGCAATTGACTTCTTTGTCTTTGTTTTGTTTTGTTACTATTTTTTTTCTTTTTTTTAAGACGGGGTTTCACCATGTTGGTCAGGCTGGTCTTGAACTCCAGACCTCAGGTGATCCGCCTGCCTTGGCCTCCAAAGTGCTTGGATTACAGGCGTGAGCCACTGCACCCAGCTGACTTCTTTGTCTTCTAAGTCTCATATGTATGCTCAATTTCAGGGCTTCTCACACATTAATGTGCATATGAATTCCTGATGGTCTGGTTAAAACACAGATTCTAACTGAGTAGGTCTGGGGTGGAGCTGGAGTCCTGCGTCTCTGATACACTCCCAGCAGAAGATGATGCTGTGATACTGGTGCATGGACCATACCCTGAATAGCATAACTCTACTTCACAATAAATAAAAATCTTTTATTTTTTTTGAGGCTGAGTCTCATTCTCTTTCCCAAGTTGGATTGCAGTGGCACGATCTCAGCTCACTGCAACCTCTGCCTCCTGGATGCAAGTGATTGCCGTGCCTCAGCCTTCTGAGTAGCTGGGATTACAGACATGCGCCATGACCAGCTAATTTTGCATTTTTAGTAGAGACAGATGTTTCCCCACTGTTGGGCAGGCTGGTCTTGAACTGCTGACCTCAAGTGATCTGCCTGCCTCGGCCTCCCAAAGTGCTGAGATTACAGGAGTAAGACCTCCCCTTCCCATGAACTGCAGTTGCTAATCACACCTGCTGTAGGTGTTGAAATGTCCAAGGCAACACCTGACCCGCAAAAATTGGTACCTGACACCTGGCCACCCAAGAGTTTATCTCTGCAGGGTCTGGCCATCCCAAAACCAGAGGCTTTCTTGTCAAGATCCTCAGACCCTCTGGAGGTGCATTGATTTGTTCAGTTTCTGGCAGGCAGAGAGAATCACAAGCTGCAGAAATAAGGCAGTTACCTTTTCTTGCAGTTATAGGTTTAATTAAAAAGCCCCATGCTGCCAGATTCCAACCACCCTCCACTGAACTGCGAGACCTATTGATTGCCTAGCCTTCCCTGCAAGACACAGCAGAGAGAAGACTTTATCTTCTTTTAATCAGACCTGCTTCCCTCCGGTCTGGCTCCGACAGGGCTGCTGAGTTCTTGGATAGCACACATCCAAGGCTCCGCCTTCCAGCAGCCCCAAATACAGTGGGTAGAGCCAGCATCAGTCACAGCGAGCCGTGATCTGTGCCTGGAGCATAGCAGGAGAGACGGCATCATCATCATCATCATCATCATCATCATCATCATCATCACCATCACCATGGCCAGCACAAATGGAACATATGCCATGTCCCAGGCACTGAGCTGATACTTCAAATACACTCCCTCATCTTATGCATCAACATTTTTCATTTCTGTCTGTATTATTCCCTAAGTGCCCTATTTAATGCCCCTGCACCAGGCAAGTGTTCCCTTTCACATCACCTGTACTATTGTCTTCATGGCCCTTAGCATGATCTGAAACCATTATTTACTTATCTGCCTCATTATTCATTGTCTCTACTCCTGGACTGTAAACTCCAGAGGGGCAAGGAATTTGCCCTTCTCATTCGGTCCAGCATCCTGGCACCTAAAACACCTCTGAGCACATCCAAAGTTCTCCATAAATGTGTGTTGAATGCAATTTGTCACATTTACTCTTTCCAGCACCCTACGAGCTCACCGTGCTACACTCATTTTACAGTTGAAAAAAACTGAGACTCAGGAAAGAAAAGCAGTTTACCCAAATGTACCCACACAGGAAGCTATAGCAGAGAGATAGAAAGCTATGTCTAGCCCGGGATGGTGGCACATGCCTGTAATCCCAGCACGTTGGGAGTCTGAGGCAGAAGGACCACCGGAGTTCAGGAGTTGGAGATCAGCCTGGACAACACAGCGAGACTTCGTCTCTACAAAATGAAAAATGTTTAAAAAGGTGAGAAAACAGTAGGGCACAGTGGCTCACGCCTGTAATCCCAGCACTTTGGGAGGCCAAGGCAGGCAGGTCAGCTGAGGTCAGAAGTTTGAGACTAGCCTGGCCAACATAGTGAAACCATGTGCATCTCCACTAAAAATGCACAAATTAGCTGGGCGTGGTAGCACCTGCCTGTAGTCTCCGCTACCCGGGAGGCTGAATCAGGAGAATTGCTTGAACCCGGAGACGGAGGTTGCAGTGAGCTGAGATCGCACCACTGCACTCCAGCCTGAGCGACAGAGCAAGCGACAGAGCAAGACTCCATCTCAAAAAAAAAAAGCCCACAAAAAAGAACCTCAAGTTTATACAATTCTAGCAAATGCCAGTAACCTGGGGTCAACGAACTCAGAAGAAAAAAACAGACCTAATTTTACTAACATGGAACTGGAATGTCGCAACAATGTCGCAACAAACTGCAGTTGTGTCAACAGAACCTGAACTTTGTCACCAACAGGAATAATACTTTCAGGTCCTGTTGCATTTGTTGCGAAGATGTTGGAATATCATTTACGCTCATCACCGCTTTAAATTACAATTGTAATAATATTGCCGATCCACCACCAGACCTCCTTATTTGGTGTGTTAATAAAGAGGCATGGGTATTGCTTTATCACCGTTTGGCTTTGTAATATTTTGATAGCTGTATTTCCGTACAATCAGTTGCCTTTGAAATCCTTTGGATTTCTTATTTAAAACATTGCTCTGAGAAGGGTAATAGGCTTCCCCAGATACCAGCCGGGTCCACGGTGCAGAAAATATTCAGGACAGGGCTCTAGAGCCCAGGCTCAGTCCACAGGCTGCAAATAACATAGGGCTCAGACAGAAGAGAAACATGAAAAGGAACCCCAGGCAAGTTTCCAGTTCTCCTTCCTCCAAGGGTGGGGATGCTGAGGCTCCATGCGGGGATGTGACCTGGGAGGACACACTCCAAGGTGGAGCCTGCATCTGAACTGGACTCCGAACGGTCCCATTAGCAGCCCAGCACCTTTTCAGCGGCACCATGCTGCCACCTAAGGACACAAAACGTTCCAAGCCCAGAAGTTTGTGGCCTGTGGCCCACGGTGCTGGGCGACTTGGAGGCAGTTTGTGCCGTGGAGAAGGCTCCAGTTCACCAACCTGCGGTGACACGCAGCCACTTGTTCACACAAAACAGTCATTACTTGCACACACACGGCCAGCAGGATGTAAACCTGTTCAGTCACCCTGAAAGGCAGTTGGGCAGAGCCTGATAAAACACGGAGTTGGGTTCCTCTTTTGGCCCAGTCATTCCAACGCCAGCATCCCCAGGGCACACCCCAGAACAGCAGCTCTCAACACTGAATGCACATTCAGAAGCACCCTAGAGCTTCTGAAACTGCTGATGCTTACCCTGAACCATCCAATTAAGAATGTGGAGGCTGGACAAGGTGGCTCACGCCTCTAATCCCAGCACTTGGAGAGGCCAAGGCAGGCGGATCACCTGAGGTCAAGAGTTCAAGACCTGCCTGGCCTACAGGATGAAACCCCGTCTCTACTGAAACTACAAACGTTATCCAGGTACGGTGGCATGTGCCTGTAATCCCAGGAACTTGGGAGGCTGAGGCAGGAGAATTGCTTGAACCCGGGAGACGGAGGTTGCAGTGAGCTGAGATCGCACCACTACACTCCAGCCTGGGCAACAGAGCATGACTCTGTCTCAAAAAATAAAAATAAAAAAAATTGGGGAGAAGGCGAAGCATTGGTATGATTGTAAAAAAAACAAAAACAAAAACCTTCCAGGTAATTCTGTCTGCAGCCAGGTTAAGAACTACTGGCCTCAGGAAACACTTCACGAAAGTACACAGAGGCCTATGCAGTACACGCACCGAAATGCTATTTATAACAGCAAAGCAGTAGACACAACACCAATGCCCAACAACCCAGAAATAGCTTGAGAAAACAAAAGGCAATTAATAACACAGTGAGATGCTATGCAGAAGCCAAGAGGAAATAACTAGCTCTCTATATATCAGTGAGGATTGGTCTCAGAAACAGTGCTGAGTGAAAAATAATCAAGTCGCCAGCCTGACCAACATGGTGAAACCCCGTCTCTACTCAAAATACAAAAATCAGCTGGGCATGGTGGCGCAAGCCTGTAATCCCAGCTATTCAGGAGGCTGAGGCAGGAGAACTGTTTGAACCCGAGAGACAGAGGTTGCAGTGAGCCGAGATCGTGCCACTGCACTCCAGCCAGGGCAACAAAGAGAGACTCCGTCTCAAAAAAAAAAAAAAAAAAAAAAATCAAGTTGCAAACTATATACAGAGCACGCTACATCTTGAGGTTTTTAGAACAAAACTAAAGGTGCATAGGAATGGATGTGGAAGTATTCAAAGGTCCTTAAGGATAATACCATGTTCATAAAAGCAACAAAGACTGGCTGAGCATGGGGGCTCATGCCTATAGTCCCAGCACTTTGGGAGGCCAAAATAGAAGGATCACTTGAGGCCAAGAGTTCAAAACCAGCCTGGCCAAGATGGTGAAACCCTGTCTCTACTAAAAATACAAAAAAAAAAAAAAAATTAGCCAGGCATGGTGGCATGTGCCTGTAATCACAGCTACTCAGGAAGCTGAGGCAGAAGAATCACTTGAACCTGTGAGGCAGAGGCTGCAGTAAGCCAAGATCACACCACTGCACTCCAGCCTGGGAGACTGAGTGAAACTCTGTCTCGAAAAAATAAAATAAAATAAAAAATAAAAGCAACAAGGGGCAGGAACTAGATCTGATCACTAAAAGGACTTGAGTTTGTCTTTGCTTTTGTTTTTGTTTTGAGATAGCATCTCACTCTGTTGCCCAGGCTGGAGTGCAGTGGTGTGATCACAGCTCAATGCAGCGTCGAGCTCCTGGGCTCCAGCAATCCTTCCACCTCAGCCTCCCAAGTAGCTGGGACTAGAGGCAGGCACCACTACACCTGGCCCAGTTTTGCATTTTTTTAAAAAAAAAAAAGCAATATATATGTATTTTATACAAGCAATTAAAATGTATTCTAAACATTAGTATATTTAAAAATATCTCAGTGCTTTCTATGTATTATTGTACTAGGCTCAGGAGCCATGAACTGGAATAGAAGACAAGAAAGATACAGTCCAGAGGAGGATAAAGACAATGCTCCCAGATACACCATTTTCCGTCCATTATGAGAAACAGCTGTGGAAGATCTAAGAAGTAGCTCCTAGGCTGGGCATAGTGGCTCATGCCTGTAATCACAGCACTTTGGAAGGCTGAGGGGAGCCAATCACTTGAGCCCAGGAGTTCAAGACCAGTCTGCATAACATGGCAAAACCTCCAACTCTACAAAAAATACAAAAAATTAGCTGGGCACAGTGGCATGCACCTGTGGTCCCAGCTCCTCAGGAGGCTAGGGTGGGAGGATCACTTGAGCCCAGGAGGTTGAGGCTCTGTCTCAAAAAGAAAGAGAGAGAGAGAGAGGAAGACGAAAGAGGATGAGGAGAAGGAAAGGGAGGGAAGGAAAGAGGGAAACGAAGAGGGAGAGGAGAGAGAAAGGAAGGAAGGAAGGAAGGAAAGGAGGGAGGGAGGGAGGGAGGGAGGGGGGAAGGAAGGGAGGGGGGAAGAAAGCATCCCATTCAAAGGAAATAAGGTCAAAACCCTAGAGTGAAAAATGAGGGCAGCAGCCCCATGGCATTCTTATGTCACTGGTCATTCATTTTGGCTGGAGGAAATGGTGAACAGTGAGGCTGAGAAGTAGGCAGGGGCCGGATGGCTGTGGGATCTCTTGAGCCATGTTAAGGATTTTGGCATTGATCCTCAAGGCAATGGGACCACTGAGGTGTGTTATGCAGGGAACTGTCACCATCACATGCATCCTCCTGGGTAGAGGGAAAGGGAAGGGAATAAGAGAGGGAACAGAAGCCAAGCGGCTTCTGTGGTCACCAGGTGAAAGCAGGAGGTGGCTGTGGGAGTGGAAAGAAGTGGACAGGGCTGGGAGATGCTTTGGAGGCAAAACTGATGCACTTGGCGACAGCTTCAAAGTGAGGAGTAAGTAAGGAGTCCAAGAAGATATCCCTTCAGCTAGGTACCTCTGGCCCCCAGGGCACCAGCCAGACCCCTGGCGGTCCAAGCCCAGGTCTGTATCCCTCCAGATTGTCTGAGGTCCAAAACAAAACTCTAGCTAAAGAATGAAGCTTCCACATGCCTGTAATCCCAGCACGTTGGGAATCCAAGGCGGGAGGATCGCTTGAGCTCAGGAGTGTGAAAATAGCCTGGGCGACACAGTGAAACTCCCGTCTCTACAAAAAATTAAAAAATTAGCCAGGCATGGTAGCACAGGCCTGTAGTCCCACCTACCTGGGAAGATGAGATAGAAGGATAGTTTGAGCCTGAGAGGTCAAGGCTAGAGTGAGCCATGATCACGCCACTGCACTCCAACCCTGCAGTGAGACAGACTGAGACCCTGTCTCAACAAAAAAAGAATGAGCTTTGCGGTCGGGTGCAGTGGCTCACACCTGCACTCTCCACTACTTGACAGACCGAGGTGGAAGGATCACTTAAGCCCAGGAGTTTGAGACCAGCCTGGGCAACAGAGGGAGACCTAATCTATTAAAAAAAAAAAAAAAAAAAAAAAAAGTTAAAGGGATGGAGCCTTTTCGGTAATGAGGGTCGTCTGAGATTCGGCACATCTCAGAACAAAAATCAAAATGACACCCTTGGCTCACCGCATCCAAGTCTCTTGTGCCCCAAAACTCATTATCCTGTTACAGTACCCAGTGACAATTAGTGGGAAACTGTATGGACAGCTCCTGGTTGGTTGTAACGCCCTTGACACAGAGCATCGTGAACCAATTACTCTGAGTACATCAAGGCTAACACCACGACACTCTGTCCCCCAGGAAGATGCCACCTTCTTTCTACACACACTTCTTTGTTCCCAGTGAATAAATTGGGAGCTGTGTGTTTACAGGGACACGGCTATTTTCATTCGTGACTGCAGACGCAGTTCCGCTCACCCTGTGAGCAGTGAGTCACAGTTCATTCCCACAGGGATGAGATTTAGCTGGGATGAAGGACCCCAACCTCCCCAGGCATCAGCCCCAGACACTGCCCAAGGAGTGGACTGTCTTACGCTGGATCGCGGGGATCCACAAAGCCAGGGCTCCTCAGAACTGGGCTCCCAACATAGTCTAGGGAGTGAACCCTCATCCTTCATTCAGGAGCAAATACTGAATGCCTGTTTCAGAAACCCTCATCCACGTGGAGGAGGGAGATAAACAGGAAATAGAAATATGTAGTATGAAGATGACCGGCTGAGCATGGTTGCTCACGCCTGTAATCCAAGCACTTTGGAGGCCAAGGCAGGCGGATCACCTGAGGTCTGAAGTTCAAGACCAGCCTGACCAACATGGTGAAACCCCGTCTTTAAAAAAAAAAAAAAAAAAAGATGATCATCCCGATTATCAGCAGCAGCAGCATCAGAAGGTCTGCACGGCTGTACAGACATGAACAGACATTCCTGGGAGGGGATGAGAGAGACAGAGCATTGCAAATGTAAATGGCATCATCAGGGATGTCTTGATGAAAAGGTCACATTTGAGAAAAGGTGCAGTGGCTCTTGCCTGTAATTGCAGCACTTTGGGAGGCTGAGGCAGGCAGATCGCTTGAGGTCAGGAGTTCAAAACTAGGCTGGCCAACATGGTGAAATCCTGTCTCTACTAAAAACAAAAATTAGTGGCACACACGGTGGCACGCACTTGTAACCCCAGCTACTCCAGAGGCTGAGGCAGGAGCATCATTTGAACCCAAGAGACAGAAGTTGCAATGAGGCAAGATCACGACACTGCACTCCAGCCTGGGCAACAGAGTGAGACTCCATCTCAGAAACAAACAAGCAAAAAAGCACAGATAGAGAGAAGCCTGAAGGCAGTAAGGGAGCAAGTCATGGGGATGTCTGTGGCGAGCACAGGAGAGAGCAAGGGCAAGAGTCCTGGGGCAGGAGTGGCCAACGTGTTGGAGCCACAGCCAAGGGACCAGTACGGCTGGGGAAGAATGAGGGAGGCAGGAGCAACAGGAGGCGAGGTCAGAGAGGCCACAGGGCGGGGCAGCGGGGGAGGGAGGGCGGAGGGCCTGGGACCTTTGAGGCCACTGAGAAAACTTTGGCTTTGACTCTGAAAGAATTTTAAAAATCAGCCACGCAAGGTGGCTCCTGCCTGTAATCCCAGCATTTTGGGAGGCCAAGAGGATTGCTTGAGGACAGCAGTTCAAGACCAGCCTGGTTAAGTCCCCATCTCTACACAACTTTTTGTTTTAACTTAACCAGGCATAGTAGCTTGTGCCTGTAGTCCCAGCTACTCAAGAGGCTGAGGCAGGAGGATTGCTTGAGTCTGGGAGGTCAAAGTCACAGTGAGCTATGATCATGCCACTGCACTCCAGCCTGGGTGATAGAGCAAGAGACCCTGTCTCAAAAGAAGAAATCATTCCACCTGTTATTGCTCCTGATGAAGATGATCATGATGACAGTTGTGATGAGCTTTGTCTTATGCCAGTCCAACATCTCATCTCTTCCTCTTTTACCCTGGTGGCTCCTCTGGGAGTTCTCCATTATGAACACCCCAATGAGGGGCTAGTGGCCTCCGTTTCCGTTAGGAAACACTAAGTGGGTGAGGCACGGTGGCTCACGCCTGTAATCCCAGCACTTTGGGAGGCCGAGGCGGGCGGATCACTTGAGGTCAGGAGTTCAAGACTAGACTGGCCAGCATGGTGAAACCCCATCTCTACTAAAAATACAAAAATTAGCTGAGCATGGTGGCGTGCGTCTGTAATCCCAGCTATTCAGGAGGCTGAGGCAGGAGAATTGCTTGAATCCAGGAGGCGGAGTTTGCAGTGAGTCGAGATGGTGCCACTGCACTCCAGCCTGGAGACAGAGTGAGAATCTGTCTCAAAAAAAAAAAGGAAGCCCGAAGTGGCCAGGTCTCCCTCCCTGCACCCCAGCCTGAAGGTCACGTGGGTTGGTTGGACTAATGAGCTGCCCTCCTCAGACTCTGCATCATAAGCGGTGACACCAGCAAGGGGCCTCAGGAGGTCCTATCCACACGGTGGCCATGGGGGCTTTAGGACTAGACTGCTCCTGCCAGGGGCCTTTTCTGTGACTGCTGCAGCTCAGATCCTTAGAGCCTCCTTGGCCCCCCACCCATTTCTCCAGCCTGGATCCACCAGCTTCCTGGCGGCTTTGTGTATCCCTGGAGTTTTCCAGTAATTTCCCTTTTCACTCAAGGCAAAACCAAGTTTTCTTTTTCATTATCTTTTTCTTTCTTTCTTTCTGAGATGAAGTTTTACTCTGTCTGTCACCCAGGCTGGTGTATAATGGTGCAATCTCAGCTCACCACAAACTCTGCCTCCTGGGTTCAAGTGATTCTCCTGCCTCAGCCTCCCGAGTAGCTGGGATTATAGGCGCGTGCCACCACACCCAGTTAATTTTTGTAGTTTTAGTAGAGATGGGGTTTCACCATGTTGGCCAGGCTAGTCTTGAACTCCTGACCTCAGGTCATCTACCCACCTTGGCCTTCCAAAGTGCTGGGATTACCGACATGAGCCACTGTGCCTGGCCTGCAGCCTAATTTTCTGTTGCTTACAACCAAGAGCTGCTATTGATGTAACGAAGCAGACAGACAAGCAGGTGCTAATGACAGCTCCCAAATCCAGCTGTTTGGCCAGACTGCTCTGCTGGGCTCCAGGCATGGGCATCCACCTGCTAACTCCACGTCTCCCCCAAAGCTTAGATTTCTCATGTTCAACGTGTCTGCCATACTGTTGATACTCCCTTCTCAATCAATGGGAACCCCATTCTTTAAGGTGCTAAAGCCAAAAACCAGCTGAGCACGGTGGCTGACGCCTGTAATCCCAACACTTTGGGAGGCCGGGGTGAGCGAATCACCTGAGGTCAGGAGCCTGAGGCCAGCCTGGCCAACATGGCAAAAACCCGTCTCTACTAAAAATACAAAAATTAGCCAGGTGTGGTGGTGCATGCCTGTAATCTCAGCTACTCAGGAGGCTGAAGCACAGAAATCGCTTAAATCTGGGAAGTGGAGATTGCAGTGAGCCGAGATCACGCCACTGCACTCCAGTCTGGGCGACACAGGAAAATTCAGTCTCAAAATTAATTAATTAATTAATTAACCAATATAGACACGCATACATCCTGTTGGTTCCCTTTCTCTGGAGAACCCTAATACACCACTCCTCTGCTCGAATTCCTGCTGGCTCCCCTCTTACCCAGAAAAAAGGCCAAAATCCTTCTCACAGCCTTCAAAGGCCCTGAGAACCCTGCGTCACCCATCATTACTTCTATGACTTCATCCCCTACAATCTTCTCCCTTCCTCACTGGGCTCCAGGCACAGTGGCACTCACTCTGTTTCTTAACACCCCACGTATGCTCTGGCCTAAGGGTCTTTGCACTGACTGTCCCCTCTGCCTGGAATTCTCCTCCCCCAGAGATCTACACGGCTGGTTGCCTAATTCCTTCCAATCTTTATTCAACAGTCAGCTTCTCAATGAGCCCTTCTCAGGCCACCCTTTCTGAAATATTAATCACTCCACCCCAACACTGAATAGTATGTTTTTCCTGTTTTCTGTTTAGCATGCTCTGTGTTGATCTTATCTGTCTCATTTACTTCCTGTCTCTTTTTTATTTTATTTTATTTTATTTTATTTGAGATAGAGTTTCGCTTTGTCACCAGGCTGGAGTGCAGTGGCTCTATCTCAGCTCACTGTAACCTCTGCCTCCCAGGTTCAAGCGATTCTCCTGCCTCGGCCTCCCAAGTAGCTGGGATTACAGATGCCTGCCACCACACCTGGCTAATTTTTGTCTTTTTAGTAGAGACAGGGTTTCACCATGTTGGCCAGGATGGTCTCCCAACTCCTGACCTCAGGTGATCAGACTGCCTCGGCCTCCCAAAGTGCTTGGATTACAGGCATGAGCCACCTCACCAGGCTACTTCCTGTCTCTTCCACCAGGAAGCGAGCTCCTCAAACCAAAGACTGGGGTTTGTTTGATTCCAGCTGTATCCCCAGAGTCACGCCTGGCACAAACTTACCACTCCATAAACATGTGTTGAATTTAGCCATCCATCCATTGACTCATTTATTGCACACCTACTCTGGGCTCGGCACCCTAGTAATTGTACAACACCCCAGCAAGGGAGGTCTTACCATCTCTAGCTTAGATGAAGAAACTGAAACTCAAAGAGAATGGTGCTACTTCGGGCTATCCACTCAGAAGTTGTCACAGCCCGGAGCGACACTGGCGTAGCTCCAAACCACTCCGTCTTTTGTCTTGTTCTCTCATTGTTTGTAAAGATGGAGTCTCGTGATGTTGCCCAGGCTGGTCTCAAACTCCTAGGCTGAAGTAATCCACCAAAGTGACCTTCCCAAGTACCGGGATTACAGGTGTAACCTCCTCACCTAGACGACTTTTTTTTTTTTTTTTTTTTTTGAGATGGAGTCTTGCTCTGTCACCTAGGCTGGAGTACAGTGGCTCAATCTCTGCTCACGGCAACCTCCGTCTCCTGGGTTCAAACAAATCTCCTGCCTCAGCCTCCCGAGTAGCTGGGATTACAGGCACACGCCACCATACCTGGCTAATTTTTGTATTTGTAGTAGAGACAAGGTTTCACCATGTAGGCCAGGCTGGTCTTGAACTCCTGACCTCATGATCCACCCACCTCAGCCTCCCAAAATGCTGAGATTACAAGCGTGAGCCACGGCACCCAGCCCTGCTAACTTTTTTATGTTTTGTAGAGACAGAGGTCTCGCTATGTTGCCCAGGCTGGTCTTGAACTCCTGGCCTCTAGTGATCCACTCACCCCAGCTTCCCAAAGTGCTGGGATTACAGGCATGAGCCACCATGCCTGACCTGGCTTTCTTTCTTTCTGTGTAGTACCGTGAAGTGGGTCCTGACCTGAGATGGAGTCCTGCTGGCGCTAACCGGCTACGAGGCCCCAGCTGTCACACTCTGTTCTTTGGGAAAACAGGACACAGTGGCCAAACCACCGCCGCATCCCCTTCTCACCATATCACAACAACCTGGTACCATCCTGTGGCTGTTCATCAGCTCAACTCAGGGTGCTCTGACCCACTCCACATGAATGTAAAGCCTTTCTCTCTGGGGAATATCACTCAGATTCTTGACTTTTCACTGCAAATCCCTGCTTCCTTTGCAAATTCTGCATTTCTCTCTGTTTTAAAAAGAAAAACAAGGCCGGGCACGGTGGCTCAAGCCTGTAATCCCAGCACTTTGGGAGGCCAAGGCGGGTGGATCACAAGGTCGAGAGATCGAGACCATCCTGGTCAACATGGTGAAACCCCGTCTCTACTAAAAATACAAAAAATTAGCTGGGCATGGTGGCGCATGCCTGTAATCCCAGCTACTCGGGAGGCTGAGGCAGGAGAATTGCCTGAACCCAGGAGGCGGAGGTTGCAGTGAGCTGAGATCGCGCCATTGCACTCCAGCCTGGGTAACAAGAGCGAAACTCCGTCTCAAAAAAAAAAAAAAACAAAAAAAAAAAAAAAAAGAAAAACATGGCTGGGCACGGTGGCTCACGCCTGTAATCCCAACACTTTCGGAGGCCAAGGTGGGCAGATCACGGGGTCAGGAGATCAAGACCATCCTGACCAACATGCTGAAACCCTGTCTCTATTAAAATGCAGAAAATTAGCCAGACGTGGTGGCGCGTGCCTGTAGTCCCAGCTACTCAGGTGGCTGAGGCAGGGGAATTGCTTGAACCCAGGAAGCAGAGGTTGCAGTGAGCCGAGATGGTGCCACTACACACTTCAGCCTAGGTGACAGAGTGAGGCTCCTTCTGAAAAAAAAAGAAAGAAAGAAAAGAAAGAAGGAAAGACCGACCGACCTGACCTCCTTCTGGTTTTCAGTTGAAAGAGAAATTGCTGGTACTTTCCAACTACTGACCAAAATCTAGAGTTTCCTGTGGTCCCACGTAAACATCACTTCCCCTGTCCCACCTCCCCCACCTGCTCCTTCATACAGCTGGCAGATGGGCACCCACAGCCAGGGTCCTCTCTCCCAGTCAGCTTGGATCCGCATCTCAGTTTGCTGGTAGTCCCTGCCACTTCCTCACCCCAAAACCCCGTGGGACCCAGGACCAGCTTGCAGCCCCGTGAATCAGGCTCCTCTCTCTGCAGTGCTCCTCTCCCACTATTTCTCTTCTACACCGAGTATGTGAGGCTGGGTGAATCCTGTTCAGAAAAGAGCCCAGCACCAGGTCAGACACATATGGGTTCAATTCTCAGCTCTGACTTAGCTGTGTGGCCTCAGGCAAGACAATTAACCTCTCTGAGCTGCCCTTTTTTTTTTTTTTTTTTTTTTTTTTTGAGACAGAGTCTTGCTGTCGCCAGGCTGGAGTGCAGTGAAGAGATCTCCACTCACTGCAACCTCTGCCTCCTGGGTTAAAGCAATTCTCCTGCCTCAGTCTACTGAGTAGCTAGGATTACAGGCACCTGCCACCACATCCAGCTACGTTTCGTATTTTTAGAAGAGATGGGGTTTCATCATGTCAGCCAGGCTGGTCTGGAACTCCTGACTTTGTGATCTGCCCGCCTTGTCCTCCCAAAGTGCTGGGATTACAGTCATCAACCACCGAGCCCGACCTCTGAGCTGCCTTTTCAAACCCCAACTCCATTTTCATGTCTGGGTCTCATATTTGATAGCCTAATGGGCCATTTAAAAAACCCTCATTGCCCTTAATCAGACCTCAAAATTCCTAGATTTTACACAGCAGACGAGGGCAGATAAACAGCCTTCACCTTTTCCCCAAGCCTTGTTGAAAGAGGGCTGCTAACAGGCTCCAGAGCCTGTGGGTAGGTCCTTTAACACCTGATCTACACTAATCCAGGGAGGAAGAGAGAAGCAAAGAGCTATTGTCTTTCTGACGCACCATCCTCAAGCCAGCCTGCCTCAGAGGCATGGAAGAAAAAGGAAGCACAGCTGGGGCAAGGTGGCTCACGCCTGTAATCCCAGCACTTTGGAAGGCAGAGGCGGGCTGATCGCAAGGTCAGGAGTTCGAGACCAGCCTGGCCAACATGGTAAAACCCCGTCTCTACTAAAAATACAAAAATTAGCCAGATGTGGTGAAGGGCGCCTGTTATCCCAGCTACTTGGGAGGCTGAGGCAAGAGAATTGCTTGAACCCAGGAGATGGAGGTTGCAGTGAGCAGAGATCACACCATTGCATTCCAGCCTAGGCAACAGGGTGAGACTTCGTCTCAAATAAATAATAATAATAAAAAGGGAAAGGAAGCACAGCTCGGGCGTGTTGGCTTATAACTATAATCCCAGCACTTTGGGAGGCTGAGGCAGGTGGATCACCTGAGGTCAGGAGTTCGAGACCAGCCTGGCCAACATGGTGAAACCTCATCTCTACTAAAAATACAAAATGAGCCGGGCCTGGTGGTGCACACCTGCAATCCCAGCTACTCAAAGGCTGAGGCAGGAGGATCTGTGGAACCCAGGAGGCGGAGGCTGCAGTAAGCTGGAGATCATGCTACTGCACCCCAGCCTGGGCAACAGAGTGAGACTCCCTCAAAAAGAAAGAGAGAGAGAGAGAAAGAGAGAGAAGAAGGAAAAGGAAAGGAAGCACATTTGCCTGAGATCATAGACCTCTCATTCTGTATCAACAAAGGCAAACTGACCCAGCCCAGAGGGTTGCAGAAAGCGTCCAAAGGAAGCCGAGGAGCTGCAAGCAAAGGGAGTGTGAAGGCGGCGTGCGTGCCAGGACCTGGAGGTCAAGAAGGTACCTACTTCCTGAGAGGTGGATCCATTTCCAAGGCTGCAGAACCCTTGTCATGGTGACAGCCTCCCACATCTGTGTCCCGCCCCCCCCCCCGCCCCGCCTCTCCCGAGTGCCAGACCTAGCTCCATGGATGTGTAACTTGGCGTCCGGCCACTCAACCTGCCAATTCCTGACATCTTTTCTTTCCCAAACTGTTCTTTCTCCCCCATTTTCCCACTTTCGCAGGTCAAACATCTGACTTCGGAGCCCATGGGTTCAATCGCCCCACATCAATTTCCAAGAGGTCAAAGAATCCCCCGTCCCCAAGGATAGGGCTGACATAACAGAGGGAGAAATACGATGCCCTGGAGGGAGGAGGGGGGAGATGGGTGAGCAGAGAGCGCGTTCCCTCCCAGGACACCTCCCAAAAACTTTCTTGGAGTCTGCTAAACTCACATAGGTCTAGTGTGACTACTGTGAATAAATGTTTTTGTGGTTGTTACTGCTGTAAAAATTAATTCAAATTTAAAAAACATCCATTGACGAGTATAGTTTGTAGACTAAGGAGTGGAAATAATCATAGTCATTTTTTTTTGAGACAAGTGTCTTGCTGTGTCGCTCAGGCTGGAGTACAGTGGCGCCATCTTGGCTCACTGCAAACTCCGCCTCCCAAATTCAAGTGATTCTCCCACCTCAGCCTCCCGAGCAGCTGGGATTACAGGCATGTACCACCACACATGGCTAATTTTTATAATTTTTAGAAGAGACGGGATTTTGCCATGTTGGCCAGCCTGGTCTCAAACTCCTGACCTCAGGTGATCCACCTGCCTCGGCCTACCAAAGTGCTGGGATTACAGGCATGAGCCACCATGCCTGGTCAATAATAACAAATTTTAAAAATATGATATGCTGCAGGTCAGAAATATCTTATTAGGAGCCAGAGCTCTAGAGGCAGGAAAGTCAGAAGTTGGCAGAAATTCCAGCAAGGACCTGAGACCGCCTCAGGAATGGGGTAGAGGAGGAGGAGGAGGAAGGACATTGGGGGAAATTCTATTGAAATCATAAGAGGCAAAATGGGCCCCAGATGACATCTGCTTTGCACAGAAGTAAAGGAGCAAGGAACAATATTGGGAATGGGATGCGAGTAATGGGAACTCCAGGCAGGTCCAGAAATCTGCACTACCAGCTGGAGAGAGAAAAGCAACCTTGACACTCAACAAAAGGCAGTGCGGCTTATTCTGTGTGTGCATAGATGCATGCGTGTGATATCTATCAGTGTGCATGCATGTGTGTGCAGAGATAGGTGTGTATGTGTGTGCATTTGGCGCAGGTGCTTAAAAGCATTTGTTGCATGGATGGGTGGATTGGTGGATGGATGGATGGAAGAACACATTGATGGATGGGTAAGTGGATGGATGGATGCGAGGATGGGTGGATGGGTAGGTGGATAGGTGGATGGGTGGGTGGATGTGTGGATGGGTAGATGGATAGATGGGTGTTTGGATGGATGTGTGGATGGGTAGATGGTTAGAGGATGGGTGGGTGGGTGAATGGAGGGCAGGTGGATGGGTGGGTGGATGTATGGATGGGTACATGGATGGGTGGTTGGATGGATGTGTGGATGGGTAGATGGGTGGGTGAATGGAGGGTAGGTGGGCAGGTAGGTGAACAGATGGAGGGTAGTTGGGTAGGTAGCTGGATGGGTGGATGGAGAGATAGACGGATGAAGTACACCAACTATTCCTGTCCTCCAGCCCTCAAGTCAACTCTCTTTTGCCTCAAGAGTGGCAACACTCCCGCTTTCCTTCCTCCTCCCTCCCGCGCCCCCCTCTTCTGGACCCCAGCTCATCTGGGCTTGCGCTCAGGGACCAATACTGCAGGCCATGTGCAGTCCTACCCTGCCACCTACAGGCAGTTCTGTGGTACTGCAGAGAAGAGCCCCCATTTGACTTGGAGTCAGGGCAGCGTCAGAATCTCACCTGATTCGGAAGAGAAACCGCAGCACTCGCAGTGTTTGGCGGGGACTCGTCAAAGCCCACGGGGAACTGGGGTCTGGTTTCGGCTTCGACTCTTCCTTCAAAGGATGAACACATTGGGCTAGTTCTGGTACTCAGAGCCCAGAACTGTTAGGTAGGGAACGCAGGCACATCGGGGAGAGCAGGGGAGGGAAGGAAGGGGAGGGGAGGAAGGGGAGGGGAGGGGAAGGAAGGGGAGGGAGGGAAGAAGGAAGGGGAGGGAAGGAAGGGGAGGGGAGGAAGGGGAGGGGAGGGAAGGAAGGGGAGGGAAGGAAGAGGGAAGGGGAGGGAAGGAAGGGGAGGGGAGGGGAAGGGAGAGAGAAGGGGAGGGAAGAAGGGAAGGAAGGGGAGGGGAGAGGAGGGAAGGAGAGGGAGCGACCAGGACACGCGAAAGAGCACTCACCTGGAGGACACGTCCCCACTCCCCTTTCACCCCAGACCGCCCGTGCAACCTGGAGTCCCTCAATTCTCCCCTCTCTAGACCTCATTTTGTTCAACTGAAACACAGGCCAGAAGATTCAAAGGCCGAGATGGGTGGATTACCTGAGGCCAAGACCGGAGGATCACTTAAGGTCGGAAGTTCAAGAGCAACCTGACCAACATGGTGAAACCTCGTCTCTACTAAAAAATGCAAAAATTAGCTGGTTGTGGTGGCAGGAGCCTGTAATCCCAGCTACTCGAGGGGCTAAGCCATGAGAATTGCTTGAACCTGAGAGGCGGAGGTTGCAGTGAGCCGAGATCACAACACCACACTTTAGACTGTGAAACAGAACGAGTCTCAGTCTCAAAAAAGTAAAAATATTCAGGAAGGCTGGGCACAGTGGCTCATGCCTCTAATCCCAGCACTTTGGCAGGCTGGGACAGGAGGATTGCTTGAGGCCAGAAGTTCAAGACTAGCGTGAGCAAAATAGCAAGGCCCTGTCTCTGTAAAATACATATATATATATATATATATATATATATATATATATACACACATATTTTTTAAATCGAGAACAAAAAGAATCTGTACTAAACACAGACTTTTTTCTTGTCATGATTCCCTAAACAATACAGTATAGCAACTATTTACACGGCATTTACATTGTATTTGTTTTTATGAGCAATCTAGAGATAATCTATACAGGAGGGCCAGGCGTGGTGACTCACACCTGTAATCCCAGCACTTTGGGAGGCCGAGGTGGGTGGATCACTTGAGGTCAGGACTTCAAGACCAGCGTGACCAACATGGTGAAACCTCGTCTGTACTAAAAATACAAAAGTAGCCCAGTGTCGTGGCACATGCCAGTAGTTCCAGCTACTCAAGATGCTGAGGCATGAGAATCACTTGAACCTGGCTGAGGCAGAGGTTGAAGTAAGCCCAGATCGTGCTACTGCACTCCACTCTGGGTGACAGAGTGAGACTCCATCTCAAAAAAATAATAATAAATAAAAAAAAAGTATACAGGAGGATATGCATAGTTAAATGCAAGGACTACATCATTTTATATGTATGACCTGAGCACATATGGGGTTGGTATCCATGGGAAGTCCTGAAACCAATCCCCCATGGGTACCAAGGGATGACTCTATTCAGAAACTCTCCGAAAGAAAAAAGAGTTGTGGAGAGTTGAGGGAGGGGAATATCACACACTGGGGCCTGTTGGGGGGTGAGGGGTTGGGGAGGTTAGGGAGGGATAACACAAGGAGAAATACCTAATATGGTTTGACAGGGGGTTGGATGCAGCGAACCACCATGGCATGTGTATACCTATGTAACAATCCTGCACGATCTGCAAATGTGCCCCAGAACTTAAAGTATAATAATAACAACAACAACAAAAGGAATAGTACAGCACAAAAATAAAATAAAATAAAATTCTCAACTCTAAAAAAAAAAAAAGAAGAAAAGAAAAAGAATTGAATAAACTGGTCTTAGAAAACACAGAAGCCTGGAGAGCTTAGAATATCCCAAGCGGAAGAACCCAGGAAGTTTCTCAGGGTTTCCACCTCCTGACCTAAAGGCAAATTTCTACAGTGAAGCTGATCGGCCCAGCCTGGATTGTGTGGCCACCTTAGAGGTGGAATCCTGTTACTGGCAGATGTCAAATAAAGGCTGGTATCCCCCAAAAGTGGGTGCTAAACTGCCCAAAGCAAGTGTACAAGTAACATGCATGTTAGCTTGAGTTAGTCATTCCATGTTGTATACGTACATCAAAATATCAGGTATGCCATAAATATATATAATTTTTATTTGTAAGAAAAAAGTAAAATGGGTCTCTTGTAGACAGAATATAATTGGATCTTGCTTTCGCAACCCATTCAGCTTGTATATCTAGCCATCCCCATTTCACAGGCGAGAAAACTGAGTCTCAGAGGAGTTTGATAGTTTGATATGGGTGGTGTGTCAGATTCTTGTTAGCTGGCAAGAGAAACATTCTCAGGTTACATTATGAGAGCAGGAAGGCCACAGTCTCACCACCCAATCGGAGCTGACAGAGGCTAGAACATCTTCAGGTTACACTGGACACTGACAGCAGCTCTGTAAGTCATGGGACCATCCTAGCTCTGTCCTCTGGGCTACACCATGATGGTGACTCTGTATCTCTGGGTCTTGGCCTATTCCTCTGCTATCTCCATGCTACTCTCTGTCTCATAGTTTCTGCTGACTTGTGGCTTTTGCCAAGACTCCAGCTCCTGCTGACTCATAATTCTTGTCAATTCAATGGCTCCTATTCACCCATAGCTTCTGCTGACTCAAAGTTTCCTCTTATAACTTTTCTTTTGTGTGTCTGTTTCTGTCCCCAGTACTGACTACTAATCCTCTCTCTGTGTCTCATACTCAGATTCTCCAAAAGAAAGCGTCTGAATTTTCCAGTTAGTCCCCAGTATCCCTATTTGTTGGATTTTTCACCTCAGATTCGGTGTCCATTCCTGTCCAGTTAGCTGAATCCTGGGGTCATGAATTGCAAAATAAGGTTGATCAGTGTAAATAACCTCCCAGAAGGGGCAGCAATGCAGATGTAATGGTATCCTTCAAACCAAGTAGGACCAAAATTTTGAGTCCAGGTTCTCTGGTTGCAAGTATTTCCCACCTGAGTACCCAGGTTGCCCTATTCCACGGGATCAAAACATAACTAACACTGAGTGTCAGGCACCATTCTAGTCTTACACTAGTTAAGACTATCTCAACTAATCCTGACCCCAGTCCCAGGAGGTGGCCTCTTTGATTGTGCCCACTTCACAGAAATATAAACTCGTTTAGAAAAGGTAAATAAGAGGCTCAAAGTTATACTCCAACTAAGTAAATTATCTATCAATAATAAGTATAAATGGATTAAATTCCCCAATTAGAAGACATAGAGTAGATGAATAGGTTGAAAAAACAAGATCCAACTATACTCTGTCTACAAGAGACTCTTTACTTTTTATCACAAATAAAAATTATGTATATTTATGGTATACTTGATTTTTTGATATATATATACACTGTAGAATGACTAAATCAAGTGAATTAACATACATGTTAACTTGTATATATATCATTTTTCTAGTTAGAACACTTTTACTAACTAGTCACGATGATATACAATAGATATCTTTTTTTCCCCTGGCTAACTGAAATTTTGCATCTTTTGACCAACGTCTCTCCAACCCTCTCACACACACCCTCATCTTGCTTCTGGCAGCCACCATTCTACTCTCTATTTCAATGAATTCATCTTTTTTAGATTCTACATGTAAGTAAGATAAGTGGTATTTGTCTTTCTGTGCCTCATTTATTTTGCTTAACATAATGTTTTCCAGGTTAATCCATGTTGTCACCAATAACAGCATTTCCTTCCTTTTTTAAGGAAAAATTCATTTTATGGAAATGGGTTAAGGCTGAAGAGTATATATTCTACATTTGTGTATGTATATCACACTTTACTCATCCACTGATGGACACTTAGGTTGATTCTATACCTTGTCTATTGTTAATAATATTGCAATAAACATGGGAGTGCAGATATCTCTTCAACACATTGACTTCGTTTTCTTTTTAATTTATTTATTTGGTTTTTTTGTTTGTTTGATTTGAGATGGAGTCTTACTGTATCACCAGGCTGGAGTGCAGTGGCAATATCTTGGCTCACTGCAACCTCCATCTCCTAGGTTCAAGCAATTCTCCTGCCTCAGCCTCCCAAGTAGCTGGGACTACAGGCATGCACCACCATCCCCAGCTAATCTTTTGTATTTTTAGTAGAGATGGGATTTCATAATGTTGGCCAGTATGATGTCAATCTCTTGACTTCATGATCCACCCTCCTCAGCCTCCCAAATTGCTGGGATTACAGGTATGAGCCACCCTCCTGGCCTTTTTTTTTTTTTTTTTTTGAGATAGAGTTGCCCAAGCTGAAGTGTAGTGGCAGGATCTCAGCTCACTGCAACTTCCATCTCCCAGGTTCAAGTGTTTATCCTGCCTCAGCCTCCTGAGTAGCTGGGATTACAGGTGTACATCACCACACCCAGCTAAGTTTTGTATTTTTAGTAAAGTCAGAGTTTGGCCGTGTTAGCCAGGCTGGTCTCAAACTCCAGACCTGAGGTGATCTGCCCAGCTTGGCCTTCCAAGTACTGGAAATACAGGCATGAGCCATTGTTCCCGGCCTTTCATTCCTTTAAATACGTAGTCATTAATAGCATGGCTGGATCATACAGATGTTCTATTTTTAGTTTTTTGAGGAATCTTCATATTAATATAATGATCTTTCATAATCGTTATACTAATTTACATTCCTACCAATAGTGTACAAGTGTCCCCTTTATCTTCATATCCTTGCCAACACTTGTTATTCCTTGTCTTTCTGATAGTAGCCATTCTAACAGGTCTGAAGGAGACAATGAAATTGTCTCTTCACTCTACTGATTGTTTCCTGTGCTGTGCAGAAGCTGTTTAATTTGTTGTAATCCCATTTGTCTATTTTCACTTTTGTTGCTGTGCTTTTGTGGTCATATCCAAAGAAACCATTGCCCAGATCAATGTATTAGAGGTTTTTCCCTATGTTTTATTCTAGTAGTTTTATAGCTTCTGGTCATATGTTTAAGTCTTTAATACATATTAAACTAGTTTTTGTGTATGGTGTAAGGTCTAATTTCATCCTTCTATATGTGGAGATCCAGTAGTCCCAACATCATTTATTGAGGAGACTTCCTTTCCCTATTGAGTGTTGTTGGCATCTTTGTCAAAAACTAATAGACTATAGATGCATGGATTTATTTTTGGGCTCCCTATTCTGTCTTATTGGTCTACTTGTATGTTTTTATGCCATTATCATGCTATTTTAACTACTATAGCTCTGTAGTGTATTTTGAAGTCAGGTGGTGTGATGCCTCCAGCATTTTTTTTTTTTTTTTTTTTTTTCTGCTCAAGATTGCCTTGGCTATTCAGGGTCTTTTGTGGTTCTATACCAATTTGATTATTTTTTTCAATTTCTGTGAAAAATGCTGTTAGACTTTTTATAGAGATTACATTAAATCCATAGATCACTTTGGGAATTACAAACATTTTAACATATTAACTCTTTCAATCCATGAACATGGAACATTTTTTCCATTTGTTTGTGTGTTCTGAAATTTCTTTCATCAGTGTTTCATTGCTTTCAGTGTACAGATCTTTCACCTCCTTAGTTAAATTTATTCCTGAGTATTTTTTTTTCAGCGATTGTAAATGGGATTGTTTTCTTGATTTCTTTTTTAGATAGTTGCAACAAAAGCAAAAACAGACCACAAAGAAAACAATCAACAGAGCAAAAAGCAACCTAAAGAACAGGAGAAAATATCTGCAGATTGTGTGTCTAACATGGGGTTGATATCCAAAATATATAAGCAACTCAAACAACTCAATAACAAGAAAACAAATAACTCAATTTAAAAATGGACAAAAGGCCTGCATAGACATTTTTCCAAAGAAGGCATGTAAATGGCCAATTGGTATATGAAAAGATACTCAGCATTACTAATTATCAGTAACATGCAAATCAAAATCACAGTGAGATATCACCTCACACCTGTTAGAATGGCTGCTGTCAAAAGGACGAATAATAACAAGTGTTGGTGAGAATGTGGAGAAAAGGGAGTCTGATATGGTTTGGATATATGTCCCTACCTATATCTCATGTTCAATCACAATCTCCAGTGTTGGAGGTAGGGCCTGGTGGGAGGTGACTGGATCATGGGGGAGGAGTTCTCATGAATGCTTTAGCACCATTTCCCCCTTAGTACTAGAAAGTAACGGAGTTCTCACAAGTCCTGGCTGTTTAAAAGGAAGATTGCACCTCCCTTCTCTCTCTCTCTCTTCCTCCTGCTTCCAGCCATGTGAAGTGCTGCTCCCCCTTCACCGACCACCATGAATATAAGTGTTCTGAGGCCTCCTCAGAACCCAAGCAGATTTTGCCATGCTTCCTGCACAGCCTGCAGAATCATGAGCCAATTAAACTTCTTTTCTTCTGTTTTGAAATGGAGTCTCACTCTGTCGCCAGGCTGGAGTGCAGTGGTGCAGTCTCAGCTCACTGCAACCTCTGCCTCCCAGGTTCAAGTGATTCTACTGCCTCAGCCTCCCAAGTAGCTGGGAATACATGTGTGTATCACTACACCCAGCCAATTTGGTATTTTTAGTAGAGACAGGATTTCTCCATATTGGTTAGTCTGGTCTCCAACTCCCAACCTCAGGTGATCCACCCACCTCGACCTCCCACAGTGCTGGGATTATAGGCATGAGCCATCATGCCCCACGTAAACTTATTTTGTTTGTAAATTACCCATTTTAGGTATTATTTACAGCAGCGTGAGAATGGACTCATGCAGAGCCCTTGTACACTGTGGCAATGTAAATTAGTACAACCATTATGGAAAGCAGAGTAGAATGTAACGATGGCTATTTTCTTTTTCTTTTTTTTTTCTTTTTTTTTTAGAGAGAGAGTCTCACTCTGTCACCCAGGCTGAAGTGCAATGGCACGATCTCAGCTCACTGCAACCTCTACCTCCCTGGTTCAAGCTGTTCTTGTGCCTCAGCCTCCTGAGTAGTTTGGATTACAGTCACATGTCTCCACACCTAGCTAATTTTTTTTTCTTTGAGATGGGGTCTCAATTTTGTCACCCAGACTAGAGTGCAATGGCATGATCTCGGCTCGCTGCAACCTCTGCCTCTTGGGTTCAAGTGATTCTCTTGCCTCAGCTTCCTGAGTAGCTGGGATAACAGACATGTGCCACCATGACTGGCTAAATTTCATATTTTTAGTAGAGACAAGGTTTCACCATGTTGGCCAGGCTGGTCTCGAACTCCTGACCTCAGGTGATCCACCCACCTTGGCCTCCCAAAGTACTGGGATTACAGGTGTGAGCCACCGCATTTGGCCCAGGATGGCTATTTTTTAAAAAACAAAAGATAAATGCTGGCCAGGAAGTGGAGATCTTTCACTGTAGTTTTGACAAAAAAAAGTGTTGTTGTTTGTGTTGTTGTTTGTTTTTTCCCTGGGCCCCGCGCGCCGTCCTGTTACCTTCACATTTTGTCTCCACTGATCCCAGGCCCGAGACCTACTAGAGCTGCAGCTGTGCCTGTATCCAAAGCCAACAGACTGGAGGGCAGAACGAGGAAGCGGGCTCAGCCCACAGCTGGTGAACATTACGATTTACCTCTAGGCCAGGTACAGTGGCTCACGCCTGTAATCCCAACACTTTGGGAGGCCAAGGCAGGTGGATCACCTGAGGCCAGGAGTTCGAGATCAGCCTGGCCAACACGGTGATACCTCATCTCTACTAAAAATATTTTTAAAATTAGCTGGGCATGGTGGCCTGTGCCTGTAGTCCCAGCTACTTGGGAAGCTGAGGCAGGAGAATTGCTTGAACCTGGGAGGCAGAGGTTGCAGTGAGCGGAGATCATGCCACTGCACTCCAGCCTGAGCGACAGAGCGAGACTCTGTCTCTTTAAAAAAAAAAAAAAAAAAAAAAAAAAAAAGATTCCTCTCTAGGTTGCAAAGCCAAAGTCTCCTGACTGCCATTGAGAAGACCCTAATCCATGAATGAGGGGCTTTAGCTTCCTTCATAGCCAGACGAGGATGGAGGAAACGGAACATAGGAGAGGGACCAGCTACCCAGAGAAGCCAGAAAACCCTCTGCCAGGGAAAATCCCACTTGTAGATATAAGAGGATTATTTGGCTGTGAAATTTGCTTAATAATTGAATGGAAAACTTATTTTGATTCCCAAGGAAAAAGCCAGACATTAAGTAATGTAAATTCCTGTTCAGCCAGGAGCCAAATAAGCAGAACATGTGAATTACTAGCGTCCTCCCCAATGCCAGACCCACATTCTATTTCACTGGAAAGAAAAAAAAGAAAAAGAATTCTCTGACATCGGGATTTTTCTCTAACCGGCAAACTGTCAGAATGGGTTGGGGAGGGAAATGGTCACATTTTACCATCCTCCTCTTTCTCTATGTGTATATGCCACGGCCCCTCAGAATCACTTACAGAGGATTCATCATATCCCTTGTGTCCTTCGGTGAACCACTGGGATCCTCCAAGGGCTAGCGGAGGAGTGGCTCCCGACCCAGCAATGCCATGAATGAGTGAGTGATCAATGCCCCAGTAAGGGGAAACCATCAAGGAACAGAGAATGAGCCTGGCATTGTCGCTCACGCCTGTAATCTCAGCACGTTGGGAGGCCAAGGTGTGTGGATCACCTGAGGTCAGGAGTTCGAGACCAGCCTGGCCAACATGGTGAAACCCCATCTCTACTAAATATAAAAAAATTAGCCTGGCCTGGTGGCAGGTGCCTGCAATCCCAGCTACTCGAGAGGCTGAGACAGGAGAATCGCTTGAATCTGGGAAGCGGAGGTTGCAGGGAGCCAAGATGGCGCCACTGCACTCCAGCCTGGATAACAAGAGTGAAACTTCATCTCAAAAATATAAAACCAGGCGTTGGGGGGTGATTAAAAAAATAAAACCGGAGAATGGGGTCGGCTCACCGAGCCACGTGTGGAAGTGGGCCAGGGAAGGATGAGAGATGGCTTGAGCAAATTTTACCTTTCACAAAATGTTTAGATTTGTTCCAAGTAAATATCCAAGAGTTCAACAAATAGTTGCAAAACATGACATTCCCCACTCTCCTTTAAAAGTGTCTGATTAAGCCCGAGCGCAGTGGCTCATGCCTGTAATCCCAGCACTTTGGGAGGCTGAGGCGGGTGGATCATGAGGTCAGGAGATCAAGATCATCCTAGCTAACACGGTGAAACCCCATCTCTACTAAAAATATAAAAAATCAGCCAGGCATAGTGGCACACGCCTATAGTTCCAGCTACTTGGGAGGCTGAGGCAGGAGAATCACTTGAATCCAGGAGGCGGAGGTTGCAATGAACCGAGATGGTGCCACTGCACTCCAGCCTGGTGACAGAGCGAGACTCTGTCTCAAAAGAACAAAAAAAGTGATTGATTAGCCAGGCACAGTGACTCATGCCTGTAATCTCAGCCCTTTGGGAGGCTGAGGCAGAAGGATCACTTGAGTCCGGAGTTTGAGACCCGCTTAGGCAAGATGGTGAGACCCCATCTCTACCAAAAAATTTTTTAAAAAATTAGCTGGGCATGGTGATGCACACTGTGGTTCCAGCTACACAAGAGGCTGAGGGAGGCTGAGGTAGGAGGATCACTTGAGCCCAGGAGGTCGAGGCTACAGTGAGCTGTGTTTCTACCACTGCATTCCTGCCTGGGTGACAAAGTGAGAACCTGTCTCAAAAAAATGTTTTTAATAAAAAACAGAGTGACTGATTATACAAGCACGTGGGATATTAGAGAGGTGGGTACAGTCCCACTTGTATGTTTGGGCTCTGGTACTGACAGCAGCTGTTAGGATTTTGTGAACACGCATCCTGTGCCAGACACTGAACTCAACACTTAGCGAGTCACGTGGTTAATCCTCATGGTGAGCCCATGAAGACAATGCAATGATTAAGACAGTGGCCAGGGTTTCAGTCTGCCCAAACACTAGCCACGCGATCAAGTGACTTGACTTCCCTATGCCTCAGTTTCCTCTTCTGTAACATAGGTATAAAAATGGTGTCCATGTTGTAAAACCGCTATGAAAATTAGATGAGTTATACGAACAATATCCGGAACATAGTATGTGCCATAGAAGGAAGGCGTCATCTTTATCATCATCATCATCACAGGCGAGATAACTGAAGCTCAGAGAAGAAGGCTACACTGTTTCCCCACAGTCCCAGTTGGCTCTCAGACTCATGCTCAAGCTCCTTTTCTTCCCCACATTCTGCCGCACATGGTTGCTGCATTCTTCAAGTCCCCGTCCTTTGGATGCCTTGGGAAGCGGGAACATCACCTCTTCGCTCTGCTTTGGGAACCATCGTGAGGGAAGGATAGCAGGCGTGGACCTCCTATCCCTAGGGACCTACCCACCACCTGCAATGCAACGAGGCACTCCTGGGAACTCTCTCCAGCTTCCACTTACCATACTGTGTGCTTTTCTAAGAGGACGCAGACATGCAACCCCATCCCACAGCAGCCCACAACTTTAACAACAGAAGAGAATGTATCAACCAGCGGTTTCTCGGTGTCTTTCACTACACCTGGGCCCACTAATTCAGAACACATGCTCATCCACTAAGCCCCAAAGAGAAGATTCTTTTTTTTTTTCTGTTCCTTTTTTACTCTGTGCCTCTGCTTACCCAAAGACAATACTGTTATTCTTTTTTTATTTTTTTAAAGATGGAAAAAAAAGCAAAACAAAGTCTCTCACCCAGGTGGAGTGCAGTGGCGCCATCTCAGCTCACTGCAGCCTCGGCATCCCTGGGCTGAAGTGATTCTCCTGCCTGAGCCTCTCGAGTAGCTGGGATTACAGGCATGTGCCACCACACCTGGCTAATTTTTGTTTTTTGGGTTTTCCAAGTTTTGCTCTTGTCAACCAGGCTGGAGTGCAATGGCATGACCTCGGCTCACTGCAACCTCCGCCTCCTGGGTTCAAACAATTCTCCTGCCTCAGCCTCCCGAGTAGCTGGGAATACAGGCGTGCACCACCATACCTGGCTAAATTTTTTTGTATTATTAGTAGAGACAGGTTTTCACCATGTTGGCCAGACTAGTCTGGAACTCCTGACCTCAGGTGATCCACCCGCCTCGGCATCTTGAAGTGCTACAATTACAGGCAGGAGCCACCACACCTCACCTAATTTTTGTATTTTTAGTAGAGACAGGGTTTCACCCTGTTGCCAGGCTGGTCTCGAACTCCCAACTTCAGGTGATCCACTCACCTTGGCCTCCCAAAGTGCTGGGATTACAGGTATGAACCACCATGCCCAGCAAAAACTGTTCTTCTTAGTGAAGAAAGGAGACGGGAGAAAGATATCCATTAACTCAAGATGATTTTGGTTTGCTCTTCCTCTATGCCGTTCTTCCTATTCCTGCAAACCCCAACACAATGAGGAAAAATAATAAAATTAAATTTTGACTGCTAGAAAGATCTCAGCCAATATAAAAGCATTGTGGATGCATTCATTCACTCTAAAACTTTCTTTCTTTCTTTTTTTTTTTTTTTTATAAAGACAGGGTTTCCCCGTGTTGGTCAGGCTGGTCTTGAACTCCCAACCTCAGGTGATCTGCCCACCTTGGCCTCCAAAGTGCTTGGATTACAGGTGTGAGCCACCACGTCTGGCCTCTAAAACTTTCCTGAAGGCCTAGTAAGTGCCAGACACTGTGCCGAGTTCAGGACTCCACCTCTGCTCATAGAGCCCTTGTGATACAACAAAGGCTTCTCGTTCTCTGAGGGTTTCCTACTCATGTGATTTGAATTAACAATAGTAATAACTCAACATTTCATTGGCCCACTCCCCTGTTGGCTCTCAAGGGTCTACAACTTCTGCAAAGTGCTCTCTCCTTAGGACTTTGTCCAGGGTTTCCTTCAGCTCTTTAAGTATATTTAAGACAGTCTATTCAAAGTCATTGTTGGCTGGGCACGGTGGCTCACGCCTATAATCCCAGCACTTTGGGAGGCCGAGGCAGGCAGATCACTGGAGGCCAGGAGTTGAAGACCAGCCTGGCCAACACCGTGAAAACCTGTCTCCACTAAAAATACAAAAATTAGCTGGGCATGGTGGTGGGCATCTGTAATCCTAGTTACTTAGGAGGTTGAGGCTACGAACCTGGGAGACAGAGGTTGCAGTGAGCCAAGATTGCACCACTGCACAGCAGCTTGGGTGACAGAGTGAGACTCCATCTCGAAACAAAAAAGTGATTGTCTAGCCTGGCATTGTGGTGCACACTTGTAGTTCCAGCTACTCAGGAGGCTGAAGCAGGAGGATCACTTGAGCCCACGAGGTAGAGGCTGCAGTGAGCTGACTGCATCACTGTACTCCAGCCTGGGCAACAGAGGGAGACCCTGTCTCTAAAAAAAAAATTAAATAAGCAGATAGAAAGAAAGTCATTGCTAGTAAGACCAATAGCTGGGCTGTCACGTGGACAGTATCTAGCAATTTCTTTTTTGCCACAAATGAGTAGACCTTCGTTATTTCGTTGCATGGTGTGAGGGTTTTTGTTATTTTCAATTTATGGCAACACTGAAAATCAGATTCTCCTCGTTGCTCTCTATCGTGGATTGCCACGGTTTGCTTGTTTGGTAAACATTCCAAACTATTTTTGTAAAGGCTATATTTGTTGCCAATAAAGTTTCTGTCTGTTTGTTTGTTTGTTTTCTGAGACGGAGTTTCGCTCTTGTTACCCAGGCTGTGGTGCAATGGCGCAATCTCAGCTCACCAAAACCTCTTCCTCTGGAATTCAAGTGATTCTCCTGCCTCAACCTCCCGAATAGCTGGGATTACAGGTATATGCCACCATGCCTAGCTAATTTTGTATCTTTAGTAAGAGATGAGGTTTCTCCATGTTGGTCAGGCTGGTCTCAAACTCCCGACCTCAGGTGATCCTCCTGCCTCCGCCTCCCAAAGTGCTGGGATTACAGGCACCAGCCACTGCACCCGGCCCTAGGTTTCTGTTCTTTTTGCTTGTTGGTTAGCTGGTATTTTGAGGGCTACCTAAAATGGCTGAAGCCAACAAATAAAGAGGAATACAAGGAAAGAAGGAAGAAAGGAGAGAGAGAGAGAAAGAAGGCAGGCAGAAGAAAGGAGAGAGGGAGGAAGAAAGGAGGTAAGGAGGGAGGGGAAGGAGGGATGGAGGAAGGAAGGAAGCGAGGGAATGAGGGACGGAGGGAGAAAACACTATCCTAGTCTCTGCAAATTCGATCTGTTTGGGGTACTCTCCCAACCCTTAACCAAGCCGTTTACACACCGCCTTAGCTTTTACTTCCTGCTTGCACAGAGCCTAAGGCCACCAAGAGATGAAAGCCCAGGGTCTTCTCATGCCTTTTCTTTTGTTTGCTTGTTTTTGTTTTGTTTTGAGACAGAGTCTCACTCTGTCACCCAGGCTAGAAAGCAGTGGCTCAATGTCCGCTTACTGCAACCTCCGCCTCCCAGGTAAAGCGATTCTTCTGTCTCAGGCTCCCTGAGTAGCTGGGATTACAGGTGTGCGCCACCACACCTGGTTAATTTTTGTATTTTTAGTAGAGATGGGTTTTCACCACATTGGCCAGGATGGTCTCAAACTCCTGACCTCAGGCGATCCACCCTCCTTGGCCTCCCAAAATTTCTTAGGCCTTTTCTGAGCATGCAACTCACCATGGGCCTGCACACAGCTTTCTTGATTTCCTAGTTTATGTGGAAGCTTTTAAAAGCCTCTGCGGACACACATGACTTTTTCCAAACTTTTCCTTCCCAGGAGGCCTGGTCTGTCTATTGCTTGTCCCAGGTGTTGTCCCCTGCCCCAGGGTATTGAGGCCAGTACCTGTGTCTTTCAGTGCCTTTGTCTAAAGCCAACTGGGAAGCCACCCCGGCCCTGAAAATGCCCTCGGTAAAAAAGCTCAGAAGCCTTTCTGCGAGTCCTTGAGGAAGTTATCAGACAGGTGGAGACCTACAAACATAATTTTTTTTTTTTTTGAGATGGAGTCTTGCTCTGTCACCCAGCCTAGAGTGCAACGGCACGATCTTGGCTCACTGCAACCTCTGCCTCCTAGGTTCAAGTGATTCTCCTGTCTCAGTCTCCCAAGTAGCATGTACCACCATGCCTAACTAATTTTTTTTTTTTTTTTTTTTTTTTTTTGAGACAGAGTTTTACTCTTGTTACCCAGGCTGGAGTGCAATGGTGCAATCTCGGCTCACTGCAACCTCCGCCTCCTGGGTTCAGGCAATTCTCCTGCCTCAGCCTCCTGAGTAGCTGGGATTACAGGCACGTGCCACCATGCCCAGCTAATTTTTTGTATTTTTAGTAGAGACGGGGTTTCACCATGTTGACCAGGATGATCTCGATCTCTTGACCTTGTGATCTACCCGCCTCGGCCTCCCAAAGTGCTGGGATTACAGGCGTGAGTCACCGCGCCCGGCCAATTTTTTTTTTGTATTTTTAGTAGAGACAGGGTTTCACCATGTTGGCCAGGCTGGTTTCAGACTCCTGACCTCATGATTTGCCTACCTCAGCCTCCCAAAATGCTAGGATTACAGGCATGAGCCACCGCACCGGGCCCACAACCACAGTTCTTTGAGAATTAATTAAGTGCACTCCCTCAGCGCTAGCAACCAGCCTCAGAAGTACAGGCTGACACCCTCATGTTCCCTACTGATCTGGAGTTGGGAGGATGTTAGGCAAATGCCATCATACTCTTAGAGCAAAACAGAGTCGTCTGTGTGTGTGTGTGTGTGTGTGTGTGACAGAGTTTCACTCTTTTGCCCAGGCTGGAGTGAAGTGGTGTGAGATCGGCTCACCGCAACCTCCACCTCCCATGTTCAAGCAATTCTCCTGCCTCAGCCTCCCAAGTAGCTGGGATTACAGGCATGTGCCACCATGCCCAACTAATTTTTGTATTTTTAGTAGAGACAAGGTTTCACCATGTTGGCCAGGCTGGTCTCGAACTCCTGACCTCAGGTGACCCACCGGTCTTGGCCTCCCAAAGGGCTGGGATTACAGGCGTGAGCCACCGCGCCCGCCCTCAGAGCTTTCTTTCTCCAAGTTTTCCCTTAGTAGTATTAAGTTTGTTTGTTTCCCTTTTTGAAAACTGGGTGTAGAGGCCCACGCCTGTAATCCCAGCACTTTGGGAAGCTGAGGCAGGTGGATCACTTGGGCTCAGGAGTTCAAGACCAGCCTGGGCAATATGATAAAACCCCATTAAAAAATTAGTCAGAGGCCGGGCGCGGTGGCTCAAGCCTGTAATCCCAGCACTTTGGGAGGCCGAGGCGGGTGGATCACGAGGTCAAGAGATCGAGACCATCCTGGTCAACATGGTGAAACCCCATGTCTCTACTAAAAATACAAAAAATTAGCTGGGCATGGTGGCGCATGCCCGTAATCCCAGCTACTCAGGAGGCTGAGGCAGGAGAATTGCCTGAACCCAGGAGGCGGAGGTTGCGGTGAGCCGAGATCACGCCATTGCACTCCAGCCTGGGTAACAAGAGTGAAACTCCGTCTCAAGAAAAAAAAAAAAAAAAATTAGTCGGGTGTGGTGGCTTGCACCCGTGATCCCACCTACTCTGAGGCTGAGGTGGGAGGTCAAGGCTGCAGTGAGCTGAGATTGCACCATAGCACTACAGTCTTGGAGACAGCATGAGACCCCATCTCAAAAAAATAAAATAAAATGAAATAAAAGGCAAGATCCCAGAGTACTTCGAAATTTGATTCTGACCATTTTTGACAGCTCATTAGTTGTGTTGGGGGAGGGATGGACCCTGGAATTTCCTCCTCTACCATTTTGGGCCACACAGTACCTCTGAAGCACTCCTTTGCGTCTGGGGGTGGAATTCCTACATTGTCTCTATAGATCCCCTAGGTGGAGGCCAGAACTTTTTTTCCCCATCTCCCTTGTGGCCAGTAACCTCATTAGTTCCTAGCAAGATTGCTCTTCGTCTCACAAACATTTTATTTTTCTATATTTTTTAACTTTTTTTTTTTTTGTAGAGAGGGGTTTCACCATGTTGACCAGGATGGTCTCGATCTCTTGATCTGGTGATCCACCCGTCTTGGCCTCCCAAAGTGCTGGGATTATAGGAATGAGCCACTGCGCCCAGCCCATATTATTTTTTTTAATAGTTTTTTGTTTTGTTTTGTTTTGTTTTGTTTTTGAGGTGGAGTTTTGCTCTTAACGCCCAGGCTGGAGTGTGTGCAATGGCTCGATCTCAGCTAACTGCAATCTCCACCTCCCGACTTCAAGGGATTCTCCTGCATCAGCCCTCCCAAGTAGCTGGGATTACAGGCGTGCACCATCATGCCTAGCAAATTTTCATATTTCTCTTTTTTCTTTTTTTTTGAAATTTTTTTTTTTTTTTTTTTTTTTTTTTTTTTTGAAGACGGGGTTTCACCATGTTGGTCAGGCTGGTCTTTAACTCCCAACCTCAGGTGATCCGCCCGCCTTGGCCTCCAAAGTGCTTGGATTACAGGTGTGAGCCACCACGCCCGACCGATTCTTGCATAACAAGTATCATTTCTCAGAAGTGCTGAGAGTCCGTTTTTCTATTTCTCCTCATGTTCCAAATTATGCCTCCAGACATACTCATGAGTTAGAGAGTAATATGGGTCAGGCATGTTAGTTCATGCCAATAATCCCAGCACTTTGGGAGGTTGAGGACAGAGGATCACTTGAGGCCGGGAATTCAAGACCAGCCTGAGCAACATAATGAGACCCCCATCTCTACAAAAAATTTAAAAGTTTGTTTAAATAAAAATAATAAAACATTTTAAAAGAGGCCAATATAGCTACTCACTGTAGCTGAGGAACATTTAGCCATTTAAACAATTCATATCACTCTCTAATTTGTATATAAGATCTAGACACAGAATGTATGATGCAGTATCAGTCCTTTAGATGAGCATTTAGACTGACATTGAATATTAGAACTGGGAAAAGTTATTTAATAACAATATGCAATAAGATTTAAGTTTTAAAAATATTACATTTTTCAGCTTTTCTTTCTTTTTCTTTGAGACAGTACCTCGCTCTGTCGCCCAGGCTGGAGTGCATTGGTGCAATCACACCTCACTGCAGCCTCAACCTCCTCAGGCTCAGGTGATCCTCCCACCTCAGTGGAGCAGTGGGGCCTACAGGTGTGCACCACTATGCCTGGCTAATTTTTGTATTTTTTGTAGAGATGGTATTTCATCATGTTGCCCAAGCTGGTCTCGAACTCCTGGGCTCAAGTGATCCGTCCACCTCAGCCTCCCAAAGTAGTAGGATTATAGGCATGAGCCACTGTGCCACCCAATTTTCAGCCTGAAGCACTTTTTATTTAAAACTTTGTAAAAATACAAAAAAAAAAATAGCCGGGCATGGTGGCGGGCACATGTAGTCCCAGCCTCCCGAGTAGCTTGGATTAGAGGCGCCTGCCACCACACCCATAATTTTTGTATATTTTGTAGAGACGGGGTTTTACCATGTTGGCCAGGCCAGTCTCAAACTCCTGACCTCAGATGATCCACTTGCCTCGACCTCCCTAAGTGCTGGGATGATAGGTATGAGCCATCACACCCAGCTGTATTATGCTTTGAAAGGCATGCTTTTCCATGGCCATGAGAGCCAGGGATTTTTTTTATTTAAAGCACAGCGCCATGCCCTTGGAGAGGTTAGATGCTGGGGATACACAGGTGACTAAGAGGGCACTTGCTGTAGGGAGGCTCAGCCCATTAGGGATTAACAGGTTCCAAAAAGGGCCCTGACTGCTTGTTTGTGCACCCTTGGGTCCCAAGTGCCTAACATTGCCTGGACGCTGTAGACATCTAATAAACACTGGATAAGAAGACCAGGAGAATGCATGACGGAACACGCTAAGGGCCAGGAGAGTAGGCTAGGGTTTAAAAGCATTCAAATGCTGACTTGACCACTTCCCAGCCTATTGGACAATTCTGTGCCTCACTTTTTTTCATCTGAACAACTGGAGCTGGGCCACGAGTAGTGGTTTACGCCTGCAATCTCAGGACTTTGGGAGGCTAAGAGGGGCAGATTACCTGAGGTCAGGAGTTCAAGACCAGCCTGGCTAACATGGTGAAACCCTGTCTCTTCTAAAAATACAGAAAAATTAGCTAGGCGTAGTGGTATGTGCTGGTAGTCCGAGCTACTCAGGAGGCTGAAGCATGAGAATCACTTGAACCACGGGGGTGGAGGTTGCAGTGAGATCACACCACTGCATTCCAGCCTGGGTGACAGAACGAGACTTTGTCTCAAAAAAACTGGAGCTGGTAATAGTACCCATGATGCAGAACTGTAAAGATCAAATAATGTTATGTTAACACTCTTAGCTCCATGTCTGGCAAGCAGTAAAAACCATTAGTTTCTTTAAGACAGTCACGCTTTTAGGAGAAAGATAAAGTATAACACACGTTCCTTTTGGAGAAAGATAAATGGAAGTGATGACTCCTGGGAACATCTTTGGAGAGAAATAAGGCATTCCGGATGGGATGAACCATGAATGAAGGCTGAAGTGGAGCATGTATGGAGTCCACTGAGGATCTGGGATTGGCAAGTATGTCTTTGGCAACTACAGGTAAGACTGAAAGGTTAAAAAGCTTAGGTCTCCCAGAGCTTGCTTTCTCCCTGGCCAGGAACTGAAAGTGAACTTCCTAACCTGGGGTGAAGTCGTCTGCTCAGATGTTGGTCCAGACCTAGATTCCAACTCTGCCTTGCCCAGAGACTCTGCTCCTTCACCCGGCACTCTTTACCCTGAGGTGAGACAATAGCCTCTAAGTGAGGACACCTGGCATGCACCAGTACAGATGCGTTGCTGAATGTAGAGGTCCCTGGCAGTGGTTCCTTGGTATTTTGAATGACAAATTTCTTTCAGCCTTTGTCAAAGGCTCTATGGGAAGTCTCACCAGAAAAATGCACAGGTGGTTAAGTTTTGCACGTATTGCCCAACAGTGCACGATATCCCTGACACCTGTGGCTCCGAGGTGAGACCTGGATAGGTGTTGGAAGTCCCTTTTACTATGCCGAAAATGCCATCGAGGTGGGACTGAATGATCCAGATGCTATCACCCTCCCCCAACCCCAGGGTCTCTGCCTGGCAGCAGAGCAGTATGCTGGGAGGAGGCAGGGATCACCCCACAGAGGAAATACTTGTTTCTAAGCCAAGACATCCTGCCAGCAGGAACCTAAACTGTCTTCAGATCCGCAAGCCCTGGGGTCTAGTCCCACACCCTGGGTCTTATTATAAAGCCACTTAAAGAATCTGAGAAACTTGGGCTAAGGTCATCTGCTTCCTTGCCAACATAAAGAACACGTGAAATCCACCAACCACACCTGACTCACTTTCCCTATCGTATTTCTCCAACTCCTGAACACTTCAAAGGACACAGGATCCCCACAAAATGGTGACAACAAATGGAGCCATTTCCACATCCTATTTTATTTTTGAAGTCAGTGTCCAGAAACTGACATTTGACTCAATCAACATGTAATTGACTAAGGTATCCCTAGGTGCCAGGCTAGCAGGCTAGGGACCAGAGACACAATGGTAAACAAGTCACAGCCCTGTGACCCTACAGCTTATACCCTTGGCAAAAGAAAATCCTTCCGGACTTTTACCCATGCCTGTGACTGTCATGTGCCAAGTGTGCTTTACACAATCTCATTTTTCCCTCAACTTGGGGATAGATTTTCCATCATTCCCATTACAGATAGGGACGTTGAGGGATACTGAGTGGTAAAGGAAACCTGAATTCCGGTGCTGGACCCCCAAACCCATGTTAATTACTCACAGCCTCCCAAACATTAAAGGCCCCAAACATGCCTCTCAACTCACTTCTCACAAATGCAAGCTGTTACCTGCCCCATCTCCAGGGCCATTCTGTAACGTTCGTAGCTACTTCCCACATCTCACAGAGGCTGACCCATGCCCCTTAGTAAGGTAGCTTCTTTCCCCATTCTGTATACAACCTGGCTAGCCAAGGGCAGAGCAGAGACTGGGGGCAGGCCCAACTGCTGGGTCAGTACTCACTACCTCCTCAGTCATCAACAGTGCTCACCACTTCAATGGGCACCTGCAAGTGGCACCAGACCCTCTTGGAACAATCCCTAAGTCTGGGCACAGTGGCTCACACCTGCAATCCCAGCACTTCTGGAGGCCGAGGTGGGTGGATTACCTGAGATCAGGAGCTCAAGACCAGCCTGGCCAACATGGTGATCACCATCTCTACTCAAAGTCCAAAAATTAGCTGGACGTGGTGGCACACACCTGTAATCCCAGCTACTCAGGAAGTTGAGGCACAAGAATCACTTGAGGCCGGGCGCGGTGGCTCACGCCTGTAATCCCAGCACTTTGGACCGAGACCATCCTGGCCAACATGGTGAAATCCCGTCTCTACTAAAAATACAAAAAAATTAGCTGGGCATGGTGGCGCGCCACGCCTGTGGTCCCAGCTACTCGGGAGGCTGAGGCAGGAGAATTGCTTTAACCCGGGAGGCGGAGGTTGCAGTGAGCCGAGGTCGCACCACTGCACTCCAGCCTGGTGCCTGGTGACACAGTAAGACTGTCTCAAGAAAAAAGAAAAAAAATCGCTTGAACCCAGGAGGCAGAGGTTGTAGTGACCTGAAAGCAGCCACTGCACTCCAGCACAGGCAACAGAGCAAGACTGTCTTTGCCTGTAATCCCAGCACTTTGGGAGATTGTCAGCACGCGGGCAGATCAGCCTGTAATCCCAGCACTTTGGGCAGATTGTCAGCACTTGAGGCCAGGAGTTCAAGACAAGCCCAGGCAAGACAGCGAAACCCCATCTCTACTAGAAGATAGAAATTAGCCGGGTGTGGCAATACACACCTGTAATCCCAGCTACTCGGGCAGCTGAGAGGCAGACAATCATTTAAACCTGAGAGGCAGAGGTTGCAGTGAGCTAAGATCGCACCACTGCACCCCATCAGCCTGCGGAACAGAGTGAGGCTCCATCTCAAAAAAAAAAAACTAAAATATTTAGTGTCAAGTACCTGGTTTTGGTAGACGGCAGGAGTAACTGTTTCCTTATGCATATTGGTTTCATAAGAACGTTTTCCCCCAGGGCGCTCCTCTAGAAAGCAGTCATACAGCAGTTTCCCAAACCTGAATCCCAACCTGGACTCAACTGCCCAGGGCCAGACAGACCCACCTCTGGGCAAGCCAGGAGGGTTATGGTGTGGTATCACAGGCTGTATTAGTCACTTCAGGGAACAGCATCCACCAATAAAGCGACTGCATGCTGCTGCAGAAGCTCTGGCTACATTGCTGTAAAGGCTGAAAACGACTAAGTAGAAGCACCAGAGTCCATGAGGCATTTTATTTGTAAATATATGCATTACACCCCTAGAAAAAGAATCCCAGGATTTTCCCTCCTGTGTGTTTTCGTCTTGCTTCTTCATGGTCCATGATGCCAGCTGAGGTTGTCAATACAATGAAACTATGGAGTGGAAAAAGAAAATGCTGGTGAGTTAATAATTCAACATAGAGCTGCTTTCTGGTGCAGAAAAACATCAACACGCATCGGTAGCTAAGGACGCCTTCCTGTGGGGCACACAGCAATGGATAGTGCCTACAGTGTAGTGTATGAACATGACTCCTGCAACCCAGAGACCCCTGCCACTCACACAGCCCTGACTTCTGCATACACCATGAAACGAACATGACTGAAAACAAAGGGTGGGAACTCCTTTAACTTCAAATGTCACTTTCTGCTCTCAGATAAGGAGACTTTAAAGTCTTCACATAAAATTGAGTCTGAATTGTGTTTCTACCCCGCACTGTGTAATAGGCTATTATATGGAGACATATTCACGTGTACAATGAGTGGCTACTTCATGAGTTATCATGGGGATCAATGTAACAAGCGCACAGTATGCAAATGTGAGGCATTAAAATCAGTATCATAATTACAGAGATATGATTTTTCTAAGAGAACACTGTACCTGTAATACAGCAACCATGAAGTGAAAATACATTCAACCAAGACACCAAACGCATAATTTGGAGGGTATAAATTCTTTTTTTTTGAGAGTCTTGCTCTGTTGCCAGGTGCCAGGCTGGAGTGCAGTGGCACAATCTCGGCTCACTGCAACCTCTGCTTCCTGCGTTCAAGCAATTCTTCTGCGTCAGCCTCCTGAGTAGCTGGGACTACAGGCGCGCGCCACCACACCCAGCTAATTTCTGTATTTTAGTAGAGACGGGGTTTCACCATGTTGGTCAGGATGGTCTCTATCTCTTTACCTAGTGATCCACCTGCCACAGCCTCCCAGAGCGCTGGGATTACAGGCGTGAGCCACCGCGCCCAACCCGGAGGGCATAAATTCTTAACCACAAACATACACATTTACTGTGCCAGCTCATAAAGTGCTTTACCAAAATTAAATCAGGTGATAAAGAGAGGAACTATTACTACTTTTACAGATGAAAAAATCAAGGCTATGATTTGCCCAAGATCTCAGGGCTTTAAAGCAGAAAAACAAGGATTTGAACTCAGACAGGCTCTTACGGACAAAGATTCCCAAAGTGAGTTTTCCCAAAGGCCTAGGCTTCAGAAGTGATTCTGGCCCTGAGTCTGGGATCACAGGAAACACACAGTATGAACTATCTGCAGTGAGCCAAAGGGCCAGACAAGAAAGTGGACACGACCCTCCCCTTCTGCCAGTCTAAGCTCTCATGCGCCTCTCCGAACCTGAGGCCCAACACATGATACGTGGCAAATGGCCAGGCACTGTGGCAGGTGCCTGTATTCCCAAATCCTCAAGAGGCTGAGCAGGGAGGACTGCCTGGGGCTAGGAAGCCAAGGCTATAGTGTGTTATGACCACACCCGTGAAGAGCCACTGCACCCAAGCCTGGGCAACAAAGTGAAACCCTTTTAAAGAGAGAGAAAAGTGGCCGGGCGTAGTGGCTCACGCCTGTAATCCAAGCACTTTGGAGGCCAAGGTCGGCGGATCACCTGAGGTCGGGAGTTCAAGACCAGCCTGACCAACATGATGAAACTCTGTCTTTAAAAAAAAAGAGAGAGAGAAGAAATACTGATTAAAACTTAAGCTAATTCTTAGGTCAAACTGGTTGAGAATAGACAATAGTGAGAATAGAGAATACTACTGCTTTGCTTTAAAAAGAAGGAAAAAAGGGGGAAAAAAAACCACCTCAAGTCAAACTGCATCACAGCAACTCTTAACATTAACTTCTTTTAATTAAGGAAAGGCCAACTTACCCAAACTGGCGGGATGGAAGCAGATTATTCTGCCATTTTTCTAGATCTTTGAGTTGCACATCAAATCTGGGGCTGATCACACCACACTGTAAAATAACAACAAAAAAATATTGTTCACTTTACCAGTTTAACAGAAAAACTGAGTAACACAAGATGGCATTCATAAATGAACAGCCCTCCAAACCAACCCCCAACATTCAGATGGGTACCTATTTCTTGACATGCTTTTCAAAAAACACACGTAAGAAAGACTATGCCTGCCTACGAGAAGTAAAGGCATGAAGAGATGGGACGAGGTAATACACAGCAGTGTCAGGCCACTGGCGCACTCCTGTGGGCTGGAGAGCTGTCCAGAAGAATCAGATTTTACACAGCTAAGAAATCAAGTCTTAGACAAGGGAGACTATAGCCAACCCTTTTTCTCTCCTTTTTTGAGACGGAGTCTTGCTCTGTCCCCCAGGCTGGAGTGTGGTGGTGCCATCTCAGCTCACTCCAACCTCCGCGGCCCAGGTTCAAGCAAGTCTCCTGCCTCAGCCTCCCGAGTAGCTGGGGCTGCAGGTGTGTGCCACCACACCCAGCTATTTTTTTTTTTTTTTTGTATTTAGTAGAAACAGGGTTTCACCATGTTGGCCAGGATGGCCTCAATCTCTTCACCTAGTGATCCACCCGCGTTGGCCTCCCAAAGTGCTGGGATTACAGGCGTAAGCCACCGCGCCTGGCCAATGCCAACATTTTTTACATAGTAAGGATAAAATAAAATTGTAGGGTCTCAAATCCCGAAGCTCCTAAGCTAAAACTGCAAATTCTTAAGACTGTCTAAGGAACACGCTATACAGGCACTGAACTAAGAACGCTGCTTCCACCAATGAAGTACAATTACACATTTCCAAGGAACGATGTCCTACAACCCCAGGCAAACTTCTCAAATGAATCTGACAGAATGATGGAAGGCAGAAAGAGCAAAGGGCTTGCAATTATCTCATCTTGTCAGTACTTGGACACAGCAACAATGATCCTCCTAAGTGAGAGCTCTCCAAGGGCTCTGTCATCACTCAATTATATGCCAGCCCTATAACACTGCATCTTCCAACAAAGTCCACTAACTGAAAACCCTCTGTTCACAAAATCTGCTCTACAATCACAGGCACACTAACAGACACTTCCAAAAGCAGAAACTGACCCACAGAAACTGAAAATGGGCTTGTCAAAAAGACCCAACTGCTTTACACCAGGAAGCCTACTTAAGTTCTCCTACCATTACCCCATCAGCTATGCTGTGATTTGACTAACAAGGACAATCTCACAGTGGATGAAAGAAATGCAGGGATAGGAATATGGGAAAACTAGTTTTATTCAAGCAAGCTATATAGTGAAAGATCTTTCCAAAGTCTGCCACATGCTGCATCCAAGTTTTATGTTGATTCCAGCAGCAAAAAAATCCCTAATTCTGATAGAATTAAAACAGCATAACCCTCCCAACGCAGAAGAATCCTAAGAGGATGCGATCAAGACCAGAATTTTAATAAATCTAGTCTTTACGCATTATCTTTTTTCCAAGCTCAATTTCCACTCTAAAGGTAGGTCCATGTCTTGCATGAAAGCAATGGAGGCAGACACTCTCTTCTAAATGGAGATAAATTAAGTCCTGAGAAACAAAAATTGTTCGCTTTGCCCAAAGTCACAGAGCAGTCCAGGCGCAGTGGATCATCTGAGGTCATGAGTTCAACACCAGCATGGCCAACATGGCGAATCCCGGTCTTTACTAAAAATTTAGCAATTCGCCAGATGTGGTGGTGCACACCTGTTACTAGGGAGGCTGAGGCAGGAGAAATGCTTTAACCTGGAACATGGAGGCTGCAGTGGTCAAGATGATGTCACTGCACTCCAGCCTGGGTGACAAAACAAGACTCCATTTAAAAAAAAAAAGCCAGGTGCGGTGGCTCACGCCTGTAATCCTAGCACTTTGGGAGGCCGAGGTGGATCACCTGAGGTCAGGAGTTCAAGACCAGCCTGGCCATCGTGGTGAAACCCCATCTTTAAAAATAAATAAATAAATAAATAAAGGCACAGAGCACCACGGCCTGTCTATCAACTGTTGTAGGCTAGAATTTCTCAAATTAGTGTACCACAGAACAAGAGTGCCACAAATAAGTTCCATTTACAGAATGCTCTGTTCAAATTTATTTCTTGGCTGGGCCTAGTGACTCACACCTGTAATCCCAGCACTCTGGGAAGCTGAGGTGGGAGAATCATTTGAACCTAGGCGTTCAAGACAAACCTAAGCAACATAAAAAGATCCCATCTCTACAAAAAAGTTAACTAATAAAAATAAATCAATCCTACTTTGACGTGGGGTTCTAATGGCTACAACTACAACAAAACATGACATATTGAAAAATTACCCTTACAAGTTCTTCAAATCTTATGGAGTTTTGCTCTGTCACCCAGGCTGGAGTGGAGTACGGTGGCTTGGTCTTGGTTCACTGCAACCTCTGCCTCCCAAGTTCGAGCAATTCTCCTGCCTCAGCCTCCCAGTGGCCCGTCACGACACCCAGCTTATTTTGTATTTTAGTGGAGATGGGGTTTCACCATGCTGGCCAGGCTGGTCTCAAACGCCTGCCCCAGCCTCTCTAAGTGCTGGGATTACAGGTGTGAGCCACCATACCAGGCCTGTTCTTCAAATCTTTAATGAATACTTCAGCAACTCACTTGCTGGGTAGCCCCCCCACCATCTGTTGGACTAGACAAAGGGGTGTCCAAGGGAGAGAATACAGGCCTGGGCTCTTAGTTTCTGTTTCTAGTTTAGCCAGTAAGGCCCCTTCCTCATCCCTTTTCTATTTATTACTAGAGACAGAAACTAAAAACCATGGTTTCACATTGCTAAAAGCCTAAAACAAAACACAACAAAATAAGGCAGGCTGGACAAGCTTGGACTCGAGGGAACTGAGTCCTTGCAAATCTGAAAGCTACAAGCTTGAACAGAGGAAGCACAGTGGACCCGACTAGCTTACAGACGCCTGACCCCCGAAACACACCCCATCACTTAAACCACAAAGGCAGTTTCACTTGGTTAAGGTGTTGTCAGGTCAAATTGAAAAGCAGCACAGACCCCAAAGACCAATGCCAGCAAAACCAGGAAAAGTATTAGTACTGCTATTTAGAAAGCTCCACTTACTCAAAGATAAAAATATCCAGTTCAAAACACCCAACACATCACTGAGAGGAAGGACGCAGCATCTTGGACAAAAGGCTCAGTGGCCTTAAGCCACCCAAGTTCAAGCCAGTGAGGTAGGTAGTATTAACACCCAGTATTTAAATACTAGTACCAGCACTGCTGGTTTCACCCCCCATACCCCCTGCGACAGCTTATACCCCATAAAAACACTAGATCAACTGACATAATTCTAGCAGAGTCGACCCAGGAGACCAAATAAAGGTATATGGATAAAGTATGGCACCACTATTCAGTATATACACAACAGTATGCCGCATTCAAAAATTCTTAAGGCTTTGAAATGTGTGTAGATCACTAAATCTTACCTTGTTTAGCCTGCCTGTGAGGTTCACAACAATTTTCCCAGCTCTGTGATCGTCAATGATTTCAAATTCGCCAATGTAACCTGCAAAAGATAACTGGATTAAATACAAGACCAACTTGAGAGCTAAAGCTTTGTGCTCCTCTAACCTACTCAGTTCTTCACTCTCCCATCACCTCAGTGACTGCTTCTCCAAGAAGTTGGGAAGACAGTTGCTCTGTATCACAATTTTCACAACCTAATATAAAAGATTTAGAAGACAATACGCAAAACAATCCACCTTGCAATTCTAAAATAAATTATTTACCCCTTGCCCCTTCCTTCACTCTTTCCCACTCCCAAAGGCTACTTTATGCCAAAGATGTGAATAATCCAGTCTTTCTTCTCCCTCCCAAAGGGTCCTGAAAAGAACTCACACTGTCCCCCAGGCTGGAGTGCACTGGCCCAATCTCAGCTCCATGCAACCTCCACCTGCTGGGTTCAAGCAATTCTCCCTGCCTCAGCCTCCCAAATAGCTGGGGTTACAGGCACCTGCCACTACACCTGGCTAACTTTTTTTTTTTCCCCCCTTAAGCAGAGATGGAGTTTTCCCGATGTTGGCCAGGCTGGTCCTGAACTGAGCCCAGCAGTCCTTTCAATGACTTGGGTTCATTTAGCTCTCAAACACCTAGCAGGGCCCCTTTCCCCAGCAGTCCTACCCTAACTGACTCTTTAGCAGTTTGCATTCATTCTCAGGTATAAGACATATACTTTGGTCTCCCATAATTTCTACAGGATTGATTTTTGTTTTCGGTTTGTTTTTTTTTTTCCTTGAGATTTGTTGTTCTTGCCCATCCTGCAGTGCAGTGGTGCGACCTTGGCTCACTGCAACCTCCGCCTCCTGGGTTCAAGAGATTCTCCTGCCTCAGCCTCCCAAGTAGCTGGGATTACAGGCGTGCGCCATCACACCCAGCTAATTTGTATTTTTAGTAGACATGTCTCCATGTTGGTCAGTCTGGTCTCAGCCTCCCAAAGTGCTGGGTTTACAGGCATGACCCACCACGCCTGACCTAGGGCTGATTTCTTACAGAGTCTCACATTAAAACATAACACAGAGCGGCAGCACACTTACCATGCTTCATCATCACAGTGAGAAACCGGACGATGACTTTGGAGCACGGCCTAATAAGCACCTGGCGTTTGCCTCTCTTTTCGGCATTGTTGATGCTCTTCAGAGCATCAGCCAGGACATTCATGCGCACCATTGTGGCTGTTCAGGGGAGACAAAACAGGAGGTTTTACTGGCATTGCCGACATCAACACTCACCAATCACCACACTGCAGAAGCCTCATTTTCTTTCTGGTCCCACCTTGGGGAAGTTGTCTTAAGTCTAAGCAGGCTGCTTCGCCATTTCCCACCACCCAGGAAAATTCATATTTACTACGGTGATTGAAAACAGGTTATCGGGATGTCAGCCTGCACATTTTGAAACTCACTGATTCGCTAACCACTCTTCTTCGAATCGTGCCACACACCACCGTCCGGAGGTAATAGAATGTGGGACAAAATCCACTTGACACAAAGAAAACGTCTGAATTGGTGGACACTGCCAGGACCAAAATGAAAACACTGGATATACTCAACCAGTGATTCAGAACAGAAGCAGAACGTCACCGGCAAGGTTTTTCACATTGCGGAAAATCAGCAGATTCTGTACTGTTAACATTGTCCTTTAAATCAGTTCACTGTCACCTACCACGAAGGCATCTATTAAGCTAAATATCCATCTTTGTGCCATTTAAAATTGCGTCTAACAGCAAGAGCCACAGCGGCAAACAGCAACACTGTACATGCTGTCAGACTGGACTCACGGGCACGAACCGCACAATACACTAAAGTTTCGAAAGCTCTTAAGTATGGAGACCGAAGTGCTAACAGTAAAGAGTAGAACTTCAGTCTCTCCCCTTAAGTTGAACAAAGTGTCTAAAGAAAAACTCCGCGGCCCAGAAGATCCAAGTTAGCGCCCAGCAAACTACCAACCCCGGCACGATGCAGCTTTTACCTGCTAGGTGACCTCAGCCTCCCAAGCTTCAAGCGCGGCCGCAGCAATGAGAAACTGCACCGCCCACCAAACCCGATGCTGCCCGACGCCTCGGGCCAAGGCGCTGCCTCGGCCACTGAAGAAAGATCCAGACGCTGTGGCCCGAGCCGCAGCTACCGCCTAACTGGGTAGTCCAAGGCTCCGGCTCCCGCCAGTGCTGCGGCCTGGACCCGACGGACCCGGATCCCCGGAGTGCACAGCCTGGGGCGCCAGGGCATGGCTATCCTCTATGCCTGTCCAAGAACCCGCAAGGCCAGCACCCTCGGCCAAGGACGGGTCCAGCCTCCCCGCAGGACATCGAGACCGAACCTTATATTGCGGGATGGCGCAGATGACGGACGGATGAAATTGGAGCTCTCAAGAGAGGGATACTCACCGGCACGGAAAGATGGCGGAAAGAGGACGGGAGGGGAGAGTGCACGGAGTTATGGGAAGCGGGAGAGCTATCGCGAGACTTTCAAAAGACCGGTAAAAGCAAGGACCGCCTAAGAGGAGGAGGGCTAGGCGGAGCCTTCTCAGGGGTTGGCAGTCGAGAGTCGATGAAATCGACCTGTCCCGGTGCGGCCTGGAAGAGGCAAGGCGAGCCGCTCTTCGGAGGTTCGTCTACTTTTTGTTTTTATTTTATTTTTGATACGGAATCTCGCTTTGTAGCCCAGACTGGAGTGCAGCCCAGGAGTTCGAGATCAGCCTGGGTAACGCAGGGAGACCCTGTCGTTTTGTTTTTTAAAGTTATCCAGGTTCCCAAAACGTTCCCAGTTTTCTAGAACCTGCTTTGGCCAATACATTCACAACTTAGATGCTGTGTCTTTTGAGACTGAACCTTTATTTTCTGAAAAAGATATTTCATACAATCTTTGTCATGTTAAGGCAAATATGCACAAAGTAGGCATGTATTTTTGTTTTCCAATAGATGCATTATGAACATTTTCAGGAAGCTGGTGTGATTCAACTTTTAAATACAACCACAAAATTATATTCATCAGGAGGCATTACAACCTTTTGTACAGAGAAGCCACTACTTATACAATTGTTACTAGAACAAGGAAGATTCAGTTATACTTTTTATTTTTGATACCGAGTCTCGCTCTGTCGCCGAGGCTGGAGTGCAGTGGCGCGATCTCAGCGCACTGCAGCCTCCACCTCCCTGGTGCAAGTGATTCTCCTGCCTCAGCCTCCCAAGTAGTTGGGATTACAGCCATCACACCAGACTAATTTATGTATTTTTAGTAGAGATGGGGTTTCGCCGTGTTGGCCAGGCTGGTCTTGAACCTCTGACCTCAAGTGATCCGCCCACTCCGGCTTCCCAAAGTGCTGGCATTATAGATGTGAGCCACCACACACAGCTAAAAAAAATTTTTCTTGATTGAAAAATAATTGAATCTCAGACATAAGTCACCCAACAGTTGCTTACTGAGCATCCATGTACCAGACACCAAGTAAGGCCCTGGAGTACAAGGTGCCCACACAGGCACCATCTAGCCAGTTCTGTCCCCTGCTCGGTCTTCTAGCTTCATGCTCTCTCACACATCATCATTGGCCCTTGCTCATTCATTGCATTTCCTCTTCCCTCTAGCATGGTGCCTGGATATTTGCTAAATAAGTAAACGTAAACCTTTTATTTTTCTTCTTTAAATTGTTCATGGACTCCCACTCTGTTGCCTAGGCTAGAGTGCAGGAGGGCACTCATAGTTCAATGTAACCTCAAATTCATGGACTCCAGTGAATCTTCCGCCGAGGTCTCCCGAAGTGGTGGGATTACAGGTGTAGCCAACATGTACCTTATAGACGTGTAAGGACCACACAGGGTACTTCATTAGTCAGATTAATAAATCCAATCATGTGAGTATTATATTGGCTAAGTTATAAAGAAAGTGAGACATGAAGATTCTGGCTGTTTTTATTTTTTCCCCTTTTACACAAAACCAAGTAGAAGAAATAATACAGGATTAAAACTGCAAAAGTAGTTAATCAGTAGAACATGTATACACAAAAAAATCCAGATAGGAAGACAGGCTTATTTACAATTAAAGTAAGGTAAAATTAAGGTGTTTTTTTTGTTATGAAATATTTAAAAAAATCAAACATATGCTACAAAGGGCACCACTGTTTACAGCAATATTAAAGAGAAAACAACACTTACTTAATAGGGACAGATATACCACAAGGTACACATCATCAGTGCAATAAATTCTCAAAACTATATTACAGCTAGTTCATCAGTTTAAGAATTGTTCCCAAGTCAGTCACATTTTTGGCCCTCAGAAGTTGATTCCTACAGATTTCAACTACTCCAGATTTCTAGCTACCAAGAAGTTAAGAATGATTATAAGAAGCTTTCCAAAGAGTTACAAAACCTTTGTAGACCAGAAGCGAACTATCATCACCTCAAGTCTGCTCTTACCAACAGCCCTTGTATTTTTCAGGGAGAAATCTCTAGGAAAAAAGACACCAGTGTAGTCACTATCTCCCATGTCAAGCCTAGGGGACTAAAATGGCCAGTATTACCATAAAATGAGAATTTTGAGGTTTACCTTAAAAGGCTTATTCTGGTATCAAACAATCAGTCAGGTTATCTTCTACTAAAATGAATCTTGACTAAACATAGAAGACTGCTATCCTTTGCTGCTGGTCTTAAAGTACAAGTCATAGACGTGAGTCTTAACCTACTGTATACTATATAGCTAAAGTCAGCTGAAAATCTGAAATTAAAAGTATGCTAGAGATCCTAAATGCAATCTTTTGGAACTCTGCCATTAAAAAGCCTTTAAGGATTTACTAACTTCAAGTCTAAGTGCAAGGGGACAAAAGCTTAAGCCTGTCAGACATTCCTTTTTCATGGACAAAAAGATCAGTTTCCTACAAATAGCTAAGCTTTGCACAAGGGAGAAACCTACACATGCTAGCACATGGAATCAGTTTCATTTTATTCCACGGGGACTCTTCTCCCACAGGAAAGAAAGAGAATGAGGAATGAATCTTACTTGGTCTCTTCATCAGAAGTGGTAAACTTGGTCTCTGTATTCATGAAGTCAGACAGTTTTTTAAGCAGACTGTGGAAGCAGACAGTAGAACCAGCTTCCTGTAGCCACAGACCACTACACTGAATCTAGCTAAAGCAAAGATGAACTTGAACAATTATCCAGAGTCACTTGAACTGTCCTAAAGGGCAAGGTTCACCACTATAAAAAGGAAGTTGTCAAAAAGCAAGAATTCAATTAACCCTGGCTACGAAAAATCAAAACAGGTCAGACACACTGAGTCACCCATGAGGCCAACTGCTAAGAACTCACTCAACTATGTGACATGAAGACACTATGCACAAAGCCTTACTTGCCGAGCCTCAATTTCTATTAACTAAGGGCAGAGTGAGGGAGAGCAAAGAGCTACTTCTGAAACATTTTAGTATCCACATAGTACAACAGAAAGGGTTCCCAGGGGCAATGGGTGCTCCATTAATCACGCTGAATAAAGCAGATGAATTATTCGTTTTTCTTTTCTTTTTGTTTGAGAAGTTTGTTTATCTCCCTTTTGGCCATTCCAATGTACTTCAAAATGATTCCATGTTGGTTTAGTCCAGGAAGCAACAGTAAGGAAGTCACTTAAAATAAAAAAATAAACAACATTAAGGAGTTAGGAATTAACTTGCTAAAGGTTGTTATTATTATTATTATTTTCTTTTAGAGGGAGTCTGACTTTTTTTTGCCCAGGCTGGAGTGCAGTGGCACGACCTTGGCTCACTGCAACCACTGCCTCCCGAATTCAAGCGATTCTCCTGCCTCATCTTCCCAAGTAGAGCAGCTGAGATTACAGGCACCTGCCACCACGCTCAGCTAATTTTCGTATTTTCAGTAGATACAGGTTTTCACCATGTTGGCCAGGCCTGGCTGGTCTCGAACTCCTGACCTCAGGTGATCCGAGGTTATTATTTGCGTGTGTGTGTGTGTGTGTGTGTGTGTGTGTGTGTGTGTGTCAGTCTTGCTATGATACCCTGGCTGGAGTACAATGGTGTGATCTCAGCTCACTACAACCTCCACCTTCCAGGTTCAAGTGATATTCATATCTCAACCTCCTGAGTAGCTGGGACTATGGGGTGCGCATCACCATGCCTGAATCATTTTTGTATTTTTAGTAGAGATAGGGTTTCGCCATGTCGCGCAGGCTGGTCTCTAACTCCTGGCCTCAAGTGATCCACCTGTCTCAGCCTGCCGAAGTGCTGGGATTACAGGTGTGAGCCACCATGCCCGGCCAGTTATTACATTGTAAAGAAGGTAGGTTCCCAGATTACTAAACTCTGTAATGGGAGGAACCAACAGGAAACCAATTACTTCCCCTGGGGTGTATCCCCAAAAACTTCTGCTCTCATCCCCTCTTCCACCTCAGAAAAGAATCACTGCTTATTTTTACCTCTCGCACATTACTTTCTACCTTGGCTATTACGTTATTTTCACTTTCTATGAGACCATAATAATCTTTCTATATTCCCACAGTTCCCTTCCAGTATCTAAAACTTAGGAAGTACTCACAGTTGTTTACTGACAAAGTTACAGTTAAACTTCACTTCCAGGATATGCCTGTAGTTTTTCCTCAAAGACTTACCTATGAGGTAGGTAAGAAGCAGGTTGTGGACTTGCTGTCCCACCCAAGCAACCGCAGCAAGGGAAACGATCATAGTCATGAAGTACTAACAATGAAAAGAAGAATTTATCAACTCCTAGAAACAGACTACGCCTGACTTTAAGAAACTGTTTTACCATTCTACAATCTCTACATATATCAAAACTTCATGTGACACCATAAATATATGTAATTTTTATTTGTTAATTAAAGAAGAGTTTGTTTCAAAGTTTGAAAAATCATTTAGCTTTTATTATCACTTTTCTTTAAAATTCTTAGATTTAAAAACTTGTTCCATTGGATCTACTTTACAGAAGTTTTGATACATTTCCTCCTAGAATTATTGCAATTCTGTATGTGAATATTTTATGATATAAATTATACAACCTTTTCAATTAGTAACTTCATGGAGCAGCCTCACATGAAGCTGACAGATAAGAGAACAGATGAACAGATGCATTCCTTTTTTTTTTTTTTTTTTTTTTGAGACAGAGTTTCATTCTGTCACACAGGCTGGAGTACAGAGTGCAAACAGCTCACTGCACAAACAGCTCAATGGAGCCTCAACCTCCTGGGCTCAAGTGATCCTCAGCTTCCCGGTGTAGCTGGGATTACAAGCATGAGCCACCGTGCCTGGCCTAAACAGATGCTTTCTAAGTATATGTCTTTTTACTAGTATTTCAGTAAGAAAAATGAAACAGAAGAATTTTGTTTTAATAGAATTAAAAAAATAACTGCAAAAACGTAATTTTTAACTTTAAAATGATTCAGTCTGGTTAACACAGGTAAACATTTATGAATGTATTTAGGAGTTAACGAATGAATAAATTTCAAATTATAACTATTAAGACAAAAAGGCAGAGTGACTCAAATTTTTAAATTTTACCGTACTTATTAAGTCAAAGCAAAAAAAGTACCATCTTAGGTTTTTCTTCCTTTAGTGTGAAGAGGCGTTTCCACCAACCCACAGCTCTGCGTCGAGTTTTTACTAGATTGCTGCAAATTTCGTGGAATCTTTGCTGTTGTTCAGTGGTCCTAGAAAAAGAAATTTGTCTTTTGCTATAAATACATCGCTATAGTTGACCAAAACACACCACCTTCTTTGATTTAAGAGCATCTTCTAAAGAAAGTCAAAATAAAAACAATGTCTCACCATTATCTTATATAGGTGAAAAAGTCCTTCCACCATTAAGACACTTTTTATAGCACAGGAGTGTTTTTACATAAACTGTTTAAGAGTGTGACTATGTGTGTGTACAATAAAGAAATCTATGGCTCTGAAGCCACATTTATTTTATATTATTTTATTTTTTGAGACAGAGGGCTCTTGTCATCAAGGCTGGAGTGCAATGGTGCATTTTGTTTGTTTTGTTTTGTTTGAGACAGAGGGCTCCTGTCGCCCAGGATGGAGTGCAATGGTGTGATCTTGGCTCACCATAACCTCCGACTCCCAGGTTCAAGCGATTCTACTGCCTCAGCCTCTGGAGTTGTTGGGATTACAGGCACCTCCCACCACGTACAGCTAATTTTGTGTTTTTAGTAGAGATGGGGTTTCTCCATGTTGGTCAGGCTCCCGACCCTTGAACTCCCGACCTCAGGTGATCTGCCTGCCTCAGCCTCCCAAAGTGCTGGGATTATAGGCATGAGCCGCCGCGCCTGGCCTGAAGCCACATTTATTTAATGGTAGTAAAAGATGCGTGACTTCTTGGGGCCATAGAGAAATCCGTCTATTCCTAAATAATTTTTTAGATCCAAATAAATTCTGCACTACACCTATCAGAATCCCACCAAACAGCTGTATTTGAACACTCTTCAGTAACATACTAACTACTAGCATTTTAACACATAACACCCCCAGCTGGGCCCCATACATTTGATGACAAGGCAACAGTAAGCTCAAATCTGAATTCTTCTTTATAAATAAAATATAATCAACATACAACACAGCAGTAAAAAGCCAAGAGACCCTCCAAGAAAACCTTTTATATTTATAATGTTTTTCTTGGTTCTGATTTTTTTTGTTTTTGTTTTTGTTTTTGTTTTTTGAGACGGAGTTTCGCTCTTGTTACCCAGGCTGGAGTGCAATGGCGCGATCTCGGCTCACCGCAACCTCCGCCTCCCGGGTTCAGGCAATTCTCCTGCCTCAGCCTCCTGAGTAGCTGGGATTACAGGCACGTGCCACCATGCCCAGCTAATTTTTTGTATTTTTAGTAGAGACGGGGTTTCACCATGTCGACCAGGATGGTCTCGAACTCTCGACCTCGTGATCCACCCGCCTCGGCCTCCCAAAGTGCTGGGATTACAGGCTTGAGCCACCGCGCCCGGCCTGATTTTTTTTTTTAATTGCCTTTGCACTGTCTTCGATACACAGCTATAATGGCTGCTATTATTACGTAGGCCCTGTGCTGAGGGATGTGTTGCCTTCTCTCCTCTAGCCCTCATCTCTGTAAAACTGCAGTGACAGATAAAGTAGAGGGATTTCTGCTGAGCCCTGGAACTTCTTTTTAACAGTTAGACGTTATGTTATTTGTTGCCCATGGTCAAGGCTAGATTGTGGCTATGCAAAAGAGTGTTCTTTTCCCCTATAAGATCAAAAAAGAAACAAAATTTGCTCTATCAATAACTGAGGCACACCATGAAATGATCAGTGGTTATTTCTGAAAACTTTCCTCTAGGAGTTACAAATTAGCAGACTGGAATGTCATCTGGCTAAGAAGGCCAAGGTCGGTGGTTTATTTCTTGGCTAACTCTGTTACATTGAACATTCAGAAACTTGCCCAAAAAAGCCAACAGCATTGATTGATTACCACAAGTGAAAAACAATTCAAAGGATAGTTCCTAACACGAATCCATTCTGTTGTTGGGGGAAACAACTTTAAACAAACATTGTTAATTATATGGTAATAAGCAAACTTTGAATTTGTTCCTAAAGATCCATAAGGTCCACATTTAAAATTTTTTTTTTTTTTTTTTTTTTTTGAGACGGAGTTTCGCTCTTGTTACCCAGGCTGGAGTGCAATGGCACGATCTCGGCTCACCGCAACCTCCGCCTCCTGGGTTCAGGCAATTCTCCTGCCTCAGCCTCCTGAGTAGCTGGGATTACAGGCACGCGCCACCATGCCCAGCTAATTTTTTGTATTTTTAGTAGAGACGGGGTTTCACCATGTTGACCAGGATGGTCTCAATCTTTCAACCTTGTGATCCACCCGCCTCGGCCTCCCAAAGCGCTGGGATTACAGGCTTGAGCCACCGCGCCCGGCCCTAAAATTATTATATTTACAGAATTATTTTGCAATTTGCTATCCTCTGAGAAACAACCAACCAAAGGCACAAATAGAATACTAACCAAATAAAAAAAAATAAAAGCCAAGGGAGAATAGTAACTGAGAAGAAAAAAATGTACTCCAACATCTATTTTGGCTGATTATTTGAATCAAAATTCAACATGTTACAGGAAGTTAAAATACTTTTAATATGATCCTTATCCAGTTAACTGTATCTGAGGAGTTCATAAGCAACCATTTAAGAATGGTATAAATAAAATCAGCCACCCATGTGTATCCAGTTTGAACAACTTCAGAAACACTTGGTATTCACTTTGTTAATTCCACTTAGGAATTCGTAAGTATTCTAAGTATCTCAGCCTTAACACAAAATCTACTTAAAAGTCAAAATATTTCACAGTACTTAGTGCCTGCCACAGTAGACATTTAATAAATAATTGCTGAATGAATGTGAATGAAAATCTGCCAATTTCCTTTTCTATAGTCATCCGAAAATAATTTGTTTAGTTATTATGCTATCTTTTTTGTTTTTTTTTTTTTTTTTTTTGATACAGAGTTTCCCTCTTGTTACCCAGGCTGGAGTGCAATGGCGAGATCTCGGCTCACTGCAACCTCTCGGGTTGAAGTGATTCTCCTGCCTCAGCCTCTGGAGTAGCTGGGATTACAGGCACGTGCCACCACGCCTGACTAATTCTGTATTTTTAGTAGAGACAAAGTTTCTCCATGTTGGTCAGGCTGGTCTGTGATCCGCCTGCCTCGGCCTCCCAAAGTGCTGGGATTACAGGCGTGAGACACTGCGCCCGGATGTTATACTATCTTAAATATCAACAGAAATGTAAAAATGTATACGTACAGTTACCATAAAAGAACTATGGAGTACAGAAAATTCATAATTCATATTCATATTCAAATCAGTTAAGACATTCTTCACATAAAAGCAATAAATCTAATGCTTAGGTGTCTGAGGTTAGAAAATTATCTCTGCTTGGCCGGGCGCGGTGGCTCATGCCTGTAATCCCAGCACTTTGGGAGGCCGAGGTGGGTGGATCACGAGGTCAAGAGATCGAGACCATCCTGGTCAACATGGTGAAACCCCATCTCTACTAAAAATACAAAAAATTAGCTGGGCATGGTGGCGCGTGCCTGTAATCCCAGCTACTCAAGAGGCTGAGGCAGGAGAATTGCCTGAACCCAGGAGGCGGAGGTTGCAGTGAGCCGAGATCGCACCATTGCACTTCAGCCTGGGCAACAAGAGCCAAACTCCGTCTCAAAAAAAAAAAAAGAAAGAAAATTATCTCTGCTTATTTACGGCATACTAATCACAGTCACCGAGTTCAGTAACTACACAGAAATTAGACTGCCAAATCATTATGCTACCTACCATTTATTGGAGCCAAAAATCCTAGGCGCTAGAATGGGAACGAGGTAGTCAGCCAAGCACAAAAACATAACAAAACAGGAAACGCCCGACAGAACAGATGGGTCTAGATAGTAGATAATCCTGTTAAAAAAATTAATAAAGTTTAGAAAAATATAGTCATTATTACTCCTAACTAAACAGAACTGATTTATTTACTTAATCCACTGCTTCTCAGAGATATTTGCCATTTATCTTCTAATTTTTTCACAAGTGGCTTTCCAGAGGCTTGGTGTCATGCTAATATCACAGCTGCAATGGTTAAATAAATATCAATAGACAAACACTCTTTGGAGTTCTCAGTACTTTTTTTTTTTTCTTGAGGTGGAGTCTCACTCTGTCGCCCAGGCTGGAGTGCAGTGACACGATCTCTGCTTACTGCAACCTCCACCTCCCGGGTTCAAGTGATTCTCCTGCCTCAGCCTCCTGAGTAGCTTGAATTATAGGAGTGTGCCACCACGCCTGGCTAATTTTTTTGTATTCTTAGTAGAGATGGGTTTTCACCATGTTAGCCAGGATGGTCTTCATCTCCTGACCTTGTGATCTGCCCACCTCAGGCTCCCAAAGTGCTGGGATTACAGGCCTCAGCCACTGCGCCCAGCCTGGAGTTCTCAGTACTTTTTAAGAGTTTCGGGGAGTGGGGGGGCTAGGGGAGGGATAGCATTAGGAGAAATACCTAATGTAGATGACGGGTTGATGGGTACAGCAAACCAACATGGCACATGTAATATCTATGTAACAAACCTGCATGTTCTGCACATGTATCTGGTCTTGAGGACAATAAGTTTGAGAGTCACTGATTTACCCAAGTGCTTTAGGGTTACCAAGTTTATGTAAGTACTACAAATTCTGGAAACTAGAAGTGCCTATGAGAAAACGCATTCTTTCTGGGTTATATATTACAAAAGACTTAAGGCCCGCCCACAAATGAAAGCTATATATTAAAAGGCTTTTTATTAACAAGAAACACAACCCGTAGTAATCTGATAGTTCACTTACAGAAACACCAAAGAAACCACACCCATGATGGCAGGTGGAAACCAGGCTCTTTCCCATCGAAGGACTTTATCAGCCATCAGCATCACTTCTCCCCATCCTTGCAGCTGTTCTTCCAGACTTGCAGTCTCTGCAGCCTAAATACCAACATTTAAAGCGATTGTTTGACCGCTCTCAACATTTTTGTGGTTCACAAAATTCAATTATTTTAAGGCTCCAAATACATAAAAATAACCTCAACCAAATTGCCATTTTAAAGAAAGTTGGTTTCTGAAAAACTGCAATTGCAAAGATGAAAACCCAATGGTTTTTTTGTTGTTGTTGTTGTTTTCTGGAGTCTCGCTCTGTCACCCAGCCTGGAATGCAGTGGCAAGATGAAGCTTCTGCCTCACGGGTTCAAGCGATTTTCCTACCTCAGCCTCCCAAGTAGTTGGGACTACAGGCACATGCCACCACACCCGGCTAATTTTTTGTACAGATGAGGGTTTCACTATGTCAGCCAGGCTGGTCTTGAACTCTTGACCTCAAGTGATCTACCAGGCCCAGCCCAAATATCCTTTTAATGGTCACAGTCTAAGCACTGAGCTAGTCTTTTTTTTTTTTTTTTTTTTTTTGTATTCGTTAATTGTTTATTTATCAAGAGAAACTATTTCTTAGCCCACATATTCATGTGTCTTAGTTCAGGAACCCGAGTCAGTGACAAACTTCTAGGTAATTCAACCTGAAGAAATTCTTTCTATTCCAAGATCACTTTATACTACAAAAGATACCAGCCTTCATCTCCTCAAAATCTTTCTCGGGACTGTAATTTTTGTAGTAATCTGCGTATGCCTTCTTTCTTGGTTCAGCCACACCAAACTTATAGAGAGCTGCAACCCCCAGGGATACCAGGAATGCTCCAACCATATGAATTCGCAGACGCCTGGCCAGAAGGCCACGCATCTGAGGTTTTGCCAAAACTTCAGAAGCCATGGTAGTTACTGTCCTTGATACGTACGCCAACCTCAACACCGACGTCCTTCCAGACTGATGGAAAAATGGACCTGGGCTATTCTTTACATTCATGACGTAACTTGATCCTTATAGAGAGCCACAAGGTAGGGATAATTAGATTCATTTTACAATTAAAGAAAGTGAGCTCAAAATAGTTTACTTTCTTAAAGTCATACAGGGAATCATGCGGCAGGGCCTAGAGCATTAACAAAACTGAAATCGCTTTAAGTTTGTTTATTTCAGATGGCTAGAATTGATCCGTTTTGTCATCTTATTGATTTAAACCCTTCTAAATCCATTAGGAAAGACTTTCCCTGAACAGCATTCAATTTCTAAAATAGCTCTTTGTGTAATGGAATCACTCAGATGTTGGCATTCATTGCACAATTAAGGAAAACTACTTTCACTAAATTAAAGTGGCATTTTAGGCTCAATATTTCTCCTCAGTACAGTGTTTCCTACCACTTAGGAGGTCATTTTGGTTACACTTCAAATTTCTCTATGACTCTGACAGCCGAAAGTGGACCTCTAGGATGAGCTAATGTGGCAAAAGCCCTGAAAACTGGTTTTGATAAAGGAAGAAAAAATTAGAATAAGAAACCCAAGTGTCTGTGTTACGAGTCTGGATACAGCAGCTGATGCCTGTAATCCCAGCACTTTAGGAGGAAGAGACTGGAGGATTGCTTGAGCCTCAAGAGTTTGGGACTAGCCTGGCCTGAGACTTTGTCTCTACAAATGTCATTTACTGGGAAGCATGCAAATGACAGAATAAAGCACTTAATTTTAACAAAGACACTTAATCTTAACAAAGACGCTCTATCTGTGCCACGCTGACCACTCTTTTGATCTCAATATTTCTGACTTTATTTCCATGCTTAATACTATGAAAGAAGAGGCTACTACGTGTGGGAACTCTGCTGAGCATTTTATATTTATACTTCAATTAATCTTCCCAACAACCCTAAAAAAGGTGCTATTATTATCCCCATTTTACGGAGGAGGAAACAGATAAACAGGTTAACCGATTTGCATCCAGGAAACCCACGACCGAAGGCTTTGCTTTCCTCAGAGTTATACTGCTCTGCTGCAAAGCAAGAGCTCTAGCCCAGGATTTGTCATTTCGACAGGGCATGAGCAACTTCTTTGTGTTTCAATTAATCCTCTTAAAAGGAACCATGCTGGGAACTATGTTAGAAGGCGTGTGTTAAAAGGAACAAAGCAAGCATTTCTAAAAGCAAATATAAAGTGAAAATCATGCACAATCAAAACTGCCCTGAAGTCACGTCACTGGCCAGCATATGTGCTCTTGGAAGTTCAAATGCCCCAAATTAAGTTCTTTGGTTCCGTTTTTCATTGCTGATGTGTGACCTGCAGTCACTAGGAAAGGGTAACCGAGAACATGCAAGGATATTTTTTTACTGCCTACGTGGTGCACTTAAATTCATAACAAATGAAATTTATCCGCCTATGATACCTAACCTCACTGCAGTTCCTTCGGATCCCCGCTTATTACTCTCAAGTTGTTTCCAGTGACCCCACCCCCGCCAGACCTCCGAATTCCAGACAAACGCCAAGACATGCCATTGTCTGTTCAGCTGTACCCCACTCTCTCAGTTCCCCACGGTGAGCTCGCAGCCTCCCTGCGGTTTTAAGTTGTACCAGCTCTAACAGAAATTCTCAGCAGTAGCCTTTCGACCTTCCATCCTTGCCCAAGCTTTAGGGGTAAAAGAGGGCAAGCACATCCAAGTTAAGATCAAAGACGGGGAAAGCCGAATACGGCTGGGACCTGGGCCCCGAAAGCGCTGGACAGGCCCCAGGAGGCCTTCTGCCCACTGCGGCACCCCAGGCTAGTGTCGCAGCCCCAGGCCTCCCACTTCCTCTTCGACCCCTATTGGAGCTTAGGCATCACCCGCCCTCCTCGCCCCGTCGAGCACGGTCCCCAGGAAAGGTCAGAGGTCGACACCCAGGGCCAGGCATCGTCGCCTGCGCCAGGAGAGAAGGGACGGGCCCGCGGCGGGTGACCGGGAAGAGGCCGCGGTGTTTGAGCCCACGGACGTCCGGCGGCCTCTACTGGCTCCCGGAGAACAGGCAGCCAGGACTCACCAGCAGGTTGGTGCTGCGATTATCTCCCTCCGCCATCGTCTCTGAGATGCTGTCTCCGTAAGCTCGGGCCACCTTCCCGGCGACACTTCCTATCAGGACTCACACGGCGACCACAGCGCTAGGGAACGCCCCGCAGACCGCTTATATTGGTCGTCGGCCCTTCCCGACAGCCCCCGCGATACTCGCTCCTCATTGGACAGGCTGAGCTCACGCCTCGGGGAAGCCGGACCAACCGAAGTTCAGCGCATGGCTTGAAATCGAGGTCAAAGGAGAGAGAGAGGCCGTGTCTGGCCGAGGGGGCGGGGACACGGAGTAACCAATCAACGTTCAGAGACTGCGCGACAGCCCAGCCAAGCTTGTAGGTAGCGGTTCAACGGCCGGCGCGGGGGGCGCTGTCCCGCAGGGGTTCCCGGGTTCCGGCCTCCGCGGCCGCTTTCTGACCCTCTTTGTCTGGCTCTCGCAGCCGCGGAGCCTCTCTGAACAATGGGCCAGTCCGAGAGATACTGCGCGGCCTGAAGCGGAGGGCGGGGACGCCGGCCTGCGACCCTTAACCTATTCTCGTGGCCCCTGGGCGGCTGGGCTCCACTCCCTCTCCGGTCCGGGGCCCTCGTCCGGCACCCGAGCCGTTTAGCCCCGACTTGCGACTCGGGAGGTTTTGAGGACAAATGAAAAGAGCTCTTTGTGTAGATTTTGCTGCAATGTTTCTCTTCTACCCAGTAGAAATAAGGCCTTAATGGAAAAACCCAGGCCTGCTTTGAGAACGCGTGAAAAATGCACCGCCCTCTAAGTGGCTTATTATACGTGGGTACTTAAGTTACTTGAACTATGCGCTCCTTTTCCAAAAGGATTTTTTTTTTTTTTTTTTTTGAGACGGAGGAGTCTCGCTCGGTTGCCCAGGCTGGGGTACAGTGGCGCGATCTCTGCTCTCCGTAGCCTCCATCTCCCGGGTTCAAGTGATGCTCACGCCTCAGCCTCCAGAGTAGCCGGAATTCCAGGCGCCCGACTCCACGCTCCGCTAAAAGGATAGTTCTGACACGACCTTTCTTCTATTAGAAGTCAGCAGTTTAGCAACTGTGTTGGGACACTTGTACATGTTTTCTGTCCAGGATTTCAAATGCAGTAATAAGTGCTTTTTTTGGCGGGGGGGCGGGGAGGGGCAGACAGAGCCTCACTGTTGCCCAGGCTGGAGTGCAGTAGCCACCGCGCCCGGCCAATTTTTCATTTTTCGATACAAACAGAATCATGCCAAATGTCCTGATCAGGTTTTAGGTGGACTAACTATAGTTTTAACTTCCAACCTTTTATCCTTTTATACAGGTTTTAGCTTCCAATCTCTTACGTTTTCTGCTATTGACTTTAAATTTATTTCAAGAAGTCATAAATGTGAGGGAACACAGCTGCAGACCGCATACTGCCCTTAAGAGAGCTGGGCAAGGGGAGGAGCATTTGTAATTTCATAGGTGTTGGTTTGCTGTGGGTCTTTTGGGGAAGGCGGAGTGAAATATCTGGATCAGGGAGAAGCACTTGAGAAAAAAAGCCTTTGCAAGGGAAGCTGACTGTTCAATAAAGTGCCACTATGGAGAATGTTGGAGGAAAGAAGTTTTTTTTTTTTTTTTTTTAGACAAGAGTTTCGGTCTTGTTACCCAGGCTGGCGTGCAATGGCGCGATCTCGGCTCATCGCAACCTCCGCCTCCTGGGTTCAGGCAATTCTCCTGCCTCAGCCTCCTGAGTAGCTGGGACTACAGGCACGCACCACCATGCCCAGCTGATTTTTTTTGTATTTTTAGTAGAGACGGGGTTCCACCATGTTGACCGGGATGGTCTCGATCTCTTGACCTCGCGATCCAGTCGCCTCGGCCTCCCAAACTGCTGGGATTACAGGCTTGAGCCACCGCGCCCGGCCGGAAAGAAGTTTTATAGGCAGGATACAGCCAGTTGACAGAGACGCTATTTGGGAAGATTTTAAAGATATGGAGTCTGAGAGGAGCAGGTTCTTCTTCACACCCTCCCAAAAAAAAAAAAAAAAAAATCCCTCGAGCCCAGGAGATTGAGGCTACAGTGAGCTGATTGCACCTACTGCACTCCAGGTTGGGTGACAGTGCAAAAACTGTCTCAAAAAAAAAAAAAAAAAAAAAAAAAAATCCAGGCAATCTGCAGCCACATAATTAGTGAACATATTGAGCACTGGGTGCATAATCTTGCTAGACCTACAGTAATAGCCATTTCCAAAAGACTATGGGGTTATTGGGGTTAAAGCCGATGTTTCAGTAGCTGGGTGTGGTGGCGCGTGCCTGTAGTCCCACCTACTCTGGAGGCTGAGACAGAATTGCTTGAACCCAAGAGGCGGAGGTTGCAGGGAGCCGAGATCGCACCACTTCACTCCAGCCTGGCGCCTCCAGCCTGGCGCCTAGCGACGAAACAAGACTCTGTCTCAAAACAAAACAAAACAAAACAAAAACAAAAACTGGCATTTCTACTTTGGGAAACCAGCTTTTGCTGCAGAATATGCTTCTCGTTTTCACCCAAGTTTTCCACGTACAACTTAAGACTTGTTAACACCAGCATGTGGAATGGAGGTAGGTGAAAAAACAGAACCAACTCAAGCAGCAGTTTCTTCACTTAGTATTTATTTTTGTTACTTAACAAATAATGTGTTCCCATACCTATTTTCAAATGCAGGGCCCTGCTGTAGGGTATCTCACTAAATTTCCTATTGGTCTAATGATTAAGAACACCCACCCTTAAGGTAGCTTTCTTTAGAGCTGTTTTTTTTCCTACAGAGACAGGATCTTTTGAAATGAGCCAGATGACTAAGCAGTTAACATAAATCCTAACATCATCAAGCAGCACCAAATGCAATATTCAAGATACAAAGCCAAGCCGGACATTTTCTATTTTCTTTGAGAGGTTTCACACTCCAGGGAATGCATCTGTCAATACCAATGTATGGGAATTCTGTTTTTAAATACTGCCAAAATTACACTTTATAAATTGGACCTTAAAACAGAATTTTATCACTTGAAGTAAAATTTCCACTGTTCAAAAATACAACAGAAGTTTGAGAGTAAAATATTTACTTCTCTGAGAATCTAGGAGTTTTTTGTGAGTTTGTTTTTTTGTTTTTTTGAGGTACTAATGCTATTCATAAAAAAATGGCTAGGCTAGGCTTGGCTTGGCTCAGTGGCTCAGGACTGTAATCCCAGCACTTTGGGAGACCAAAGAGGGAGGATAACTTGAGCCCAGGAGTTCAAGATCGGCCTGGGCAACACAGAGAGACCCTGTTTTTTGTTTGTTTGTTTGTTTTTCAAGCTACCCAGGTTCCAAAAGGTTCCAAGTTTTCTATAATCTACTTTGACCAATAAATTCATGACTTAAATGCTGTATCTTTTGCGACTGAACCTTTATTTTCTGAAAAACAAGTATTTCATACAATCTTTGCCATGTTAATGCAAATATGCACAAAGTAGGCATGTATTTTTGTTTTCCAAAAGATGCATTATGAACATTTTCAGGAAGCTGGTGTGATTTATTCAACTTTTAAATACAATCACAAAATTATATCCATCAGGAGGCATTACAACCTTTTGTACAGAGAAGCCACTATTTATACAGTGTTACTAGGACAAGGAAGATTCAGTTCAACTCAACTTGCTCTTAGAATAAGGGTAAAAGTAAACTAACAAGTAAGTGAAGTATGATGTTGTTGCCACTGACATTACAGGTGGAAATATAAGGGAAATTTAAACCAGAAAATGACACAACTTTAAAGAGGAGCTGAAACCTTGACTGTCAAGAAAAGAAAAAAAAACTATTAGCCTGTTTTCAAATAAAAACATTCCAAAAGTCTGCATTTCAGAACAACATAGAATTCTTTTAAGTTTACCATCTTCAAAAATCTACTTAATTGTATGACACTTTTACATTAGCGCAACAAACAACTTTTTCTAATAAGTCCAGCCAAATTCCCATGGAAAGCAAAGGACCCTAAGTGGTTCGTGTTTTGCAGCCCTTGAACTTATAAAGCTTTTCTCATTAAGAGTCAGTTTTGCCCTTCTGTAAATAAGGATGGTGATATTGTTATCCAGACCTAAAAAGCAGGAAGTGCAACAAACCCTTAGGGTTTTGTAATACAGTGAATTTCCCCCTCCCCAACGTTTTGAAAAATTTGGGACACTTGCTAGCTCTTCCATGTGGGAGAAATCTTTCTAATACTACCCAAATATTGAAAACAAAATCTACCTCCTTGGCTTAAGGAGTTGGGGGGGAAGTCCTAGTTTTAAATTGCTGGCATTTTACAAGCTCAACAAGATATAAAATCCAACACTGGTTTTCATACTCTATGTAAAACAAAGATGCTTAAATGTGCTAACAGTAAAGCATTCACTGGTATTTGATGTATCTGAATAGGACTAACAGGCTAATCGTAGGTGCTTTCATATGAAAATAAGAGAAAAGAAGAACCAGCTCCTTTGATTTTAGTACTGCCAAAACAAGTAAGCCCCCAGAGTTAATTACAAAAATGTGGAGGAAAATAGGCCAGGAAGACTTCTCAATTTAAAGTACTGCCTATAATACCCCAGATTAAAAAGGACCTAAGATTGCACATCAAGTCTAATATTTGGCTGTACTTGCATTGCCCTGCTTGGCATTTTAAAAAATGGCTCTTTCCTTAAATTTCACACATCAGAACAACCACAATTAAAAAACAAAACAAAAAACAATGCAGATAACACCAAACATTGGACAATATTAAGAAAACTACTTACTAAGCTTAGGTAATAGAGGCAAGGGTTAAGGGCAGAAGTGATGGAAGTTTTTCTTTGTATTACAAACCCTCACCCTGAACCTGGGGTTGGGGCTCTAAAAGAAGCAATTTAGGGAAGCAGATCAAGAGCCTGATTATCATTCTCACATGGAAATCTCAACATCTCAAAAACAACTCACCACAAGTGTCAGACACAAAATAATCTTAATAATCTAGCAAACTACACTAAGAACTCAATGACCAAAAATAATCAGAAACTTCAAGACACACCAAAGCAACAGTAAAAGAGAAATAACTACACAAGCTAAGCCTCCACAGCTTTGTAGAGAAATCAACTAAAAATTAGGCAATTCTAGTAAATTAAAGACAACAAAAAACTTAAGATTGAATTTCAATTTCCAAGGGTACTTTGAAGAGGTTGTTTATAGGTTATTCTGTACCCCCTGAATCTTAGAGAAAGTAGGGGGAATGGAAAGGGGACAGAGGAATGGAGGGAAAGGGGGAGGGGGGGTGTGTGTGTGTGTGAGTGAGAGAGAGAGAGAGAGAGAGAGAGGAGAGAGAGAGAAAGGAGAGAGAGAGAGAGGAGAGAGAGAGGAGAGGATCCCTGGTTCTCCCAGGTATTTTGTGTTATCAAAAATGTATGACTTCATAACTACAGCACTCTAACTTTTCTCAGTCTAACTGCTGAGGTCTCTTATAAAAGTTCAAATGGCAAGTCACCTCGCGGAATGACTTAAGAGAGGAAGCCAAACTATACAGACCAGGGTCTTGTCCAGAGTGCAGTAAAGAGCAGGCTTTTGAAGTCATCTATTAAATCTGCCTTACAATCAAACCCACTGTGTATGCCACATTATTCTTGGAGGGACCACTGTAAAACAAAAGTGATGGATAATTTACCAGAGGCACATGCTTTTGAAGTAAAGCTGTTTTTTGTTTTTGCTTGGGTAAGGTGCCAGGTACCTCTGAAGCCTGAAAACACAGGCAATAAAATTCACCTATTTCATTTCTCTTCTTTACCAAAGAAGAACCAATTTCTGAATACTATCCACAGTGATAAACTAGTGTGAACTGGTTTTATCACTGCGATGAAAGTTTTTCCTTATGATGACAATAAAGAATGTTGCTGAAAGCAGAGGTAATGTGATAAATTTAATTTGCTCCCAGAGCCTCTAGGAAATAAAGCAGCATGCAAAATACAATATGGCATTATTATTCCAGCTAGGTTGTTTTGATTGTGAAAATAAGGGTTCCAAATGAATGAAGAAAACAAAATTTGATGCGCTAAGTTCCTTAACTTGCTATTGGACACATGAGTATTTCAAAAAAATCCACCCTGCCTACAATACTTGTTAAAGTATCAAGAAAGCACGGATACTAAAAAACGTTCTTTCATGGGTAAAGATTACAGATTAAAGTGGCAATCAGAATACAGAAAAGGCCCAGAGCTATGTGGAACTTTTTCCTTAATACCTTTTGTCTGTGAAGACTGGCAACTAGAAAGTGACCACTGTCCTTATCTCTAAAATGCAGGGAAAATGTACTCAATTAAGATTTTAGTTCCATTTTGTGTTGATACGTGATTTTAAGAACCCTATTCTAGTCTGGATTTTTATTTTGGATCAACAATTTAGCTTACACAGTAATGAAATGCAATGCTAAATTTAAGGAAACCTTGATCATGAATTCACTATAATGTATTACTGATTAGCAAGCTATTAAAATTGTGCAAAACGTAAAGCACTTCACAGACTAATAACTGAACTTAAAAGATGTTGGTGGATCTCATTTTTGCTGATGTTTAATGTACATGTACTAAAATGCCAAGTAAACTAAATAACTTTTAATTTACACTTGATAAATTAAAAGTACCAAATAAAAAAATGAATTAAAAAATATTTCAGTCTACCTCCACCAGAACATCACTTTATTGTTAATCTACCATCAACAGTGTAAAACTCTAATAGATACTCTATCCTGGTTTTTTAAAAGGTAAAAGATTACACTGGATTAGCTACTATGAAAGAAACTACAGCTACCACATAAGAGGGAAAATTTGAATGACCTCCCAAAAAAAATGCACACTATAAGCAAAAGGGAGTGTACATTAAATCAAATGTCTGTTAGATTCATTACTTTTTAATGCACAGTGACGATTCTGGAAACTGTACATGATAGAATCACAAATGACTTAAATAACCAGAATTACATTTTGTGTGTGATCATCAGACCTTTAAACAATCCTTGAAGTTTCCATGTTATCAGAAGTTGTTAACAGCATCAAGACGGAAGTATATGAAATACAAGGATTGAAATAAAAGCGAATTTGAAAGATGGCTAATCTACTCTAGGTAAAGAGGGAACGGGTAAGTGGTGGGGAGGAGTAGGGAATGATGGGGTGGTTTTTTTCCCTTCATTTCAGAATAAGTTCTTCCACTGTAGTGTATCTGTTACACAGCTCTCCATTTTCAGTCCATTTCTGAAATTCATATCGCATAGCCTGTGGCCTGTTTGTACTTACTGGTCAACCCAACCAGTACTGTTGCCAAGCAACAAGTGTTACACAAGAATCTGAATGCATCAAATCTTCCTTGGCTGTGATTTCTTCGCGGCCCCAGTTTTCTCTGTTTCTGAACGGGATTTGTTTTTTTCCTGGATTGTACACACAGGGTCAGGTGGAATGGAGTTCCAAATCACTCTGTGCTCCGTGGCATCCCGATTTCCTTCTGCAGCTAACCTCCTGACACGTTTGCTGCTGTTCTGTGGCAGAAAGACAATCTCCGTGTTCAGGCGGTGAGCTTGCTTTCCTTCACCCTTGACCCTGGGGTTGCAGGCCATGGTGTTGGGAGTATCCCTGAGTGCAGCTGTCCTGCAGGATTCACTTCCTAGTGCACCGAGATTTCCTAGGTTTCCTCAGAGTAAGCCCCCAGTTGCATCACCACCGACTGTGGTGTGGCTTTGGATGCCTGAGGCTGAGTTGATTCTGGTGGATGTCTGACCTCGCTTAACCAGACTCATCTACTGTCTCACCATTCACACCCAGGCTGTCCAACCTTCATACAGCTGAGCCAAGTTATCTAGATTAGTTGCTTCCTTAATGACATAGTCAACCTGTAAAAATAGGCAGCATAGTATTGAAAGTCATTTAAAACTGAATTGTCTGCTGAATTACAATATATGCCAAAAGTTATGGGCAAAGGACTCTATACTTACCCTGCTCCTGGAAGCCCCTTAATTTTCATATAAAATTTAATAACTATCAGAATAAAAAGCACAATAGCCAAGTATCCTTTAAAAAGACAGAGAGCTAAGACAGACAGTTACAAAGATTTGAAAAGCACACAGTCCATTAACCTACCAGAATGTTTCTGAAGTAAAAATATCCCTAACTCAGAACATCTTTCACAGTTTTGACAACCTGACAAAACAGTTTCTTTAAAGAAAACAAAAAAAAAAAATCTTGCCCAAGAAGAGTTTAAGTCTAGGTCCTATAAAGAACATAAGAGTGTTTAAAAGAAAAAAAAAAAATCTTTTAAATTTAATGATGTTAAATTTTAATTAAACATTTAATGTTAAAATTTAATTACAGATGCCAAACTATCAAACAGGATATTCAGTATCTTAATTTTTATCCCACAGAAAAAAATGTATATTTATAATGGAGACATCAAGAGGATACCATTCTTGACCAAATGACCTAATTTATCACCATCAAAGATGGCACATACTGATGTGTCTCTTGATATAAAATACTGAGAAAGAAACATCACTGATGTTGTATTCCTTCTAAAACAATGTTGAATGAATTGAATTATGAGGAAAATAGACACATATACATGGAGGCACATTCTGCAAACCAACTAATCTAGACACACAAAAACTATCAAGAGAAAGGAAGAGGGAAAGGCTTAGGAACTGTTCTAGGTATTAAAGCAGAACAAGAAGTAGGACAAGGATGGAGAGTCCCTGACTCACAATGGGTCCAAATGACCATTTTTAACTTCAACATGGGTTTATCAGGGTATTAAATGCATTTTAGACAGACGATGGATTTATTGGGATGTCATCCATCTAAATACAAAAATGCACAATGATCTTTGACTACATCTTGGAGATGGGGGGAACAGGGGGTTCAGACAGGAGGAATAAGCACTAAAGGACACTTTGAGGTAATTGGAGAAATCTGAATGTGGAATGAATGTTAGATAATAGTATTACATCAATGTTAAGTTTCCTAAGTTGACAATTATATAGTAGCTACAGTATTATAGTATTTTGTTCAAGAGACACATGGTGAAGTATTTAGGCATAAAGTGTTAAGATGTCTGTAAAGGACCCTCAAACTGTTCAGAAAAACTTTGTGTGTATACACACACAGAGAGAACAATGAAACATGAAAAAATGTTAACTGGTAAGTCTAGGTAAAAAGTTTATGGGCATTCCTACAACTTTTCTGTAGCTTAAAATTTTTTTTAAATAAATAGCTGGGGCTGGGAATGGATATTCTCAAATTTATATATTCAATATTATAAGACTAATGAAAAAATTTCAGAGCAATGACTTCAGACAAATGTCCCCTAATATTAGCAAAAGGGAGTGTACAAAGATGCTTTACAAATATAGGTTGAGTATTCCTTATCCAAAATGCTTGGAACCTGTAGTTTTAGATTTTGAATTCTTTTGAGATTTTGAATTATATACATGTATATAATGAGGAACTTGGGGGTGGGATGCAAGTCTGCACACGGAATCTACTTATGCTTCATATATACCTTATTATACACACAGCCTGACGGTGATTTTGTACATTTTTGGTTATTCTGTGCATGAAACAAGGTTCTGACTAGGTTTTCACGCAGTCAGGCATGAAATTTTCCACTTACAGCATCATGTCAACACTCAAAATGTTTCATATTTATAGCATTTGATTTTCTAATTAGGGATGCTCCACTCACACTACACCTGCAACCCAAAGCCTCCTTGACATTTCATTTGAAAGCTTCAACAGTCTTCTTTAAATGGGAATTAACTGTAGTCTGGTAGAGGAGGATCAGACTTATATTTTGGCTAAAACAGGGCCAGGGAAAAAGAAAGTGCTCATAGGGAAGAGTCAGAGTAAAACGGTGACTACTTGACAGCTCCAGAGCTGTGTTACTCAAAATCTTCTGAATCTTGAAAATACATTTAAGTTCCTTGATGAACCACTAAGGAAATGGATGAGAGGGAGTTTTATAAACCTCTATTTTTCCAGCAGCATTAAAATGTATAGCCCAAGTTTAAAACACAGTCACCTGTTCAGCAACTGACATCCTCCTATTCGGATCAACATCTCGGCCCTCTAACTTGGCTTTCACTCTCTTCCACACACTCACTGCATAGGAGTTTCTCTCTTGCACCGCTATGAAGCAACGAAAGCATACGTTAAGTCAAACCATCATTTTATATAACAATTTAAGGCATCTTTATTCTAACTAATTACCTTTCCCAGTTTTAGGGTCTCTGACTGCCTTTTTAGGACTACAAGCAACACTCTTGCCAGTTCCTGGAACAGTGCTTGGTGGAGTATCAGCTGATGTAGCAAGATTTTTCTGGATCAGCTTTCTAGCATTCTGTGACATGACATCAGGCTGAGTCTTCTGGCCAGTGTTACTCCGGACTGCTACAGAGAAACAGTTGGTGGCTCAATTTACACGTAAACAGAACATTGAGGGGGCAAAGTGGAGAGCGCAAGGGTGGTAGTGATTAAGGCCCCAAATTAAATAATCAACTATAAATCCTTATCCATTAACACAGAAATTGTCTTCCTAAAAATATAACCAAAAAACAGTCAAGACATTCGGGTATGAATTTGTACAATGATGTTTTACTAGGCTTGTGCCATCAAAAACCATAAATATCAGCCAGGCACAGTGGCTCACAACTGTAATTCCAGCACATTGGGAAGCCAAGGTGCAGATCACTTGAGGTCAGGAGTTTTGAGAATAGCCTAGCCAACATGGCAAAATCATGTCTCTATTTAAAAAAAAAAAAAAAAAATTAGCCAGGTGTGGTGGCAGGTGCCTATAATTCCAGCTACTTGGGAGGCTGAGGAGAAAGAATCTCCTGAACTCTAAAGGTGGAGGTTGTAGTGAACTGAGATCACACCACTGCACTCCAGCCTGGGCAACAGAGTGAGACTCGGTCTCCAAAAAAAAAAGATAAAATAAAAATAAGAAAAATAAAAAATAAAATTAAATTGGCCATTAAGTGATTTTTTAAAAGGTTATTTAATGACTGAGAAATTATTAACTGGAAAAGCAACAAAAATTGCATTTGCATAATCATCCCAATGTGTTTGTGTGCATATGCACAGAGAAGTAAATCAACAAATGCAGAGTGGTTTTTGCCTCTATTTGGAATGAAACTACAAATTTTTCATTTGTATTCAGTATTTTCCTAAGGTTTCCTTATAGATATGTATTTTAAAATCATAAAAAACTTTTTAGCCAGGCCTGGTGGCGGACACCTATAATCCAAGCTACTTGGGAGGCTGAAACAGGAAATTTACTTGAACCTGGGAGTGGGTGGAGGTTGCAGTGAGCCACAGTTGTGCCACTGCACTCCGGCCTGGGCGACAAAGAGAGACTCCATCTCAAAAATAAAAATAAAAATAAAAACAATGTATTTTAAGAAAAGTATTCAAATACAAGGCATGTTTACTCTCTCACAAGTTGTTTTGTTTTGTTTTGTTTTGAGACAAAGTCTTGCTCTGTCACCCAGGCTGGAGTACAGTAGTGTGATCTCCACCTGCCGGGTTCAAGCGATTCTCCTGCTTCAGCCTTGCAAGTAGCCAGGACAAAGGGCATCTACCACCATGCCCAGCTAATCATTTACTTATTTATTTATTTATTGGGTATTTTTAGTAGAGACGAGGTTTTACCATGTTGGCCAGGCTGGTTGTGAATCCCTGGCATTAGGTGATCCACCGGCCTCCGCCTCCCAAAGTGCTGGGATTACAGGAGTGAGCCACCTCACCCGGTCTTTTTTTTTTAAAAAAAAATAAACAAAACCTGTTTATTTATTTATTTTTAAAGAGAGAGGATCCTGAACATCTGGCTCACATGAGTATTTTTAAGGATAAGCCAAAATCTGTTCAGTTCAAGATTACAGAATGACAAGGCTTAAGGGTTTAATATTAGACAGTTATAGATAATTAAACATCTTAGCATCTATGTGTAACATTATTAACAGATCAAGACTCAGGACTCTTCTCCTACCTGCAGCAAAGGATGGCTGATAAGTAGCAGATGACGTTGGACTCGAACATTCATTTGTTGCATCGGTGACTAAGGGTGATGCAAAACTCACTAAATTATTATAGATACTGAAATACAAAATAAAATGGCTTATTTATGAAATGTTTTACCTGATAACTACTTTAAAAAATGAAAAATAAAACCTGAAAAGTTAAATCAAAAGACAAATCTATACGAGTAGTTTTGTGCTTATATTTTATAAATTTTGACCAAAAGGCATTCTTACCTCTGACTTTGTGTTTTCAGTTCTTTCAAGGTGGGAGTGATTTCCTGGAGCATTTCAACATGTTCTTGACTTCGAACCTGACCCATAGCCTGGACTAATGTAAACAGAACTGTTTGAATGTTGTCTTGCCATGATTTATATTCACCCAAAAACTGCCTAACGCTGTTCTCATAGGGAACATCTTCACCATCTGACAGAGCAGCTTCTTCATCCTAGAATTGATACATTAATGATTAAGAAAAATAGTGTTAGTAATTACTCTCAAGACAGTCACCTGGTGATTAAGAAGTAACAAAGTGTTTCAAATATGAGTGTGTTTAAACTACTTATTATAGTTCTCACTCTTGCTGCCCAGGCTAGAGTACAAAGGCGGAATCTAGGCCCACCGCAACCTCCACCTACTGGGTTCCAGCAATTCTCCTGCCTCAGCCTCCTCAACTGGGATTACAGGCAGGTGCCACCACGCATGGCTAATCTTGTATTTTTCAGTAGAGACTGGGTTTTCTCCATGTTGGTCGGGCTGGTCTCGGACTCCGGACCTCAGATGATCCATCCCCCTCGGCCTCCCAAAGTGCAGGGATTACAGGCATGAGCCACAATGCCCAGCCAGTTTAACTCCATTTTTATAGGAACTTTGTTTCCACCATCAAAAAAAAATTCAAAGTAAATTCTAAAATTAAATTGTTTACTGTTTGTAATGATGCAGTAATAGCCTTTTCTGGAAGCTTAGTTTTCTTACTAACTAGACTGCGTTCAACACTGAAGGAAAGACACAACATTTCATTCATTTTGGAGGCAAACTGTATGGTCTGCTGACAGAGCTAAGGAGGAGAAAGGCTGGATATCTGAATGCTCACACTAGGTTCATATCTTGGTTTTATTTTAAGTTATATCACAATAAAGGAATCTATTTAAGCCTCAGTTTCTCTGTGTATGAAATTCAAACTACTACTACTAGCTTTAAAAAATAGTTTATGAAAACACAAGTTAACTCAGTTACAAACAAATTGAAAGATATGGGATAGTTATTTACAAAATGTCACTCTTTTTCCTATAAATACAACTACTGGTAAATTTTATAACAGACAGTGAATGTGTGTTCACGGCATTAGTCTTACCTTTGCCATAGCCTTCAAGAGATGTTTGACATCTCCAAGCTGTCGGTTATGACCAGTGAGCACAATCTTTATATTATCAACCAGATTCTGAATTGTTTCACAGACCGTTTCTATCTGCTGCTCTTTCTCTGTTTGAATTGCTCTCTGAGTAGACATATCCTGGGTCAATTGTTTGTGTGCTGACAAAAGCCATTCAGAGCTGCCAATAGGATGTTCAAGACCAGTGTCCTAAATAGAACAAACATTTGTTTGACTTCAAGTATCAGCTGAAATAAGTCCTTTCTTATCATCATCAAAAGATATTAGTAACTCAAGCTGACACAAAGAGAACCCTCCGTTGCTAAGTCATGAATTAATTACCTATAAGTTACTTAACAGCAATCTCAATAACCTATGAAAAACAGATGAAGATTTTTACTTTTCTGCATAATCATTCAGGGTATAAATGCTTAAAAGTTTAAGACCTGAGAAATACATTCGGAATCACAAATATGACTGGCAATCCAGGTCCCTAAATTCTAAGTAACTCTTAAGAAATGTGAACTTTCTAACATACAGCTTTAAGCTTTCTGACAAAATATAAACGTCAAACTTACCAACTTGCTATTTTTGACCATCACTAACCTTTCCATCATTCATCTTCCATAAGCCCTCCTTCTTCTACTCTATTTTCAATGTATCTGAATCATTTGCTATAAATCATCTTTTTCCTCCCTTTTAAATTTTTGTGATATTCTGGTTGTAGCTCTGAGGATCCTTTATACTTTCTCGTTTTTTACATTTTTAAACATATAACATGTTATGGGGGCAGGGGACTAACAGGATAATTTAATCATCACTGCTCCCCCGCCTCCGCCTCCATAACATACATTATATATGAGCATACATTATATGCTCAATAAATGTAAATGAAATGAATATATTAAATTGGTTTTGATAGTATCACATTAGCCTTAATCAAGTTTACGTCCACCAAGACTCACCACTCTCTGTAATAAACGGAGCTCTAACTCAGACACTGAACTGTTAAACTGTGATGCAAATGAACACATCTGCTGACATCTCTTGATTAGTTCAAATAATGCCGCATCCAGGTTTAAGGCTTCTGCAGTTCTTGTTCGTAAACTTTCAAAGTGAATGATATTGCTGCAGAGAAAAGTGACCTGTGAAGACAGAAATGGAACCACAAGGTAAGATAGGAGGAAGGTGGGGAGGTGGCAATTAATAACATGAAAATATACTACACTTCCTCATTTTGAGAATTCAGGACTAGAAATGGTCCTGAAAATGTATGACTCTTTTGGGAAATAGACCAAAACCTTATATGGCCTACAAATAAATGTACATTTATATTGATACCACTAGGTCTGAGATGGCCAAAAGCACTAAAGAACAATTAGGTCAATGTATCTTTTTTTTTTTTTTAATTTTTTTGAGACAGAGTCTCACTCTGTCTCCCAGGCTACAGTGCAGTGGCATTATCTCGGCTCACTGCAACTTCCGCCTCCCAGGTTCAAGCAATTCTCTGCCTCAGTTTCCCGAGTAGCTGGGATTACAGGCACCCACCACCACACCTGGCTAATTTTTGTATTTTTAGTAGAGACGGGGTTTCATCACGTTGGCCAGGATGGTCTTGAACTCCTGACCTCACGATCTACCCCTATCGGCCTCCCAAAGTGCTGGGATTACTGGCGTGAGGCACCACGCCCGGCCTCAGGTAAACATTATCTTCTACATGATTGTTTTTACATAGAAAATTTACTCCACAGGCTGGGCACGGTGACTCACGCCTATAATCCCAGCATTTTGGGAGGCCGAGGTGGGTGGATCACGAGGTCAAGAGATCGAGACCATCCTCGTCAACAAGGTGAAACCCCATCTCTACTAAAAATACAAAAATTAGCTGGGCATGGTGGCACACGTCTGTAGTCCCAGTTACTCGGGAGGCTGAGGCAGGAGAATTGCTTGAACCCAGGAGGTGGAGGCTGCGGTGAGCCAAGATCGCACCATTGCACTCCAGCCTGGGTAACAAGAGCGAAACTCCGTCTCCATAAAAAAAAAAGAAAGAAAGAAAGAAAATTTACTCCACAACAAAGCCGTTAACATATTCAGCTACAATTCGTTACATCCAAAATTCAGAAGACAATTCTGTCAGAATGTTCCCCTTCGCTTTTATTCTTGCTTAACTTATCCGGCAATATTAAGGTCATTTTAAAGGTATGATTAATTATTGTGGTGGCTAGTTTGTTTTTTCCCCTTTGAGACAGGGTCTCATCTATTGCGCAGGCTGGAGTTCAATGGCTTAATTATGGCTCACTATAACCTTAAACTCCTGGGCTCAAGCAATCCTCCCGCCTTAGTCTCCCAGGTAGCTGGGACTAGAGGTGTGTGCCGCCATGCCTAGCTAAAAAATAAAACATTTTTTTTGCCAGGCGCGGTGGCTCATGCCTGTAATCTCAGCAATGTGGGAGGCTGAGGTGGGTGGATCACCTGAGGTCAGGAGTTCAATACCAACCTGGCCAACATGGTAAAACCCCATCTCTACTAAAAATACAAAAAAATTAGCTGGCTGTGGTGGCAGGCACCTGTAATCCCAGCTACTTAGGAGGCTGAGGCAAGAGACTCAATTGAACTCAGGAGGTGGAAGTTTCAGTGAGTCAAGATCACGCCATTGCACTCCAGCCTGGGAAACAAGAGTGAAACTCTGTCTCAAAAAAAAATAAAATTGGTAGAGACAGGGTCCTGCTATGTTGCCCACACTAATCTCAAACTTCTAGCTTCAAGCCATTCTCCTGCTTCAGCCTTCTGAGTAGCTAGAGCAAAAGGGACATACCACCATGTCCAGTTATGATACATTTTTAAATAGTTCTTAATAGGTATATGCTGAAATATTTATAGATAAAATTATGTACTATTTGGGATTTCTATTAAATGTGCACAGAAAGGAGGATTAGGAAGTATGGGTGAAATAAGACAGACTTAAGTTGGTCACTATTAACTTAATAAAGTATGATGTATGGGTGGATATAATATATTAGTACAATTTTGTACTTAGTTGAAAATGTCCATAATTTTTTTGGCTCTCCTCCCACTGCCCAATCCACAGCCTCTTGACAGAGTACAAGGTCTTAAGACGTTTTATTGTCATGCAGAAAAAATAATATTCAAAGTACCTTTCCAAATCTTTGGATCACTTTACTTGCATAAAAGAAAACCTGAGAATCTTAAACAAATATGAATTTAAATCCTGTTTATTTTTCCACAGAGGCTGAATTCACTTAATTAATTTTTAAATGGGAGGCAGTAAAGGCCCAGGAAAATAAGGAGCTGTGGGTTCAACTTAAAGCATGCCCTGAAAGGCCCATCAGTCCCTCCTCCCAGTGCTGTGAACCAGAACATGGGCTCTCAAGCTCCCCTGGTTCCCCCACATATAACTTCCAGCTACTCATCTAATCCTGTAAGTGAATACAAAGATGGTACATCTAAGTCACAATACCTGACTTGCTCTTTGGCTCTCTTTAAGAACAAGATTTCTTCTTTCAGCTATTGTTGCTTCAAAATCTTGTAGCACAGGGGCCAATGCAGGGTTGGCACCACCTGCCCACTTGAGTCGCTGTTCAATACTTGCTTCAAGTGCTGCAAGCTTCTCCTATAAAAAGTCAGCAGAACCTTAATGTATATGATATTCTCTACTTCCTATCTGTGTAGTATTTCATAGAACACTATAAAGATTCAAAAGAACCAGGGCAGACATATGTAATTCAGCAAACAAAAGCTTTAACAATCACCTTTTCGAATTAACCTTGATTTCGCTTTGAACATTTAAGGCCAAACATATCTGGAGAGGTAAGAACTGGCTTTCAGACTATTATCTTAAAATGTACAGAAGGAAGTTTCACTTTCATTTTAAAATAAAATGACCTTTAAAAAACAAAAACTCTGCTATGCCAAATTCTTACTGAGCTCTACGTGCTACCTGTAAGAAAATCCATTTATACTTTTTTTTTCTTTCCAGATAGAGTCTTACTCTGTCATGCTATATAGTACAGTGGCACGATCTAGGCTCCCTACCTCAGCTTCCTCAGTAGTTGAATTACAGGCACCCGCCACCACACTTGGCTAGTTTTTGTATTTTTAATAGAGACCAAGTTTCACCATGTTAGTTAGCCAGGCTGGTCTTGAACGCCTGACCTCAGGTGATCTGCCCACTTCAGCCTCCCAAAGTGATGGAATTATAGCCACCACAAGCAGCCGTCCATTTATACTTTAGCTTGAGAAAGATAAAAATTAGATTTCCACCAATTCGTAAGTTTGTTTACTAACTTGTCGAGACAAAAAAAAAATTATTGAGGCAAGGTCTGGCTCTATCGCCAGGCTGGTGTGCAGTGGCATGATCTTGGCTCACTGCAACCTCCAACTCCTGGGCTCAAGCTATCCTGCCACCTCAGCCCCGAGTAGCTGGGACGAGAGGTGCACGCCACCATGCCCAACTAATTTTTTGTATTTTTTCTAGAGATAAGGTTTTACTAAGTTGCTCAGGCTGGCCTCAAGCAATCCACCAGCCTCGGCCTCCCAAAGTGCTGGGATTACAGGTGTGAACCACACCATGCCTGGCCAAGTTTATGAATAATGGTAAAAGTCCATCCAGATTATCATGACAAGGAAAGTTCCATGTAACAAAGTTATCTGATTATTTATTCAACATTTCAGGTGGAGGCATTTACATTTTCTCTCCCCACTGCCCTCTACTTTCCCTCATGGCCATGTCTCTAAAATCATAGGGGAAGAATTCATTCTTTTAAGTTGAAAACATATCTTTTCTCTGACCAATACACTGTAGAGAAAGCTTATTTTAATCTTCAAAGAACAGAGCTCCAAAAAAGCTTCATTGCAAAACTTTAAAATATCACAGAAGTGACTACACTTAATTTTATACTGCTATTAATTTACAAAAGAGGAAAATGTCAGTTACTACTGAGTACATGAAGTATAAAAGACAGACAATATAAAGATATAGATAACCTTCATCAAGGCCAGTTTCTCTTATATATAAAAAGAAGTAGAAGCATTATATATTTAGCTTTCAATATCCAGTCAAAAATAATAGATCAAAAAAATATTCTGCTGCCTTAGGTACCACAAAATTCCATTATCTATTCAACATAAGAAATGCCCATGCTTCTTAGGTACAATAATAAACAAAATAGAACTACTTCTATGCATTTTACAAAACAAATTAAGTATAAGATTTTCTAATCACCAAGGTTTCCTCAATGTATTAAGGCACAGTAATTATAAAATTCATTTAAAACCTGAGATATTTAGTATGTTTCTACTCCTGGTTCAAAATATACCTGTTACAAGATTCGGTTACCTTGGAGGGTAAGAAATAAAAAAAGAGGCCAGGCGTGGTGGCTCACGCCTGTAATCCCAACACTTTGGGAGGCCAAGGTAGGTGGATCAGTTGAGGTCAGGAGTTCCAGATCAACCTGGCCAACATGGCGAAACCTTGTCTCTACTAAAAATGCAAAAATTAACTGGGCATGGTGGTGTACACCAGTAGTTCCAGCAACTGGAGAGGCTGAGGCAGGAGAATCGCTTGAACCCAGGAGGTGGAGGTTACAGTGAGGCAAGACAGTGCCACTGCACTCCAGCCTGGGCAACAAAGTGAGACTCTGTCTCAATAAAGAAGATATGTATATATACATTAACACACACACACACACACACACACACACACACACACACTAAACTCAAAGTCAAAAGGAGTATGCTCTTCTGGCTTAGAGGCCAAGGACACACACACATAGACACACTGAACAACAGAACACTAACAATCATAGCGTTGGTTATTTTTAAAAGGAAGATGTCCCGGAAGGAAGATCTAAGAAAACACACCTGAACTGTTGCAATAGAAGTTTCAATTTGGCTCAGGGTATGCAGTTTCTTTTTCATGCTGGTTAGGATAGCAGACCGTGGAGGAGGTGTGACTGACATGGCTTGTGGTCTACTGATAAGTAGATCTTCATGTTGCCACTGTTCAAAGAAAAAGAAATGTAATAAAATCAGCAGGAAAAAGCCTTTAGATAAATAAGGGAAGGGAGGTACAACTGTGGGGGAGAGAAAAAAATCCCAGCTGCAACCAATGGGACGTGACCAGAGGCAAGTAAGAGAAAAGACACATTCTGGAAAGAATCACATCCAGGTGAAAAGTCTTCTTGAGGTGGAGCATAGTTGATAAATTTCTTGGACCACTAACATGCAACATTTAAAGAGAATGTAAAAGTCTAATACACAATCTCCTATAAAGACAATCTCTAGTTAAGAATATAGAGCAGGCCTAATTTGGTAGCTCACACCTGTAATCCCAACACTTTGAAAGAGGCCAAGGTGGGTGGATTGCTTGAGTCCAGGAGTTCAAGACCAGCCGGGCAACATAGCAAAACCTCATCTCTACAAAAAATACAAAAATTAGCCAGGCATGGTGGCTACACACATGTATTCCCAGCTACTTGAGAGGCAGAGGTGGGAGGAATGGTCAAGGTAGCAGTGAGACATGATCATGCCACTGCACTCCAGCCTAAGTGACAGAGTGAGACACTGTTTAGGTGGAGTGGGGGTGTTGTCCAGCACAAAGTCTGAGCAGGAGAGTGGGGGAAAAAAAAAAAAAAGAAAGAAAGATGGTAGTAGTAACAGAAGAAAGGACTGTTTCAACACAGAACCTAAAAGTGACAGAAAGCAGCAGGCAACTAGCAAGAGCATCAAGCCATCTATTATGTTGCAATGGTGATTCCAGAAGTTCCAAGGGACATTTGGGCTACAATATAAAAGCTATACACTGTGATTTGAGTTTAAAATGTGTTCAGATTTTTTAAAATTCAAAGAAATTTTACTGTTTTCCATAAAGCTTTTTTTTTTTTTTTTTTTAAGATGGAGTCTCGCTCTGTTGCCAGGCTGGAATACAGTGGTGCGATCTCAGCTCACTGCAACCTCCGCTTCCGAGGTTCAAGTGATTCTCCTGCCTCAGCTTCCTGAGTAGCTGGGACTACAGGTACTGGCCACTATGCCTGGCTAACTTTCTGTATTTTTAGTACAGCCAGGTTTTCACCACGTTGGCCAGGACGGTCTCAAACTCCTTACCTCGTGATCTACCCACCTCAGCCTCCCAAAGTGCTGGGATTACACGCATGAGCCACCATGCCCAGCTACAAAAAATCGTATTTATAAGCAATATTTAACAATACAGACCATGCTTATTATACAGCCCTGATGGAAAGAAATTCTAAGAACACAAACCATAAAGGCTAAATGATCTCAACTATACAGAAGAGAAATGAAGTATCATTGGAAAGAAAGCGCCAAAATGCTATGCTGCATTTGCATTGGGTTGGCATCAGTTCAGGAAGTTATAAAAAAAATTCTTTGTATTATTTTATATTAATTTTCCCAGTTTTTCAAATTTTCTACCTTGAGGAAAAACACATTATAAAGAAAAACAGTTGGCCAGGCACCGTGGCTCAAGCTTGTAATCCCAGCACTTTGGGGAGGCCTAGGCAGGCAGATCACAAGGTCAGGGAGTTCAAGACCAACCCGACCAACATCGTGAAACTCCGTATCTACTGAAATACAAAAACCGTCTGGGCATTGTGGTGCTTGCCTGTAATACCAGCTACTCAGGGGGCCGTGGTAGAATCGCTTGAAACTGGGATGCAAAGGTTGCAGTGAGCTGAGATCGCACCTCTGCACTCCAGCCTGGGTGACAGAGTGAGACTCCATCTCAAAAACGAAAAAAGAAAAACACTTACCTGAAACATGGCAATATGCAGCTGAACCCGCTGCAGACTTGTCTTACAAGAAGAAATACTGGTTTCCAGCCTTCGCACCAAGTCATGCTTCTTCCAGGCAGTGTCGTAAGAACTTGCTAACACAGTCGCCCTATTCATAACCAACTGAGAGAACTTTCCAACCTGGATGTTATGTTCCACCGCTTTCTTACAAAGATCATCGACAGAAACTTTGCTTTCGGCACCAAAGTCCTTTGCCTCTACTTGAGCAATGATGTCTACACCCAGAGCACTGATAAAACTGCACAGTGTAAGTCCGAGGGCTTGGTTGGGTAGTCCTATCAAGAGCTGCCTCACAAAGTCAGCTGTGAATGCCTTGATAGGTTTGGCCATTTGGTCTTCACTGAAACAAGAGTTTCTAAAAAGGGTTTTCACATTGACAATCTGTACAGGACCATTCACAGTATTCTGATCTTCAAGTGAACTTGATCCTACAAAAAGCAAAATTTTCTTATAAAGAATTTCATGAAAAAATAAGGTAATAATGCTGCTAATTTATAGTATTTAAGATGTCACGAATGTATAATTAAATTAGGCCTGCTCTACCCTGCCGCCTTCCATAGTGCCTCATAACTAAAGGTAGCATGTTTAAAGGTATTATATTACCTGACAATGTTTTAGAAAAGGTACCACAGAGCCTGAAGAACTCCTTAATCGTCTGTAGTCTTTTTAGAAAGAAAATCTCTTCTAGCACCTGCCGGTGATTATCATCATCAAAAAAATTAACTTGAGTGCTCCTGGCTTCCCTTATGATGTCAATCTTTCGCCAAGCTATAGGAATTTCCATCTTGTTCAACTATGAAAATGAAAAGAAAACGAAGTTAATTTCTCCACTCTTCACATATAGAACAACTATTTTACAGCACTTGCATTATTTTTAAGTCCACATTTACCTTTTCAACTAATAAGCCGAAAGCAGTTTCAACTTGAGCAAACATGCCATCAAATGCTACCAAAAGCATCTGGCCAGCTGACATTTTGGGTGTTTCATCAACTGAACCATTTCTTGGTTGAATTAATTCACCATACTGAGCATGTAGTAGTCTACAGGAAAACAAAGGGAGTTAAAAACTTTCACTGAAAAGTAAAGCCTTTGGTGGGAACATAAAAATTGAGTACATCTCACAGCTACATGGGAAGTCTAAAAAGCTTTCTGGCATTAAGAAGGAGTTATAGTATTACATGTCCACCACAATAGGGTTTCAATGATTCCAATTCATTATTAACAATGGTTATATGATTAAATTTTATGCAAAGTTGAATGATTAGTCTCACTTTACACATAAAATGTGAAATAATATAAAATCCCATATTGAAAAATGTCATAAATCACACAATTCTAAAGCTGGGGAACCTAGTAAATTGTCAGGTATGTTTGCACTATTACCACAAGACATGACACAACCAACTAAGGATTTGTTTGGTTTTTATTTATGCACATTTTGAATTTAAGGTCTTCAGAAATTCACCCTACATTATCATTAAGACTTATATAGCACTCATGTATCCGGGTACTATTTCTTTTCTCACACACACAGAGAAATTATTCCAAATGGCTGGAACTATTAAGTTTTAAGAGAATTAAAACTGTTAAGCTACCAGAAAAATTTCTAATGGAAAAGAGCTGTAAGACAGTATGAGATTTTACTTGAGATTACTCAAAAAAAGCTTCTGTGAAACAAGACACAGATAGGCTGCCATAGATCCAGGCACAAAGCTTGTTACCAAAAGCACACATTGAGGTGAACATTCTTCTGCATGAGGATAAGGGGAACCCAGATAGGATATCAAGAGAGACGAAATGAAGTCTGAAATGCAGGGCAAAAGAAAGATGTATAAATCTAGCATTAACTTCTTAAATACTGCTAAAAATTATATGACAAAGCTTTTCTAGAAATAATCTAAGTCACTACTTAGCTGATATGTGTTTACGTTATTAATAATTACACTTTTTCTAGTTGGCTATGGTGGCGCACACCCACAGTCCCAGCTACTTGGGAGGCTGAGGAAGGAGAATTGCTTGAACCAGGGAGGCAGAGGTTGCAGTGAGCCGAGATCATGCCACTGTACTCCAGCCTGAGCAACAGAGCCAGACTCCCTCTCAAAAAAAAAAAAAAAAAAAAAAGGCCAGGCACAGTGGCTCACACCTGTAATCCCAGCTATTCAGGAGGCTGAGGCAGGAGAATAGCCTGAACCTAGGAGGTGGAGGTTGCAGTGAGCTGAGATGGCACCACTGCACTCTAGCCTGGGCAATAGAGCGAGACTCTGTTTAAAAGAAAAAAAACTTATATACTTTCTCTCATTCTATGAATATAGCAACTCCAAAGAAACATGAAAAAACCGAAAATTTCTGAATGCAGGATAATTCACATTAAGAAACTATTGCTACTTTTTTGTGAAATAATGGCACCACATTCAAGGAAAAATAAATTTATATTTTATATATCTACTTCCTACATTATTAATATTTAAGAATGAAAAAACACTTACTTCAAAAAAACTAGGGTAGTAAATTTAAACCAGACTGACCCAGGGCTGATAATTACCAAAGGTGGTGGCATGGGGTTCAGGAGACTATTTTCTCTACTTTCTTGTAACTTTGAAATTTCCCATGGGAGGAAACGGTGCTACAATTCATTTCTACTCTCTCAATTATACTTGCTTCTGTGAATCAGACATCAGAATGTCAAAGAAAAGAGGCCCTGAGTCACTAGAAACAAAGGAGCTTAGGACTTAGCTCTGAGTACAATGCATGTCTGGAGGAACTGCCCAAACTCTACACATCCAAAGTCAGATTGCTTTTCTGGACTAAAGAGACAAAAAATACAATATTCAATCTAAAACAAACTTATAATATTTAAACTAATTTAAAAGTATTCACCTGAAGTGAGGTGCATACTCTGTTAGCTAAATACACTGTTTCAAGTGCCTCCACAGGGTTCTAGAAGATGGCTTTAAAAACATCATGTTCAACTGTGTGTATATGTACATGTACATAACCACAGCACTAAATGCATATTATGTATATGACAGAACTATACACTTGCACATGCACACACACACAGACACACACACACACACAGACACACGAGTGCATGTATAACTAGTGAAATCTGAGTAAGCTATATGGACTGTTGGTTTCACAATGTTGCTATTGTACTATAGGTACACAAGATACTAACACTGAAGGAAGGATGAAGCGTGCACAATACCTGCCTGCACTTTCTTTTTAAACAACTTCTTGTGACATATAAATATTTCAAAATAAAAAAATTTTTAGGCCGGGCGTGGTGAATCACGCCTGTAATCCCAGCACTTTGGCAGGCAGACGCAGGGGGATCACAAGGTCAGGAGTTTGAGACCAGCCTGACCAACAAGGTGAAACCTAGTCTCTATTAAAAATACAAAAAAATACAAAAAAAAAAAATTAGATGGGTGTGGTGGCGCATGCCTACAATCCCAGCTACTCAGGAAGCTGAGGCAGGAGAATTGCTTGAACTTGGGAGGCAGAGGTTGAAGTAAGCTGAGAGCGTGCCACTGCACTTCAGCCTGGGTGACAAAGTGAGATTCTGTCTCAAAAAGGAAAAAAAAAAATTAAAAGATACATATATGAGCATTTATAAGTAATCATACCTGCTCTAAAGACTAAAAGTAAGCCGGGCGCGGTGGCTCAAGCCTGTAATCCCAGCACTTTGGGAGGCTGAGGTGGGTGGATCATGAGGTCAAGAGATCGAGACCATCCTGGTCAACATGGTGAAACCCCATCTCTACTAAAAATACAAAAAATTAGCTGGGCATGGTGGCGCATGCCTGTAATCCCAGCTACTCAGGAGGCTGAGGCAGGAGAATTGCCTGAACCCAGGAAGCAGAGGTTGCAGTGAGCCGAGATCGTGCCATTGCACTCCAGCCTGGGTAACAAGAGCGAAACTCCATCTTAAAAAAAAAAAAAAAAAAAAAAAAGACTAAAAGTAAACTTACGGTAAAGTAAGAGCTCAGAATCCCTTTCTCTCGCTGTCCCATCTCTTTTACGAGGAAATGGTACAGCCAGCATTCACTTGCCTGGCAACATCGATGTAATGAGCATGTGTTTCTTCTTCCAGTCCCATAGCTGCATTTCTTAAGTAGGCCTGAAGAGATTCCACTAGAGTCTGCAGGGGAACACCATCAGTGGTCTGCTCGATAAGACCGTCCAGTTCATGCAGCATACTTTCTAACGTGTATTCCCCTTTCATTAAACATCGAAGTGCTTCTGGAAATATGATTTGCCGGAAATTTGAGTTTAATTCCTATAAATATGAGAAAAATAATTGTTACTGTTTTTTGAGTTTAGCTAAGTTACACATTTGGAGACTTAGAGCCATATATTAAGAGCAGACATATAATTATGCCATCAATTCATTCATGTAAGTACATCATTTTAAAAAAAAACAAACAAATAAAGATGGGGTTTCACCATGATGGCCAGGCTGATCTTGAACTCCTGACCTCAGGTGATCCACCCACCTCAGCCTCCCAGTGCTGGGATTACAGGCGTGAGCCACAGTGCCCAGCCAAGTACATCATTTTTTTAACTTTTTATTTCTACTTTTAAAAATTTTCTTTTTAAATTCTGTTTTATAGTCGTGAACATTTTCAGGAACTATCTCAAATGACTTTAAAAAGTTGTCATATAATTAAACATTCCTAGAATGACATACCTTAAGAACAAAAGGAACTGCCCAAAAGTATATTATATAATATTACTAATTTTTAGAAATCATATTTTTGATAGTGACATTAGTATTGTTATTCTTTTTGGTGTGGTTATAACTGGCTTCTATTCAAAAAAAAGAAACACTCTATCAAGGTATAATTTGCACATAATAAACTGCATGTTTAAAACATATTTGGCATACTTTGGTACTCGCATATGATCTTGCAAACTCACCAAAATCAAGAAAGTCAGCATATCCATTACCCTACAAATTTCTTCTTGATTCTTTTTACTGTCTCTTACTCATGCTTCTCCATACCACCTCCCTCATCTCCAAGTAAACACTTAATCTGCTTTTTCTCACATTACACATTCTCCATTTACAGGGGTAGGGATGTTTAGCTTTCTTTGCTCAGCATAATCATTGTGAGAGTCATACATGTGGCTGTATGTTTCAAGGGGTCATTCACTTTTATTGCTGAGTATTCCATTATGTGGGTGTACCATAGTTTATTTGTCCATTCACTTGTTGATGAACATCTGACTTGATTACAACTTTTGACTATTACAAATGAAGCTGCTATAAAAATTAAAAAAAACAGCAACTATAACCAAATTATGGCTATAAACCTCTCAATGATCTTTCTTTTAAATGACTGCTTCAGCAACATTCAAAGGGGGAAGTCAAATTGCTTCCCTGGATTAAAGAGATAAGAAAGACAATATTCAATATATAAAACAAACTTATAATATTAAGATAAATTATAAGTGTTCACCTGAAGTGAAGTGTACACTCCATTGGCTAAGTGAACTGTCTCAGACGCTTCCATGGGGTTTGGGATGTCTAAGTCCTGTGGCACCAGGTGGCACTGCTTCAGTAACTGAACCAAGCAGGTGACGTTTCCACTCATACTGCAGAGTTCCTCCAAGAACCAGGCTCCGTCCCGAGAAGTCAGATCAACCAGCTGTTCTCCAGCACTTGACGCTGCACCTTCCATCATCAGGTTACGCCTACAAGAGATAAATATCTGTATGGTGAAGCTTAGTTAAATGTATACACAAAACAAGATAACTGACCCAGTCAAGGGCTCATGCCTATAATCCCAGCACTTTGGGAGGCCAAGGCGAGTGGATGACTTCAGGCCAGGAGTTCGAGACCAGCCTGGCCAACATGGCAAAACCCCATCTCTACCAAAAAATACAAAAATTAGCCAGGCGTGGTGGCACATACCTGTAGTCCCAGCTACTAGGAAGGCTGAAGTTGCAGTGAGCTGAGATCGTGCCACTGTACTCCAGCCTGGGTGACAGAGTGAGATCTCATCTCAAAAAATAAAAAATAAAGCCCAAAGACAATTAAAATCTGAAAGAAAGCAAGCAGCTGTAACACTCAGCAAGACAAAGAAAAGTAAAAAACATTTTAGGTTTGGGATTAAAAATAAGGCACAGAAAATGGTCCAATATGAAGTTGCTAACTCACCTTGTAAGGGTACAAAGGGCAGAAATAATGACACTTGCTAGACTCAAAGATCCTTCTTCTCCATTCTCATGAAGGAAAACTTTAATGCAACGTTCAATTTCTTTCAACTGGTCTTCACAAACTGGAACAGTGACGGCTTCTTGTTTCAGGCGTTCCACTTGTCTAATAAGCCTGCTGTTGATGTCTGCTGCATACCGCTGCAGGGTCATTTCAGTGGCAGTGATGAACTGACACACTGTTGGGGGTGGCTGGGGAGCATACTGCATTTCATATCTATAAAAATAAAAAAGAGATGCTTGTTTATAACACAACCACTCCCAACATACACAAGAATATTGCATTTAATCCTCATCCACACCTTGAAGAGCAGAAATCATCATTTACATTTTACAGATAAAAATGTCTCAAGAGCTTAAGCAATTTCCTAAGAAAACTTGTTGGTGAGTGTGAAAGAATCAACATTTGAGGCCAGGCACTGTGGCTCATACTTGAAATCCTAGTACTTTGGGAGGCCGAGGCATAAGAATCACTTGAGCTCAGGAGTTCGAGACCAGCCTGGGCAACATGGCAAAACTTCATCTCTACAAAAATTTAAAACTTGTTGGGGCGTGGTGGTCCCAGCTACTTGGGAAGCTGAGGTGGGAGGATCACCTGAGCCCAGGGAGGCTGAGGCTACAGAATACAACTTTGCTTCCACTCGCAACAAGAAATAAAGAAAATTAAGTACTATCAACTTACTTCCTATAGAGATCTTGGCAACGCTCCACCGTGGTGTTACATATGAGCTCTTCCATCCAGGTCTTCCACTGTTCAATTCGATGTTTCTGAAATATGGCCTTTGGATACTGCAGAGCCACGGTTGCATAGTGATGCAGTTGTTCCAGACAGCCACGGAGCACTGACCGCCTCTGCTGCAGGAGAGCACCAACCTCCCCCTCCAGTTGCTCGCACTGGCTAATCAAGTGGGCCTGGCCAGCATTCTGCAGAAAGGCTGTTGCTGGCACATAACTTGGAGGACCTTTTGGTAAGAAGACAACATTAATCACAGTAAAACAGTGTTAAGTCAGCTATTATTGAAAGCCAGCACAAACCAGAACCCTACACAAAAACACAAGACTATAAAATTCATAGTTTCACATGTGAACCTAAAATAAGTCAACCCATACCAAGGTCCATTTGTGTGCTTATCTCTTGAAGCAAGCTTGCAAGCTGTGTTGCTTCTAAATTATTGAATGCAGCCTGATAATGTGTTATCCATTGTTCAAATTCATTCAGCTTCACTTGGATTGCTTCCTGAACAGCTCTTTGCTGAGTCTGCAGTTGGGTGTGTTCAGAATACCTAATCAGGGGGACACAAACAAAACCAAAAGATTACTTGCTGTTTTTCTTACACATGCTCTCCTAACCTCAAATGTGCTCACACATAGACTGTCTGGTAAGCTCCTTTCCATGTTGAGGGCTCTGTTCAAATGGCCCTTACTTCTCTGTTTTTTTCCTGACCCTGTGATTCCCTCAACTATGCTCACAACATTTTAATTAAAACTACCAAGTTTTGGGATCCTCGAAGGTTAGAGACTGATGCTTGACAGATCTTTGTAATCTGAAAGCCTCATGCAATGCTTGACACTTTCATATTCAACTACCCTTAACTGAGAACCTGCTGTGTCTAAGGTTCTTTCAGTTCATCATCCTATTTGATATTTAACTCAGTGGCGTAGATGAAGTAGCTGCCATTGTACAAACAAATAAGGACTCAGATACAGTAACTGAAATGAGAAAACCAAAACCCAGATTTTCTGATTCCAAGTTTTGTGTTCTAACCACAACACCCACCTGTCTCCCATAATTAGTCATCCAAACATTTAAGTTAAATATAATAAAAGCAGAACATTTCAGTGAATTTTTGTTTACTAACTTTGAAGTTGGAGTCACTAAGACAGCTTTTATCATTTATGTGAGTTGTTACAATTCTAATCCATATTTTTGCACCAATTTGAAAATTCTACTTAATGGCATGTATTTCAAAGTAAGAATTCAACACTATTTTAAACCTGTGTTGCAGAGTATGAGAAGGATGATCCACCCCTTCAGCTCCTTCTAGAAACTCTATTTCCTCCAGTAGTTTGCCCTGCAGTTTTTCCACATCTGTCAGTTGCTCTTGCAAGCTTAGGTATTCATCTAAGCTACTGTCCAGCTTGGGAAGCACAACCAGCATCTCATCTCTATTCTTAAACCAGTTCACCTGTAAAAAGATACTACGATTAGAAAGACTCCTACAGGACCAATTGTGAGACATGACAGTGTCAGAACAACATTTTGCACATCCTACTTAGATCTCTACAAAACCCCAAAGGGGTGATGCATCACCTCCACTGTGCAAAGACAACTAACGCGTTCAAGTTTACACAGGCAGAAACTGATAGGCTCAATCCTGTAACATCACGTATTAATTTAATAGTTGCCAATGTCACCCAGAACAAGATTGGCATCCCTGACTACCAGATGGGGAAACAAAGCTATCCAATTAAAGAACACTTACAGTTATGACTGGTAAACACATTTCAATAATTATATTTTTTCAAATCATGAACCCACCTCCTAGGAGTGTGGAATGTAACGGTGTGTGTGTTCCAATGGGTGAACTGCCTAATAAAAAGATGACATCAAATTCCCCATATTTAACTGCCATTTCAATATTATACATTAGTCTTGCCCAGAAAAATTAGAGAAACAATTTGACTCAACATTTTGATGAGCATGTTTACTCTATTAATAAAATGAAAACAATGACTTATTCCATCCCTGACTTCACCTTAATCTCAGCTACTCTAGAAGAAAACAGGCTTCGGGTGATCTCTCGCTCCATCTCTCTCTTGCTCTGCTTGCTCTCGGCCTGCTGGCCGCCTCCACCATAAACGGCACCAGCAAACCCAGCCTCGCCTCCTGCAGTCCAGTCCACCAGGGGGTCGTACACAAAGGCCTCTAGCAGCGTCAGCAGGGTCTCTCTGCCACGCCGCATAATGTGTAAAACCTGTTTTCAGGAGAGTTTTAAAAGTAAGGTCTGCCACAAGTTTCATCACTGAAGTGTTTTTCATTCCACAGGTTTTGTTCATTTAACGAGTAAACTAAAAAGTTGAAGAGAAAACAGCATACCTGCTCACATGAAAGCCTAAATACACCTTCTACTCCAGTTACACCCAGTGCTGTTTCAATGTTTTGTGTCATTCGAAAAGGTACTTTCTCAGGAACTCTAAGGCTTTTACCTTGAAAAGACAAATCATTGTATTTTTGCCCTTTCACCAAAAAACATTTGACCCTCATAAATGTAAAGTACACTTTTATTTTACCTTTCTCAAAGCAAACATTGTAATCTATGTGAACAACTTCTCCAGTTGTCATGTCTATGAGAACATTATCCAGATGTCTGTCTCCAAGGCCAATTATGTATCCAACCATAGACATGACTGCAGTAGATCTTGCATAAGACTACAGGAAAGGAAATGGGGGCAGTAAGTGAAACACCATTAGGAAATTCCCCTCGAGCACGGACGAACATAAAATTTACAAAGCACCAAAAACGTACTTCCTTATTTTAAAATAAATCAACAAATAAAAAGCATTCCTCAAGGTTGCTGCATGTAGTCATGCAGCAATACAACACCGTACACCTGACTGGTCCTAGTTAATTCGCTATCAGGATGATGGATTTAAAAGAAAAAGAGAGAGACTTTTCTTCATCCTTCCTGTTTGCCACTTTCTAAATTTTTTATTCTCCTTTTCTTTTTGAGACAGAGTTTTGCTCGTCACCCAGGCTACAGTGCAGTCATGTGATCTCAGCTCACTGTAACCTCCACCTTCCAGATTCAAGTGATTCTCCTGCCTCAGCCTCCCGATCAGCTGGAATGACAGGGGCCTGCCACCACGCCTGGCTAATTTTTTTTTTTTTCCCAGTAGGGACAGGGTTTCACCATGTTGGGCAGGCTGGTCTCGAACTCCTGACCTCAGGTGATCCACCCACCCTGGCCTCCCAAAGTGCTGGGATTACAGGCACAAGCCACCACACCTGGTCTCCTTCTTTTTTTAAAACTTAATATTGATTTTATTTAAAAATATTTTTTCCCTTCCATCTTTTATTTTAGGCTTAGAGGGACATGTGTATGTCACTGGGGTTTGCTGCATACATTATTCTGTCACCCAGGGAGTGAACAGGTATTTTTTCCATCCTCACCCTCCTCCTGCCCTCCAGCCTCAAATAGGCCCCAGTGTCTGTTGTTCCCTTCTTTGTGTCCATGTGTGCTCAATGTTTAGCTTCCATACAAGTGAGGACATGCAGTATTCAGTTTTCTGCTCCTGTGTTAATTTGCTTAGGATCTCCTTTTCTTTCTTTCTTTCTTTTTTTTCTGAGACAGAGTTTCACTCATTACTCAGGCTGAAGTGCAGTGGCGCAATCTTGGCTCACTGCAACCTCCACCTCCTGGGTTCAAGCTATTTTCCTGCCTCAGCCTCCCAAGTAGCTGGGACTACAGGCACACGCCACCATGCCCAGCTAATTCTTGTATTTTTAGTAGAGACAGGGTTTCACCATGTTGACCAGGATGGTCTCGATCTCTTGAACTCGTGCTCCACTACACCCAACAGGATCTCCTTTTCATTTCATCCAAAACTCTATCTCCATCCTGCCCTCAGATACAGTCATGTTCATGCCTTTATAACTGTTAGTATTAGCCTCAAATATAGGTCTCAAACTACCAAGGCTGGAGGGACAGAGGAAGGAAAGGAAAGACGACAAACTAGACAGATAAGAAGGGTAGCAGGCCCAAGAGATACTACTACTGAGTATAGTCTAAAACAAAGCACATACCTGCGTAACTCTCCACCATTCATCAGGTGTTGTACAAGATGACCAGAGCTCTTTGGCAAGGAGATTTGGGGGTGTGGCCTCCATTAACTCTTCTAATACTGCCTTCATTACATGAAGAGGCCAATCCCGACGGGACACATCCAGGCTAAGCCCAACTGTTTTCAAAGCAGGGCCAATTTTACTGTAATAAAGTTCACTGGGACGGGGTACAATGCCAGGATTCTGAGGAGTTTGGTAGGAATCTTGGGCCTTAAGGAAAAAAACATTTTGTTTTAAAGAAAATATCAATTTTATATAAGGAAAAAGAGTATCTTTTTTATGTAAAGTAGAATTTTTAAAAATGATTTTTCAGTAGCGTTCACTAGTTACCCAGCTAAATATCATATATTAATACAAAATAGCTAATTCTTCTGACTTATGATTCTTATAATCTATAACTTTATTTTAATTAGGCCCATTCACTTTATTGAAAAACTGGTCTACTGTTCAATTTTCTTGAAGTTTAATTCAAAACTAAACACTCAAGTTGCTTTCTTCTGTATAATACAGAATTCAGTTTTAAAATTATACTTCATAATTTATGCACATACTTCACTCTTCACATATGACTTAATCATTAATATGAACTTAACAATAGAAATTCAAAAACACATTACATGAGAATTTAGATAGCCCTTCTCTAAATTATCCTTCAATAACAGTTCCGCAGTCTCCTGGGCCTAGGTTTAAAACTTGACTCCTTTCAAACTCTTTACTTTTTTCCCCTACTTACCTTAATCAGAAGCATTTTCTTTAGCTAGATGTGAGATCCTAAAGCTAAGACTGTTTAAAATTTATCTTACTATCCTAAGAGCTTATTGCTGTTCCTGGCATATATTAAGCACTCAGACACATGGCTAAACATATCCTAAATTAAACTCCTAGTCTAAATCAAAGCATAAAATTCACAGGTACAAAATAGGATGTCATGGAAATTAACTCCAAATTTAAAGTTGCTTCTTATTTACATATATAAAAGAACCTGGGTTTTAAAGCTATTATTTACAAATTTAATTTAAAAGAATGATAAACCCAATAAAAACATTAAGAGGTAAAGTATCAGGAGTTATTGAGTGATGAACAACCACACGTTGCCCCTTTCCAATTTGTCTTGATAAACCCAATGCCATCATTCTTGCCTCTTAAAACTATTTTTGGCTGGGCGTGGTGGCTCATGCCCCTAATCCCAGCACTTTAGGAGGCTGAGGTGGGAGGAACGCTTGAGCACGGGAGTTCAAGGCTGCAATGAGCTATGATGCACTATAGCCTGGACAACAGAGCAAGACCCTCTCCCTTTAAAAAACAAAAAAAGCAAAAAACTTTATTTTTATAAAAGGTATCCCAAGGCCAGGCCCGGTGGCACATGCCTGTAATCCCAGCATTCTGGGAGGCCCAGAAGAGTGGATCACTTAAGGCCAGGAGTTCAAAACCAACCTGGGCAATGTAGCAAAATCCCATCTCTACCAAAAATACAAAAATTAGCCAGGTGTGGTTGTCCACCCCCCAGAGTCCCAGTTACTCAGGAGGCTGTGGCAGGAGAATCGCTTAAACCTGGGAAGCAGAGTTTGCAGTGACCCAAGATCACACCACTGCCCTCCAGCCAGGGTGAAAGAGCAAGACTGTGTCTCAAAAAATAAAAAGGTACCTAAAAACACTGCTCTAAGGACCTCAAGTCTTTTCCTTCTTTAATGCTTATAAACATGCAAAAATGGTCTAGTAAGCTTAGAAGTATTTCACATAATAACAAGAGTATAGACTAATATACTGTGTTGATAATTTAATCAACCTTTTGTGCTTGTAAGGCAGCTTCCCGTTGTTGCCATCGTTTGTAAAGGCCAAATAAGGGTGTGGCTCCATCCACCCACTGGATTAGTCCTGATCTTGTTCCTAATGGTGTTACAGAATAATGCCGAGCATGGAACCGGGGTGTTTCTTGGCGATTAATTGTAGCAAACATGGTATTCACAATAGATAGGAACTGCATTATTCTCTCATCCAGATGCAAATCCTCCAGTCCTACGAAAACAAAATTAAAATAGCTAGGGTAGGCGATCAAACAAGGTTGGGAGAATACCACTCCTCTGTGGTATTGCAACTAGCAACGGGAGTCAAAAACTGACAGTCCGTGAGGCACACTGAGAGCATTAAAGAATTCCATTCTGTGACAAGATATTAGCAGTATGTATTAGCATTATTAGCTGTACTTCACTTGTCCTGCTTGTATGAGTTCATACACAAAGTAGGGGTTGAAAATCTTTCTGCACAGCATCCAACCACTGCCCTTCAAAAGCACATAAGATACAGGGCACTGCAAGCTAATAATGACATACAGAAATTCACCTGAAATAATCTCCTACGATATACACCCACACTCACGCAATGCATTAGCAAGACTAACACTCTTCTGAAAAATGGAGGAAGTCTTAAATTCTACCTTTGAAAAGATAAGGATAGCTCTTCCCATCTGATCCAAGAAAGAGAAGTTTCTTTGGCTTGGTTTTAGTCGGTAAGATTGTGATGGTTCCACCCACACTATGGATTGTGACAGTATCTCTGGCTGAGACTTCCCCAGGAAGAGCAATTTCAGTGTTAGTCATGGCAGCCAACCACGGACTGATTTCTTCAAGACGCAAAATGTAACTTGCACGTTTCTGTGCTCTCTGTTGCAAACTTAGCATTATCTGTATACATAAGATGGGAAAAACAAATTCACGTCATAATTATAATACTTATTTTCTTACACATTCAATCTGGCATAAAAGTAAACTGTAGGCCAGGGGCGGCAGCTCACGCCTGTAATCCCAGAGCTTTGGGAGGCCAAGGCAGGCAGATCACCTGAGTTCAGGAGTTTGAGACGAGCCTGGGCAACACGGCAAAACTCCATCTCTACAAGAATACAAAATTAGTCAGCAAAGTGGCTTGTGCCTGTAGTCCCAGCTACTTGGGAAGCTGGGGCAGGAGAGGAGGATCACATGAGCCCGAGAGGCAGAGGTTGCAGTAAGCCAAAGTTACGCCACTGCACTCCAACCTGTGTGACAGAGGGAGACCCCTGTCTCAAACGCAACAACAAAAGTAAAATTTAAAATCCATACAACTATCTGTTGTTCTTATTTTTAAATGTAACTCAGTACTGGGATCTGTGCCATCCTGGATGGGTAACACTGGTGGCTGATGTGCACTACAGGATTCCCACTTTGTTAAGGCTCTTTCTTCTCCTCTGTCCAAACAAGCAATGAAATTACAAGAGATAGAAGGAAAACACTGTTATGATCACCCAATTCCGGGCTTTTAGCAACTATTAATAATTCTGCAATGTTGAGCTAAGTATGAACAATGGCAAAACAAATCGAACCATTCTTTGCAATAGGTACAGCTAGCAGTTGGCTGGCTGTCGGGTAGACAAACCCTTAAAAAGCCACCTATGAAGTTATTACCATTAAATTATAAGAAAAATGAGGCTCTATTTACTCTTCTCAAACTGGAGGAGAGGAAATTTGGTGGATTTCTAAGACACTTAACAAAACTGAAGAAAAGACAAAGACAAGTAAGAACTTTTTTTTTTCCTGGAGATGGCGTCTCACTCTGTCACCCAGGCTGGAGTGCAGTGGCACGATCTCAGCTCACTGCAGCCTCCGCCTCCTGGGTTCAAGTGATTCTCCTGCCTTAGCCTCCCAAGCAGCTGGGACTACTGGTGCATGCCACCACACCTGGCTAATTTTTTGCATTTTTAGTAGAGACAGGGTTTCACCATATTGGCCAGGCTCTTCTCGAACTCCTGACCTCATGGTCCGCCCACCTTAGCCTCCCTAGGTGCTGGGATTACAGGCATGAGCCACTGCGCCCGGCCATAAGAACATTTTAACAAAGAAGTAACCATTTAGAGGTCTGACCATTTGAGGTATGCAGAAAAGCCCCATAATACTTTATAATAATCACAGGAAATAGTCTGTATGTACAGTTGTGTTGTTACATGCACCAAAGTCAATAATATACACCCAAATTAACAAATTCTGGACTCTGCTTTCATGTGAAACAATGTAAAGCAATCTTTAGCAAGCTTTGTTCATAAAAAGAAAAAAGCGAATTGGAAACACCCAAGTGCCCAGTGACAAAATAATAAATAAACTGTGGTATTTTCAGATAACAGATCATTGTTCAGCTACACATACACGCACAGTTCACAAAGTATTCATTCCTCCTATAACCTCTTTTCTAACTTATTTACTGAAAGGGAAATGAAACAAGAAACTGGTCTTAGAACACAAGGAAACTCAGCCCAGGTGTGGTGGCTCAAGCCTGTAATCCCAGCACTTTGGGAGGCGGAGGTGGGCAGATCACTTGAGGCCAAGAGTTGGAGGCTAGCCTGGTCAACATGGTGAAGCCCCATCTCTACTAAAAATACAAAAATTAGCCAGGCATGGTGGCGCATGCCTGAAATCTCAGCTACATGGGAGGCTGAGGCAGAAGAATCCCTTGAACCCAGGAGGCAGAGGTTGCAGTAAGCCAAGAACCTGCTACTGCACTCCAGCTTAGGTGATAGAGCAAGATTCGGTCGAAATGCCAGATACAGGTGTGACGGGGAGAAAGGCAGCACATCACACTGCCATGTGTGTACCTATGCAACAATCTTGCATGTTCTTCACATGTACCCCAAAACCTAAATTGCAACTAAAAAAACAAAACAAACCCCTCCTCCCCTCCTATACACACACACACACACACACACAATGAAACTCAAATTTTGGCAAGACCACATAATAAACTTCATCCTTCATGTTAGTTTTCTTTCTTGTACTTCTACCTATTTGCTCTGAATTTGGCACTTTGCATTTACTAAAGTTGGCTGCACTTTTTGTTTCTACATTTATCTTTTAATAGGTTTTTCACTGCTCAAGTTCAGTGAGAAATCAGCTAGAAGCAATAAAGGTAAGAGACAGAGAAAGGAGGGAGGGAGAAGGAAAAGCTAGAGCTACAAAGTGAAAAAAGCTAGAGCTACAAAGTAATAAGCTTCCCCCAACTAATGGTGTTATTTGCTAGAAAAGATAAAGACCAAAGAAGAAAAACCAAAATATAAAGGGTAAGGATTCTCAAATATGTGAATACACTAATCATCCCACACAGCATATGTGGAATTGATTCCAGAACGACTACTTTTAAAAATTTATGTTGTTACAGGTGGTATTTTATCTGTTAGAGATATTGAATGCTCTCTTCCTGAAAAACTAAATAAGCACAAGATTAAATTTCTTATCTTTTATGAGGTGAATAAAGTAGGTAACCAATATGTGGCTCAGGGTCACAGCCCCTTCCCTTGGCTAAATTCTTCATGTGTTGTTCACCAGCATGAACCTTCCATACATGAAAGATTAGGCACCTTTGCCTACTGATTTCCAAATTCTTAAACAAAACCACTTTTTTCTAAATTCCTTATAAGCAACTGGCCACAGGCTGCCTTCTACAGGTTTGTAAAATCTCTTACGTTCCAAGTAAGGAGTCTATTTATTTAAATTTAAATTTCATGGGAACTGTGCTGTTTCAGTAGCACACCTGGGATTATTCTGTACCTCTTTAAATGGAATCCAGCTGCTCCCAGGCTTTGCAGGGTTGGATGGGGTCTTCAATTTTTCCAGGGCATTTTCAATGGCATCACCATAGTTATCCTGAAACCATTTTTCATGAGGTGTTTCTGCAGGAGCCGCTGTGATACTCCTCACATGCTCCAAAGCAAATACAATGGGCTTCATCAAAGCTGTGTGCTTCTCCCTCATGATTGCAATTTTCTCTTCTCTGACCAAGAAGAAATTTTTATTCAAAAACTTACTGTACATTAAAGTTTTACACAAACATGGAACAATTTAAATATATCAACTCCTAAACAGCACCAAGAAATCAGTCTAAATAAAGCAATAACACGTTCACAAAGTAAATTACTAACAAAGAATTTTTTTTTTTTTTTTTGAGACAGAGCCTTGCTCTGTTGCCAGACTGGAGTGTAGTGGTGTGATTTCAGCTCACTACAACCTCTACCTCCCGGGTTCAGACGATTTCCCTGCCTCAGCCTCCTGAGTAGCTGGGACTACAGGCGCACACCACCAGGCCTGGCTAATTTTTTGTATTTTAGTAGAGATGGGGTTTCACTATGTCGGCCAGGATGGTCTTGATCTCCTGACTTTGTGATCCACCTGCCTCGGCCTCCAAAAGTTCTGGGATTACAGGCATGAGCCACCAAGCCCAACCAAAAACTGTTGTTGTTGTTGTTTTGTTTTGTTTTTTTAAATGCAGCTCATAAAAGAGGCAGCTCCTCTAATCAATGAATTAAATGACACAGGGAAAACAGGATATCCACTGCAAAAGAATGAAGCAGTAACTCAAAATGGATCAAAGACCTTATCTTAAAAGTTAAAACTACAAAACACTTAAAAGAAAACATAAGGGAAAAGTTTCATGATACCAGATTTGGCAATGATTCCTTGGATATGGCACAAAAAGCACAGAGTAAATTGAGCTACATGAAAATCAAAACTTTTATAAATCAAAAAATACTATATACTATGAAGAGAATGAAAAGACAACCCACAGAATGGTAGCAAATATTTGCAAATCATGTATCTGATAAGGGTTAGTATCCAGAACACATAGAGAACTCCTACAATTCAACAATTTAAAAAAAACAAAAACCCCAATTTAAAAATGGGCAAAGGATTTGTAATGACATTTCTCCAAAGACATGCCAATGACCAATAAAATACATGAAAGGATGCTCAACATCACTAGTCATTGGAAAAATGCAAATCAAAACCACAAGGAGATACCACTTCATATCCACCATAACAGCTACTGTCAAAAAAAAAGAAAGAAAAAAGAAGTATTTGCAAGATTAGGAAAAACTGGAACCCTCATGCATGGCTAGGAGGATTTTAAAACACTGCAGCAACTGTGGAAAAGTTTGTCAGTTCCTCAGTTAGTTAGATGCAGAATTGCCATATCATCCAGCAAATCCACTGGCTCATCCACAAAACATATACAAAATTCACATAAAATTATACAAATCTGGGACTCAAACACATGCTTGTACACCAATGTTTACAGCAGCATCGTTCAAAGCTAAAACGTAGAAGCAACTTAGCTATCCAAAAACGGATGAACAAAATGTGGTATAACCATACAATGCCATTCAGTCATGAAAAAAATGAAATTCTATCACATGCTACAACACAATGAACCTTGAGGCCATTATTCTAAGTATAAAAAGCCAGACACAAAAGGATGGATACAGTATGATTCTACTTCTATGAGGTAGCTAAAATAGGCAAATTCATAGAGATGGCAAGTAGAATAGAGGTGACTAGGAACTTAGGTAAGGGGGAAATGAAGAGATCATCTTTAATGAGTACAGAGCTTACTCTGTTTAAAATAATTAATAAGTTCTGGAAATGGACCATGGTGATACTATACAATATAGTGAATGTATTTAATGCCACTGAATTGTACACTTGAAAAATGATTAAAATATGGCCGGGCGCGGTGGCTCAAGCCTGTAATCCCAGCACTTTGGGAGGCCGAGGCGGGTGGATCACGAAGTCAAGAGATCGAGACCATCCTGGTCAACATGGTGAAACCCCGTCTCTATTAAAAATACAAAAAATTAGCTGGGCATGGTGGTGCGTGCCTGTAATCCCAGCTACTCAGGAGGCTGAGGCAGGAGAATTGCCTGAACCCAGGAGGCGGAGGTTGCGGTGAGCCGAGATCGCGCCATTGCACTCCAGCCTGGGTAACAAGAGCGAAACTCCGTCTCAAAAAAAAAAAAAAAAAAAAGATTAAAATAGTAAATTTTATGTTATTTAAACTTTGATAAATTAAAAAAAAAAAAAAAGAGAGAGACAGCTTAACCATCTCAGGACGAGTGTATGGAAACATACTTGCGTAAGGTGTTGTTGTTCTGGACTCTCTTCACCTCATCTTCGAGCTGCTGAATTCGTCTCAGGACGTACATGTGTTGTTGCAGCAAAACTCCTAGCCAGAGCTCATCCCAGAGCACAGTGACCCTGCGCAGTTCAGCCACGAGCATCTGAACCTGCATACACAGCACACCCAAATAGCTCATCTATAAGTCTACACAAAGCACAGTTCTTCAAACACTGGACTTCATAAGTTATGTGTGTGCAATTTGTGTTCATTACACAATTAGAGAACACGGACTAATGATTGTCAATAGAGATTGGCAAAAGGCATTTTGATTTTTCTATAAAAAATTCTTCTCCAACATGTGAGTTTCTTTGTACCTGTAACACCATGGTTGGGTTTGCAGAGGACAGCTTATCTACAATTTTGCTGTAGCAATCCTGCATCATGGCTTGGTCTTCATTTAATCCACTTTTAGGTTCATCCTTAGTGCTATCCTGAGATGCAGGAGGGCTTCCTCCCTCACATTCAGAAACCAGCAATTCTTCTCCTTGAATATTGCCAAGTAAAGTTGGAATTGCAGAGGAAAATTTATTTCCTATAATGAAATAGGAGGACAAGGAATACTTTGAACATTTCTTTCAGGTGCATATGCTGAGTTAGGGAAAACACTGACATAGATCTATTTGACTCAAGAGCACTCACTGAACTGATTTGCCTTCCATGTATTACACTGATTAAAGACTGTGGCTATTCTGTCTTTTTATAAGTTGAGCTTTTATACTTATTAACATAATAAGCTAATGGAAGATATACGGGAGAAAGATAAGTGTCTAACTAACAATATTCTTCATGCCGGAGTTCAAAACTTGGTATGATCCTTCCTTTTCTTTTTTTTTTGGAAACAGGGTCTTGCTCTATATCCCAGGTTGGAGTACAGTGGCACAATCTTGGCTCATTGAAACCTGTCTCCCGGGTTCAAGCAATCCTTGTGCCTCAGTCTCCTGAACAGCTGGGGCTACTGGTTTGTTGGCCAGGCTGGTCTCAAACTCCTGACTTCAAGTGATCCACCCGCCTTAGCATCCCAAAGTGCTGGGATTATAGGTGTGAGCCACCTCGCCTGGCCTAAACTTGGTATAATACTCTTCTAACAGTTACAGCTCAGTTACTCCATTTCTCCACATCTCGGTGGATTATTGTCAAGACTACAGATAATGTGCAAAGCACATGTCCTGGTGCCAGATCCACAGTAATTACTCCCTCAACAAATGCTAATTATTACTACTAAAAAACTGACAAACTCTAACAACTCTGGAACATAAAGTTTAAAAAATTTGACCTAACAAACATTATTGGCATAATAATTTATACTTAAAGTAGCAATATTTGAATATTCCATACCTGAAGCCTGGGATTCACTACTAAGCGATATGGTACCCACTATTGCAGGATACAATATGAGATGTGGGGAATCTTGAGCCACGCGACAGAGAAGGTTACAAATGCTTTGGCGCACATACACTTCAGGGTGGTTTAAGCGTGAGAAAAGTTGTGGAATAATTCCTTCAGGATAAGGAGAGAAAGACAAAGTTATTTAAATCTAAGAAAAAACTATCATCATTGTAGATTGAACAGATAAAACCTGGTGTGTGTGTCAGCATTAGTACAAATTTTAAGAGTTCAAATTTCTCCCTGTGATAATAAAGAACCATACACAATAATTTTTGATTTGCAAATCTGGGCAACTCAAAAATGTTGTGGAGAAATGTATGTTTTGTGAACGCCTACAAACAAGGCAGACACAATTTTTATACACAGAGGGTATATAAAACCTTTTGAAAAATTTTCACCGTCTCCAAAATTCATTTTGTATATAAAAAGCTCCTGTGTCTTTCAGCTTCCCATTTCTTGTAAAGGTGGGAAGAAAAGTCCTAGTGATGTAACAAGCAGTGCACTGTGTCCTAGGAACTAATCTGGCTGTTCCTTCACACATTCAAATAATAAACATAAGAAAAACACTTTTTAAAATCATATATATCCTACTGAGAAACAATTTTTCCTGAAACATTTTATGCAGGTCTCACCTCTCCATGGCGCAGTGGGTGTTGTCTCCAAGCCGTGTTCCAGATACTGCCGAAGCTCGCCAGCGTGCTTCACGAGCAATCGCAGCAGGCGCAATGTGGCCATCACAATCACGTCGTCAGTGCTCTGTTCTGCTCTGTGACTTAAATGCAGCCTAGGGTCATCCTCATCTAAAGGAATCTAAGAGTGAAAGGTGAGGGGAATAAATAAGAAAATAATTCAGAACACTACTTTTGTTTAATAAGGTTCCAAATGAATTCTCTTAGAACACTGTGCTACATACTTGACCAGCGTTGAGTTTAAGGAAAGTAAAGTATGCACTGCAAGAGAGTTTGTAGAGGCTGAATATTCTATCTACAACTTTCCTCCACACTTTAATAACTCCTTCAGTTGCACTTTCATCAAGTTCTGAAAGCCATGGGCAGCTTGATATTAACTGACGCCAGATAACATCAACCATGTCATCTTCTTCATTATCTTCACTCTCTGTTATCTGAAGTGTTATATCTTCATCCTGAAGAGGAATTGTGCACAAAATGCTATTTTAAATACAAACTGAGAAGGGGAAAAGTATGTAATTCGACTATCATGAAAACATTCTTCTCATATATGATAAAATTATCCTACATTTAGGGTTATGCACAGTAAGTTAATGTCAGTATGCTTCTCTTTATGATGTATTTACTAATATGAAGACAACGAAGAATATAAGCTTTTAGCAAAGATTAGACTTTTCTGGGATTTTTTTTTTCCCTTAAATGCTTCCAAATTACAATACAGTATTTGACCTGCAGAATTTTCTTTCTTTCTTTCTTTTTTTTTTTCCCCTTGAGACAGAATATCAAGGCTGGAGTGCAATGGCACAACCTCAGCTCACTGCAACTCTGCCTCCTGGGTTCAAGCAATTCTTATGCCTCAGCCTCCTGAGTAGCTGGGATTATAGGTGCCCACTATCATTCCCGGCTGACTTTTTGTTGGCAAGGCTGGTCTCAAACTCCTAACCTAAGGTGATCCACCTGCCCTCGTGCCCCAAAGTGCTGGGATTAAAGGTGTGAGCCACCATGCCCAGCCTATGCTTGCAAAAAATTAAGCACAATCTGCTCAAAATTTGGGGCTGAATGTAGACAGTAAACCTCATTCTCTTTACACTACTGTGCATGTACAGGACATCAACTAAGTCAGAGACTTAGATATACTGCTGTTTACAGAAAGAACTGATCAACGCAGCTTAGCCTGGCAAATAAAATCCATGCCTATGAGGACTGCAACCAAAGATACATTGCTTTGGCATTCTAGAATTAAAAGAACTCTGAGGGGAGACAGTATTAACCCTGCAGACTAGTCCATTGTGATCAACTATGGCTACACATTAGAATCACCCAGTAAGTTTAAATACACACCACACACAGACAGACACACACACACACACACACACACACACACACACACACACCCTTCATTCAGAATATCTGGGAGTAAGTTGCATGTATTGGCATATTTTCAAAGCTCACAAACCAGCCAGGCACAGTGGCTCACACTTATAATCCCAGTACTTTGGGAGGCTCAGGCAGGAAGATTACCTGAGGTCAGCAGTTCGAGACCAGCCTGGCCAACACTGTGAAATCTCGTCTCTACTACAAACACAAAAACATTAGCCAGGTGTGGTGGTGCGTGCCTGCAATCACAGCTACTTGGGAGGCTGAGGCAGGAGAATCACTTGAACCTGTGAGGTAGATGTGGCAATGAACCGATACTGCACCACTGCACTCCAGCCTGGCAACAAGAGCAAAACTCTGTCTCTCAAAAACAAAACAAAAAGAGCCTCACAAGCCAGGGTAGGTTAACAACTTAAAATTTCTGATAAGAGCAATTAAAACAGAAATTTAATTTACATAAAATGAAATTCTCTTATTAATTTTTTTTTCTTTTGAGACAGTCTCACTCTATCACCCAGGCTGGAATGCAGTGGTGTGATCTCGGCTCACTATAACCACCAAGTGGTTCTCCTGCCTCAGCCTCCCTAGTAGCTGGGATTATAGGCGTGCACTACCATGGCCCATCGATTTTTGTGCTTTTAGTAGAGATGGGGTTTCGCCTTGTCGACCAGGTTGATCTTGAACTTCCGACCTCAAGTGATCCACCCACCTTGGCCTGCCAAAGTGCTGGAATTACAGTGCCCAGCCAACTTCACCTACAGGAATCTAATGAAATGCCTTGATTTCTCAAAAGAAGTAAATTCTTCTTAAACAAATATAACTCATCTTAAAATGTAAAGTTTTAATTTACAACAATAACTGCTAAGCCCCATTCAATATTTAATCAAATATATATGATCAATTTTTTCAAAAGCAGTGATTTGGAATAGCAATCTTGCCCCAAGCACCATGTTTTCCTTGCCTGAATCCCCGCCGGCCGACATACAGCCTGTCCAAGAATACCATATATTCTCTCTTTCTCTTCCTCAGTTATACTGTCTGGAAGCAGATTTTGAACTTCAGATTTTTCTCTAGGCAGCAGGCGAACACCTTCTCCCTGACTATAAAGATAAACAAGTCACCAGTATTTTAGCTACCAAAACTTTACCATATCAGAAAACATTTAAATATTTATTTTTCCAATGCATAAATAAACTACACATTTAAACATACCTGGCATTGTCAACCACCTTTCTGCCCCACCTATAAGCCCAGCTGGCCAATGCTGCCCAAGATTTGGCTACTTCAGGTGCCTGTACTGAAGACAGGTGATACAACTGTCCCAAAATGAAGTCAGGTTCTCCAACTCCAATATGCACTGCCATAATGGACAAACAAATAATAAAAGAACTCAACAATGTTACATTCACAAATTCCTAATGACATTCCCATTAGCATTTTAGGTTTTTACCTGCAAGCAATAAAAAGTTCCATAATATTACCGAACATAACTTGAATAAAGCACAAATATGAATTATGCTCTCTTAAAGGTTGGTATGTTGAAATGAATTCATTGTTAGTTTCCCAAGTAAGCTTAGATTATCTCCTGTGGAAGAGATCAATGTCTTTCATGACACTGAACACTGTCAACAGTCAGGTGTAAGCTGTAGAAAGTCTTGCATTATGAATCTGATTGGCTATTTCCTCATGATCAGATTGACTTTAATCATTCTGGCAAAAATAATAGGTGATGAGTACACTATTTCATTCATACAGACTCATGAGGTAAACATCTTCATTCTTTTGTTAGAGGTGAAGAAACTATCAAATATAGCGCATTTGCAATGATCACAAGACATATCCTTTATGAATATCAAGACCCTATTTATCGAAATTATTAACACCAATCTAAGTAATTAAACTCTTAGGCTTCAGAACAACAAAATTAAGGTATATTCTTATGTTTCAGCAAATAAAATCATCTCCCAAATTTTCTCGCAAATTTTAAAAACCGGAAAATGGTGCCTTCCACAACAGGCACTCAAACATTGAAAGAATCAACTACCCTATCTGTAAGATATCTTTCTCTTACTAGCTTATGTCAGAATGGGAAACATGAATCTTTCTATAGGTTCTGTGTTCCACCAATCAACAGGAACACAGGTAACTATTTTAAATCTTTGTTGCTCCTTCTATTGTGAGGTGAAATTTTAGATGTAAGAGGTAGGATCTTATTGCCAGCAAAAACATCTAAGTCCATAAAAGCAAATCACCTTGGAAGCAGAGTTCAGTGACTTCCAAAATGGCATTCGATCCTTAATATGTTTTAGTTATTTCCTGACAATAAAATAAGCTCAAATTCCATAGATACATTTTTTCTGGAAAATTATAGCCAGCATAACATTATAAACTTTAAAATAAAAAATATGTAACTTCTAAAATATTTTAAAGCTAACAAAGAAACTCTACCTGTAGATTCGCTCTCAATCCGAGGATACTCTTCTTCCATTGTATTAACAGATGGCAGTTCTATTAAAGTGAGTATGTTTTTAGACAAAGTAGAGAGACCTGTGAAGTTCTGTTGATGCTGAGCTCTGTAAACCTGTTTCAGTTGTCCTGAAATTTCTTTCCATTCTGCCTGGATCCATTTAGCCAGTGTCAGAATTGACTTAGCAACTGCATATTCAGCTTTCGCAGACTTACAGAAAGATATGGCACAAGAACTCAACATTTCCATTGCATGTGTTGACTGGCCTACAGAAAACCACAAAGTCAGAAGTTAGAATCTTTAAAAGCAAATGATGGGAGGGAGGCACTTGGGTTAGGAAACAAACGACTAACATTATTTCAGTGTAAAATAATCAACTTTAAAAAAAATAAAATAGATACAGGACCTCACCATGTTGCCCCAGGATGGTTTCAAACTCCGGGGATCAAGCAATCCTACTGTCCTAGCCTCCCAAAATGCTGAGATTAAGGGCATGAGCCACCATGCCCAGCCAAAATGCTAAACTTTTTTTTTTTTGAGACAGGGTTTCACTCTGTTTACCCAGGCTGGAGTACACAGTGGCACAGTCAGGGTTCACTGCAACTTCAACTTCCAGGCTCAAGCAATTCTCCTACCTCTGCCTCTCAAGCAGCTGGACTACAGGCATGTGCCACCAAACCCTGCTAAGTTCTTTAAATTTAAGTATAGCTGAAGTTTAGTTCTGTTGCCTAGGCTGGTGTCAAACTCCTAGGCTCAAGCAATCCTCCCACCTTGGCCTCCTAAAGTGCTGGGATTATGGGCATGAGCACCTGGCCCAAAATAGTAAAGTTAAAAAAACAAGTAAATTCAGTGATCAGTGACCTCTGGAAACATTTCTTACTTTAATACATTGCAACAAAATTCTTTTAAAAGCACTGAATTATATGGGTAAGTCAGTAACAAGCAACTTATTATTCAGCATACAAATATTCTGCAACAGCTGGAAATGATCATCTTTCCTATTACTACCTTATACCATACATACACAGTTAACATTAATGTACATATTTTTATTTTACTTGTGTATTAACTATAATTCATTTTACTAACCTGCTGTATACAGCAATTTGGTTTTTTCAATGTCAAGTTCAGGCCCCCATTTTTCATCCACCTGACCTTGAGTTGATAGTTTTTTAAAATGTTGGACTAAATCCTGTGCAGTGGTGGTCTTTCCCAGCTGAACTTCACTGCACTGTGCCAGCAGTCTTGTTGCAAGGGACACATTCCCTCGTTTTCTAGCAAATTTTGCTGCTGTTAGACCTAATTCCATGAGATGGCTTCTAATGGGAACTGTTTGTTCTGAAGAGAAGAAAATGTTTTATTAGTCCCTGATTTGTCTACCCAGATTGCATGGAAATATGGCCAAAAAATTATTCCCCAACTATCCCTCTTCCATACCACTTCCTGAAACAAAGATAACTCATCCTCAAATCCCTAGCAGCTAGCATAGTGCTTGAGATACAATGAACAAGGTTTGCTAAATTAAATGTATACAATGAAGTAGAGCAAAGTAAAATCAATCACTTTAAGAAATTTTTTAGTTTCTGAATCTTTGGCAAAAAGCCTGGGCCAAAAGGTAGGGAAAACAGGGAAGGCTAAACCATCCCCCCAACTTCTTCTCTAACTACCCTCTGCCCTTCAATTATTCTCTTGGTTTTCTTCCTACCTTGCTGAAGAATCCTTTTCAGTCTCTTTCTCTTCCATCACTCATCCATTAAACAACGGTGCTCCTTGGACTCAGTCCTAGGCTCTCTACTCTTCCCACTGCATACTCTCCCTGGACATCATCATCTTTTCCTGTGACTTCAATTACCACAGAAATGCTGACAACCATTGAATCTGTACCCAGACCTGCCAACTGGTCACCTACACTCTATTTCAAGAGTGCTTCCACTAATGTCAGTCATGTCAAACGGAGTTCATTTTCCACCACCCTCCAAACCTCTTACTATCTTCTTCCCTTTTCCCCTTCTCAAGAAAGGGCACAGGATCAGCCCGGCTGCCTATGCAAGTACTTGGCAACCATCACAGACTTTACCTTCAACACTCATAACCCATTTGCTTTCTTCTTTCCTTACTGCCACCCTAGTTACCCTTTTTAGCAGAGACTTCAGCCTAACTTAGTACCTTTGTCCCTATTCTTATACTCTTCTTTTTTTTTTTTTTTTTTTTTGAGACGGAGTTTCGCTCTTGTTACCCAGGCTGGAGTGCAATGGTGCGATCTCAGCTCATCGCAACCTCCGCCTTCTGGGTTCAGGCAATTCTCCTGCCTCAGCCTCCTGAGTAGCTGGGATTACAGGCCATGTGCCACCATGCCCAGCTAATTTTTTGTATTTTTAGTAGAGACAGGGTTTCAACATGTTGACCAGAATGGTCTCGATCTCCTGACCTCGTGATCCACCCGCGTCGGCCTCCCAAAGTGCTGGGATTACAGGCGTGAGCCACCATGCCCGGCCATTCTTATACTCTTCTAATTCACTCTCCAACTTGCAACTGAAACGATATTACACAAACGATAAATCTAAACCTTTAACTTCCCTGCTTAAAAGCCTCTGATGACTTCTCACTGCCATTCTGACAAATCCTCAACTCCTGAATTCGGCTTGTCACTGATGCTTTCGAGCATTCCATTCCAATCTCAGTCTCATCCAGCTCCATCTCTTCCTACTCTCTCTTAGGTGAACTGAGTCATCTTAGAATCATCATTTTCTCTGGCCTGCACACATTTTTTCTAACCAAATCAGCCTGCCTTCTTTCTCATTTCTATCTTCCTTAAGTTTCAGCTTAAATGTTACTTCCCCACAAGTCTTTTTCTGATTCCTAGGATTAAATCAGATGTCCTCATTATTTGCTATTCCTTGTTGTGATTTTTTTTTTCCATTTGTTTGTAGAAACAGGGTGTCACTCTGTCACCCAGGCTGGAGTGCAGTGGCATGATCAGAGCTCACTGCAGCCTTCATTTCCCAGGCTCAAGCAATAGTCCCACCTCAGCCTCCTAAGCATTTGAGACTACAGACACATGCCACCACACTCAGGTGATTTTTAAAATTATTCTAGTAGAGACAGGGTCTCACTATGTTGGGTCACCATGTTTGAGGTCAGTTTTCCCTGCCAGAATCTACAATCTCCTTGATCACCATTATATTCCAATGTGGAGCATAGTACCTGGTAAAAAGCACATTTGATCAGTGCTTGCTGAATAAAGAAATAAAAACAAAAGAGGAATGGAGTTCTGTCTCTGAATATAACTGCTGGTTACTGACCCTTCTTCTCAATTTAAAAACTTATGTGATATAGAAAGAACTGGCTAAGTATGGTGGCTCACGTCTGTAATCCCTATTACTAGAGAGGCTGAGGCATGAGAATCTCTTGAACCTGGGAGGTGGAGGCTGCAGTGAGCCAAGATCGTGCCACTGCATTCCAGCGTGGGTAACAGACTGAGACTCTGTCCCAAAACAAACAAACAAACAAAAAAGACTGGAAAAAAGATGAGGGTACTTGTGAAGCCATATTATACAACACACTCTGTCCCAGGACTTTATATATACTTTGTCTCATCTCTTAATCTCATGTAATCCCTACACATATCTCACAAGCGGGGTAATCCCCACAAAACTGAAAAAGCAAGCAGTCCAGAAATTCAATGATTGGCCCTAAGATTCCTCAACTGGCAAACATCGGGCCAATGATTCAACCCTGGGTGTGTTTGGCAGTGAGAAACCAACTGAGTCACAGCTGCAAGTAACCACCCTGCAGTACAAGTCCCTACCTTCGCTGTTAGCTTATGTGACATTAAACACTCAAATTTACTCAGCAGCACCAACTAACACATTTTCAACTAAAACTCCACAGCATTCTGACAGCTTTTCTGTTTTACAGCAATAAATGGTTAACATGCCTTTGACATATAAATATTTATACAAATAGTAATTCTCTAGCCATTCATTTGGAGTATATAAAACTCAACATTCATAGTGTATTTTATGTGACAAAGAACTTAATGTTCAGAACACAAAAACAAGTCTTATGTCTTCATTAAAAATAGGTGAAGAATTTGAACAAACATTTGAAAACTAAAATATACAATACCCGCTATGCAAATGAAAATATATTCATCATTATTAATCATCAGGAAAATGCAAATAAAACTATGAGATACCACTACATACTCACTCCAGTGATTAAATTTTTTTGAAAGTTAAGCCATGTGACCCAACAATTTTACTCGCAGGCATTCACTCAAGAGAAAGACAAATAAATGTCCACTCAAAGACTTGCACATGATGTTGAGAGCAGCTTTATACTTAACAGCCCAATTTGGGGGAGGGGGAAAAAAAACCCAAAATCTTTCAAAGGATGAAGGGAGAAATAAACTGTGGTATATACATAAAATAGAACACTACTCAATAATAAAAAGAACTGTACTCCTGTTACATGCAACACAGGTGAACCTTAAAAATTCATGCTAAGCAAGAGAAGCCAAGCACAAGAGAATACATTGTTAGGATTTCATGTACATCAAACTTTAGTAAAGACAAATCTAATCTATAGTGACAGAAGGGTTAAATGAGGAACTTTGAGGATAAGAGGTGTTCTGTATCTTGATTGTATCAGTGGTCATACAAGTGAAGACATGTTAGAACACATCAAACCACACACTTAGAATGTGTAATATATACCTCAATAAAGCAAAATTTTTTAAAATCTTTCATTTTCTCTTAAGAAAAAAAAAACACTTACCTTTAATTTTCTCCAACAACTGATTCTGGTACATAGTATACCTTAATGCCTGCATCCATGGCCTCACATCATGCTGTTTACATGAACGTAAAGCTTCACTGAAGAGCGGAATAAGACAGTCCTGACAGGAAAAAAACAAGATTACTTAACGTGAAACAGACTCTTGATGTATTTGCAGATACACAGCAAGTCTTAAGTCTAAGACTGCAACATAGTTTGGCTACTTCCAACTGATCACAGTTTTATCTATTACACTATAGCCTTACATCACTTATCTTCTACTCACAAGAGGCAAGCACACAGTAAGAGAAAACCTTTTGCTTTGAAGAGAAATTTTCTTCAGAGTATTAAGTCTAATTTATCAATATACTTAATAAAGCGCACTACAAAAAAAAAATCACAGCACATTTACTATAAAGCAGACTGCTAAAGTGCAGAAAAACATTACAACTAAAGCTTTATAATGAGGTTCTCAAAGATCATCATTCCTTTGGAGGCCCCAACTCTGAATTTTACCCCATTTGGAATGAGGAGGAAAGATCTTTGTTTGCAGCAAATCTAAAATTTACATAATCTGCCTAAAGGAACTGTCTTTACACACACCATCTTCCACCCCAAAAATTAAGCAATTTGCCATTCTTGAGATTATCTCAGGTCCTTCCATCTGCCCCACGTACTTCTCAAATGAAAGTCTGTCTGAAAACAACATGTTAGATTCCTGGATTTACTAGCTTGTCCAACTAAAAATCCTATTTCGAAAAACTCAAAAAATTAGGCCTTTGTTCTACAATAGTGGCCATTAATAGTCATAAGAACATGCTTGTAAAAATATACAGACCTCTGTTGAAAGTCTGTTAGAAACTGTGTTCTCCAAAGCAGATGAGCAATACAGCTGCAAGGTACTTAAAACTGGCAAAGACTGTGAAACTGTTAAAGTAGAAAGTCTCAGAGGTCCAATAGCGATGCGGGATGTTTGCTTCAAGTACTTTACCACATTTCTGAAACAAAATGTTTGCTGTCAATTAATAAATGAAAATTGCCAACTCACAACCATTGAAGGAATAAAGCAATTGATAAGATGCTATCAAACTGGTGCATCCAAAGTTAGGGGGAAGAGGAGCAGCCTACTATATAATAAAATGCTATTAGCAAGTCAAGACATTTGCTTTCGAGAGTTTTTTATATTTTATTTCATTTAAACCTCAGTATATGTTGGCAGGGAGTATTCATATGTCATATGACTTCTACAACTAAAATGAAGCTATTAGTACTAGTATTTAGTAATCTAGTAACTCTTCTTCCAGCCCTCTTCACCCCATGTATGTTCATCATAAGATATATACAACGTACATTTACCTCCTCAAGATTAAACTTACTCTGTTATAGACTGCCACTTCTGATCTTGTTCTATAGGGTTTAAAGCAGTTGCCAAACAAACAGAACTTCTCAACAATTGAACTTCAATGGATTTCTGAAGTTCCCTTGGATCTGGACTTAACATATTAGGAAGCAGTTTTTTCATGTCTACAGAAGTTAAATATGATGCCATTAAGTTAACATGCTTTTATTACACAATTTTGATTTATATCTGGCAGTGGTAAAAAAACAATCACCAATGATTATCTCCTTTAATATTTAAGTTAAGACACCTTAACACTGTAAGCATTACTGAGAGCTATATAAAAATCATTACTTCATAAAAAATTACTGTATCTCAGACCCCTAAAAAGCAGTTGCCTTCAAAGGCTCAAAAATCAGTAAGTCAACCTACTATTTAAGGGAGCAAATCTAGACATACATTAGCAAATCTTGCTCAATCCAGAATATTCTTAAATTTTTAAATAACATTCTATGAAGTGTTCCATTTGTGATAAAGAACTTAATAAGCCAGCCGGGCGCGGTGGCTCAAGCCTGTAATCCCAGCACTTTGGGAGGCTGAGGCGGGTGGATCACGAGGTCGAGAGATCGAGACCATCCTGGTCAACATGGTGAAACCCCATCTCTACTAAAAATACAAAAAATTAGCTGGGCATAGTGGCGCCTGCCTGTAATCTCAGCTACTCAGGAGGCTGAGGCAGGAGAATTGCCTGAACCCAGGAGGCGGAGGTTGCGGTGAGCCGAGATCACGCCATTGCACTCCAGCCTGGGTAACAAGAGTGAAACTCCGTCTCAAAAAAAAAAAAAAAAAGAACTTAATAAGCCATATCAAGATCAAAATCAAGAAAAATATTTAGCTGAAACACTACTTTGTCCTTTGTCAAACAAAATGGCTAGATAAATCTCAAAGTATTAATGTAGCCTTTTTTATTTGACTTAATTTTAACTGCTTTTCATTTGCCAAATCAAATATAAACAGGGCAGCCCAGAATGTATTGCTCCACATGGGAATCTGCCCCCAGAAATGTAAAATAACTTCCAGATTTTCCAGTAAAATATACTAAGCCAAACATTTTAAGCAACTTGTCCATTAAAATAATTTTTAAATTATTTTCTCAAATACCTATTTTTTCTTTTGATCCTCCAGCAAGTAGACTGATATTTTCTCCTGGTAACAATTCCAACTGCTCTGTACATTCAACAAATTCTCCAGACTCAAAACTGCTTAATGATCTGTAATTAAAATATCGGTTAGCTTGTATTCCTAATGCAGTCTGTGGAACCATTTAAAAAATAATAATAATGAAAATTCTAGAAAGAAAGTATACAGCATTTTGCTGACAAAATTCCTCCCACAAGGATACTACCATTTCGGTTTTGGTTTTTATGTTGAAGGTGTGACTACCATCTTAATTAGCACTCAAACTGGAGTAGTGAACCAGAAAGTCACAGCTATAGACATTCAGTGTCTCCTTCCTGTTTTCGTCTGTTGCAGCCTGTTCTCTTCAGAGCCTAACACAGTAACAGTAGACCTCTGCAGGGCAACTTTGACTTCCAGTTCTCTCCAAGCTGCCAGGGAGCTCCCTGCACAGTCTCACTCCTCACCTACATCAAGAGCCCTTGCAGCTCTCCTAGCATCACAATCTTGTATCTCAGTCCTGGCTTCTTTCACCACTGGCATCTCTCCCTCTCTCCCTTTTTCACCTACTTCTTTTTTCAAAAAATTCTTCTCTTTCATGTTCTTAAAGATAAAAAATAATGACACCTCTGAAACTCTTTCCTGCAGTCCTGCAACAACGATGCCAGGAAGACAGGCCCCATCTTCCCAGCTGTATGCTGCTCCTTTCAGATCCCTCACCCTGCCTCCATTTCCATGTCAGGAGCTCTTCAGCCAAGAAAAAAACACTGTTTCTCACTCTCTCTTTTCCATCTTTGCTTGTTGTTCTCGCTGTGTCACTTCCCTTACAACTCAGCCTGAAGCCAGTGCTGGAAAGGCACATCACCTGAATTAATCTGTGGCTGGTTCTACCTAGATCAGTGCAACCACTGGCTTTTCACTGGCTTCTCAGGGGGAGCCTTGAGTACTGGGCACTGATGAACTGCTGCCAACATATTCATCATTTCTGCCATTAAAAGCCCCTGAGTCGGGCCGGGCGCGGTGGCTCAAGCCTGTAATCCCAGCACTTTGGGAGGCCGAGGCGGGTGGATCGTGAGGTCAAGAGATCGAGACTATCCTGGTCAACATGGTGAAACCCCGTCTCTACTAAAAATACAAAAAAATTAGCTGGGCATGGTGGCGCGTGCCTGTAATCCCAGCTACTCAGGAGGCTGAGGCAGGAGAATTGCCTGAACCCAGGAGGCGGAGGTTGCGGTGAGCCGAGATCACGCCATTGCACTCCAGCCTGGGTAACAAGAGCAAAACTCTGTCTCCAAAAAAAAAAAAAAAAAAGCCCCTGAGTCTTCTCCAGTGGCAGGTTCTCCAAGTCCCCGCTGTGCTCTACAATGTCATATGCTTTCAGCTAATATCTAAGTCCTCAGAAAAAACAAACAAACAAACAAAAAACCACAGGCTTTAATTTCCTCTACCCTTACCTCCAATCCACCATACACTGCCCACCCAAAATCTGTCTATAGCATCTGACTGCTTTCCTTGAGGCACAGAAAAGGTAAGGTCCAGTTAATCTCCTGTTTCTTCAACCTATGCTTTCTAGTGGCTCCTTCCCCTTGGCCAAAAGAACATAATCTCTCCAACAACTAAAATAAACATCTGTTTCCCTCCAGCAACAGCTTCCTATCCTTGACCTCAAGAAAAACTTGCTAGCTGGGCATGGTGGCTCACGCCTGTAATCCCAGCACTTTGGGAGGCTGAGGTGGGCGGATCACCTGAGGTCGAGAGTTCGAGACCAGCCTGACCAATATGGTGACACCCCATTTAAGAAAGGAAAAGAAAAACTCGCTGGCCAAATAACTTACCTCAAGCTTTTCATTTTCAAATTTCTCTACCACTCAGTATTATTCAATCTAACTTCTTCTGTCTCTCTATAAAACTCTTTTTCCTTATAATCCCTAGAACATCTGACAAGGCTGACTACTCCCATCTCAATGTCCTATATCTAGGACACTTCCCTCCTCAATGTTCCTGTGGTTTTTTTTCAATGGCTTGCTCTCCTATTCTTTCACAAAAATGCTAAACTAGGATTCTGACCCAAGGCTTCCTTCCTCTTCACTCACTATTCTCCAGAGGCTTATCTCTGGTTTGGTGGCTTACAAGGCTCTAGAGTATAGAGACTGAAAAGGAAAGAAGGCCTTTTCTGTGTGCTAATCATCTGGAAGTATCTCAAGCTTAGACCTTATCCTTAGTTCCAAATCAGATTCTTAACAGCTTATCCAACAATCTCATCTGCACATTTCATTAGAAATCTTAAACATGCCTTGTTGTTCTCTGCGTGCTCCTACTCCAATTAATAGCATGGTTTCTTCTCCCTTTACCATTGTCCCCACAAGTCAAAGGTCTCCATGCGTCCACATTTGCCCCCACCTGTTTCGTCACCATACCTCCAATTCCAGTCTCTTCACCATAGCAGAATGAACCACCAAGTCAGATCACAACACATCTCTGCTCAAATCCCACCTAAATTTTCGATCTTACTAGAGTAACAGCCAACGTTCTTTTTTCTCAGTTCCTACCCACTTCTCTGCCTTTATATCCTACTGTTCAAGGTGCTCCTAACCACACAGACTTCCCATCTATTTCCAGAACACTCCAAGCCCATCATTCTCACATCACCTATAGGCCCCAATGGCATCCTGATGGGCATGCCTTGACCTTGTGTCTTCCCTCCCCAAGAAAGTCAACTTTATCTAACTGCTTTCCTTATGGCATAAAAAAGGTAAGTGAGGTCCAATTAATCCTTCTATCAATGTTCTTTGTCTAATCTTTGTTTTAAAAAGTTGGAATTTGTGTCTGTTTTATGTGCTGCCTGGAATGTAATACTCGCTCAATGAAGCAATTACACATTAACCCATTTAGCAAGGGTATCAGACAAAATCTAATGACCTTTATCTTCCCAGCCAAGTGTCTGCAATAGAATGCTCAATTTTGAATTACAGAATTAACAAAAGCACAGAGGAATGAGAATGAAGTTTAATTTACAGATGTTCAAAAACTCCTCATTAGAATAAATGTTTTTTATATATTCAGACCTAATTTAGAAACAAAGCCACCAAATGTGATTCCTTTTAAAGTAGTACAAATTTTTCTTTATATTCATTCTGGCATAACCTTCAAATTGTAGTAAGGTTTTAGAATGGCAGTTCTGAGAATTAATACCAAATGGCTCTCTCAGCAGTCTGTTTCCCATTATGCAAACACCTTCCTCATCTCTGGTATCAGTTTCCTGTTGTTATTTTCATAATGGCAGTCAATTAGAAATGTAACCATTTTGTATTACTACATATGACCAACTTTATATTTTTGCCATACAGAAAGACATCATAGTTACTGGAAATTTTGTTTTAAAATTGGAAAAACAAAGCCTTACTTTATATAGTTGAAGTCAGCTTTCAGGTTGAGGGAAGTGCTACTGGTACTCTTTTTCAAGTCATGGATAGCATTCTGCCATTCCTGCACAGCAGCCCAATCAGCAATTGAGATGTAGCACTCACATGCTTTATTTCCTAAATAATTTATAACCTCAGGGGAAGATTCTGTCTGTTTGGACAGCACAGTTTTCCTGGATTCACCTGAAAATATTTTATAAAATAGAGATTCAGATCAATTAGAAATATTTCAAAGAGCACAGAAACCTAAAACCATAAAATAAGATCATCAGTGCAAAATATCTTACTATAACTTTTGCTTTATTTAAAAATACTGCTTACCGTTCAGAGAATGTTTTGGGCTGGCACTGTTACGCCCAGCATTGGCTAAGGTAAGCACAGATTTGTCAAAGCTGGAGATGCAGCAATCAACACCTGTCATGGCACACAGGTGTTCCTGGTACTCCACAGAGGCCTTTTCAAACCTGAAAAGCAAATTGAAGCAGTCTTATTTACTTATTTACTTATTTTTTGAGACAAAGTCTCGCTGTCACCCAGGCTGGAGGGCAGTGGCATGATGACTGCTCACAACAACCTTGCCCTCCCAGGTTCAAGCAATCCACCAACCTCAGCCTCCTACGTAGCTGAGACTACAGGCACCCACCACCACACCTGGCTAAAACAAGGTTTAGCTATGTTGGCCAGGATGGTCTCAAACTCCTGGGCTCGGCCGGGCGCGGTGGCTCAAGCCTGTAATCCCAGCACTTTGGGAGGCCGAGGCGGGTGGATCACGAGGTCGAGAGATCGAGACCATCCTGGTCAACAAGGTGAAACCCCGCCTCTACTAAAAATACAAAAAGTTAGCTGGGCATGGTGGTGCGTGCCTGTAATCCCAGCTACTTAGGAGGCTGAGGCAGGAGAATTGCCTGAGCCCAGGAGGCGGAGGTTGCGGTGAGCCGAGATCGCGCCATTGCACTCCAGCCTGGGTAACAAGAGCGAAACTCCGTCTCAAAAAAAAAAAAAAAGAATAAACTGAGTTAAAACAGTAAGTTGACTATGGCGAAGGGAGGTTTGATGTCTTCCTCACAACTATGAAACTAAATTTAAAAGTGGTTAAATGTTTTTTTAAAAAAGTAAGACAGTATAAAAGAACTAGTGGAAAATCCTGGTAAGTAATTGATGTCAATGTGTGGAAAGGCTTTGCAGAAGGATACATGCAAGAAAAGATGCACAAGTAAGAGATCTATATGCATAATGTTTAAACACGACATTAACGTTAAAAACAAATTATAAATCAAGAAATTAGACAGTATCAACAATCTTAGTATTAAATAAAATTTCATAGATTAACACAGGAAAAACTGCGAGGCCATGAAGACATGATCCATGTTTTAAAAAAAAATCACAAATGGTCAATATATGGGGCAAGTTCTACTATTAGTCATTTATAAATATAGAAATGTAATTTATAAAAACTATTTTCACTGACGGTGGTAACAGCATTCCTGTTTCTCAGTGACTCTCCGTATCCACTAAGGTGAAGGGAAAGGGGTACTCTATTATTAAGGGTATTAACTGCAACCATCTTTTCTGCAGAGTTACTTAGCAATAGAATATATCTAAGACTTATGGTTAGGCAGCCTTTCTTATAGTAAATCAGTTTGTAAGAATGGATTCCAAGAAAGTAATCTGAAATATAAGCAAAGATTTTAAGTGCTATGGTACATTAACTTAGTAAAAAAAAAAATCAGAAACAACTTTAATGTCCAGCAGTAAGAAATACTAAATTATGTTACACTCATAAATACAAATCTTCATTAAAAATAACATTGTAGAATACTTAACATGGCAATTTTTGGGCGCAGTGGCTCACCCCTGTAATCCCAGCACTTTGGGAGGCCAAGGCAGGTGGATCACAAAGTCAAGAAATCAAGACCATCCTGGTCAACATGGTGAAACACCGTCTCTACTAAAAAACAAAAAATTAGCTGGGCATGGTGGCACATGCCTGTAATCCCAGCTACTCAGGAGGCTGAGGCAGGAGAATTGCCTGAACCCAGGAGGCGGAGGTTGCGGTGAGCCGAGATCGCGCCATTGCACTCCAGCCTACGTGAAAAGCGACACTCCATCTCCCAAAAAAAAAAAAAAAATATTGAGTGGGAAAACCAGATCATAAAACCATGCACCTATGTACGCTGCTGTTTTGATGAAGAGTGGAGAAAACTATATGAAAGAAAAAAGAGCTGGGCGTGGTAGCTCACGAGGTCAGACTAGCCTGGCCAAGATGGTGAAACCCCATCTCTACAAAAAATACAAAAATTTGCCAGGTGCCAAGACAGGCACCTGTAATCCCAGGAGAATCGCTTGAACCCGGGAGGTGGAGGTTGTAGTGAGCGGAGATCAAGTCGTGACAAAGCGAGACTCTGACTCAAAAAGAAAAAAGAACTACAAAAGCCTTTGGATATGGAATTGTGGAACTACGAAAGCACACATACCAGAAGTCACCACAAAGATATGGAAGTATGGACAGTTTTTTTTTAATTTCCTAAATTTGCAAGATGTCATTAAACTAACATAAATAGACACAGAATATTATGATACTAGCTCCTTCACCTGGAACAAGTAGATGAGTCTGAATGTAGGGTTCACAGGACTAATGAGCAAATACTCTGACAATAAAGGGTAATTTGTATTAGACCCTGAGGGGGAAGGGGCTCAAGTAGGGATCAAGTTCAAAAGCATTTATAAAACAAGTGACAGGACTTTTTTTACAGTGTGATTTCCCACTAATTCTTAAGAAAGACACTCACTCAAGTATTGTTGCTAACTAAAGAACAAATTAAAGATGCCTCTGGGTAAAGTGATTTATAGCAAGCTTTAATTGGTGAAATCGAACAAAGCTGTTGTAACATTTGAAATCAAACAAAGCTGTTGTAACATTTAACTACAATGTCAGTGAGTAAAACAAAGGATTTAAACATTAAGTAGCGGGCCATGGTGGCTCAAGCCTGTAATCTCAGCACTTTGGGAGGCCCAGGCGGGTGGATCACGGGGCCAAGAGATGGAGACCACCCTGGTCAACATGGTGAAACCCGGTCTCTACTAAAAATACAAAAAAATTTGCTGGGCATGGTGGTGCACGCCTGTAGTCCCAGCTATTCAGGAGGCTGAGGCAGGAGAATTGCCTGAACCCAGGAGGAGGAGGTTGTGGTGAGCCGAGATTGCGCCATTGCACTCCAGCTTGGGTAACAAGAGAGTGAAACTCCATCTCAATTAAAAAAAAAAAAATTAAGTAATACTATCACCCATTTCCTTTCTTCCAACCTACCTCCCTTCAGCCTGTTGAGCTACTGAGTTAATCCACAGAAGATTTTTTCCAACAATAGATGATGACCAGACAGCAATTCCCTGTATAGCTTCAGGACAATGAAGTTCACACAGTGCTTCTACCACCATCATAATGGTTACTTCCAATTCATTCCCCTGAAAATGGCACCCAGAAAAATTAGTCACAGACCCCAATACCATGAAAACATAAATCCCTACTAAATTTACAACTCATCAGTCTATGCCTACTGAAAGCCAAATGTATTTAACAACTATTTTCACAATTTTAACATTATTTAACTCAGAATTCTTTAAAATGTTACATATGGAATAGCCACAAAGGATGACTAACAGAACCTTAGCAACATGTGGATGTTGTACCCCCACCCCAAAGTTACCCAAACATTTAACCTGTGGCCTCTGTAGAAATAACACATGGAGTAAAAAGAAGGCAAAAATTAAATATAAACAAACATGCATTAAAGAATGTTTAACTTCATGTGTTTGAATATTGCTTAACATTACCTGAATTGCTAAACATTTGTTGATTTTGGATTCCGGTTATTTATTGAGAGCCCACTTTTGAGCCAGAAATTAATCAAGCATTTGCCATACATTATAAAAACGAGTCCTCCTGGCCAATGCGGTGGCTTATGCCACTAATCCCAGCATATTGGGAGGCAGAAGTGGGCAGATCATTTGAGGTCAGGAGTTCAAGACCAGCCTGGCCAACACGGTGAAACCCTGTGTCTGCTAAAAATACAAAAATTAGCCGGATATGGTGGTGGGTGCCTGTAATCCCAGGAACTGAGGCAAGAGAATCACTTGAACCTGGGAGGCAGAGGTTGCAGTGAGCTAAGATCACACAACTGCACTCCAGCCTGGGCGATAAGAGTAAAATTCTGTCTCCAAATATTAAAAAAAAAAAAAAAAAAAAAAAAGATTTCTCCTATAAACAAATTTTTAGAATTACCTTTAAAGTTCTAACCTTTAAACATAACAGTTTTAACATGTTCTAACATGAACACTGTTTTAACATTCTATCATTGTTTTAACATGAATAAAATAGGTAACTTTGACAGTTGCTGCTTTTACAAAACACAGGATCAAAAGCTTTGAAAAGAAATTTAAGTTTTAACTTATTTTATCCATAGATTAAATCACATCAAAGGCATTAAACCATGTTTTTCTAATTAACTGACTTAAAATGAATTCCAAACACACCACTTTACCTGAGATAGGTTGGTTGCTTTCATCTCTGTAAGCAAGTCAAAGCCATGTCTTACTGTCACGGCAGGCTGGCCTGCCAATAAGCCTACTCTCATGATGGAGAGTCGAATCCGAGTTAGCCAGTCCTGACAAGTTTGGCGATTGGTATAGAAAAATGTTCTAATGACCTTTACAATAAGAGAAAGAAAAGCTCAGGATTGGTTCAATTTATACATATGGTTATCTCACCTATATATAAACCAAATACACAAGTCTATTGTGATTTCAGCTCTGCACGTACTGCCAGTTGTTACCACTAAACTGCTACAAAACAACACTATCTTACGGACACCAACCTTGGGAGGTGATGTTAATGCATTAGCACATCCCTCATATGCATTATACATTAATTTCTCCAGATTTTCCAGATACTGCAGAAGAAGAATAAGCCTAAGCTGGTTGTTACCATGCCCTTCATCATTGTCTGCAGTTGTCCACTGACTAACATCTTGATCAGGGTTTAACGTGTGAGCTGCGAGACTTCGAATGATACCTGAAAGCAAAGCCAACATTAAGAATTTTTTTAAAACTTTAAAGTTTCTAGAATAAATGTCAATTTTTATGACAAATCCACATTCATCAAGTATCCTCTGTCTAACCATCATTTAAAAATAAAAAATCCTGGCCGGGAGCAGTGGCTCAAGCCTGTAATCCCAGCACTTTGGGAGGCCGAGGCGAGTGGATCACGAGGTCAAGAGATCGAGACCATCCTGGTCAACATGGTGAAACCCCGTCTCTACTAAAAATACAAAAAAAATCAGCTGGGCATGGTGGTGTGTGCCTGTAATCCCAGCTACTCAGGAGGCTGAGACAGGAGAATTGCCTGAACCCAGGAGGCGGAGGTTGCGGTGAGCCGAGATCGTGCCATTGCACTCCAGCCTGGGCAACAAGAGCGAAACTCCGTCTCAAAAAAATAAATAAATAAATAAATAAATAATTAAAAATCCTGGCCGGGAGCAGTGGCTCAAGCCTGTAATCCCAGCACTTTGGGAGGCCGAGGCGAGTGGATCACGAGGTCAAGAGATCGAGACCATCCTGGTCAACATGGTGAAACCCCGTCTCTACTAAAAATACAAAAAGTAGCTGGGCATGGTGGCACGTGCCTATAATCCCAGCTACTCAGGAGGCTGAGGCAGGAGAATTGCCTGAACTTAGGAGGCAGAGGTTGCGGCGAGCTGAGATGGCGCCATTGCACTCCAGCCTGGGTAACAAGAGTGAAACTCCGTCTCAAAATAAATAAATAAATAAATAAATAAATAAAAAATCCCAACATGAAAAATCTTTTATCTTTGGGGAAAAAAAAAATTTCTCCACACAACTCCCGTAAGTTTTAGAGAAAAAAAAAACACCTATTTCCAATGCAATTATTCAATGAAAGCTTATTCTAACCAACATACCTAAAAATTACTGATCTTTTTCAAAAAAATAATAATAATAAACTCTCAAACCTTTAACAAAGATTTAAAACTCCAGGATTTCTAAGTAAGGCTTTGAAAGTATTCACATCACAAAGTTTGAGTGAGTTACCTTCAATTGTCTGGAAGGTGTCTTGAGCTCTGCCCAGTGGGGTTCTCAGCTTAGAAAGAACAGTGAATTGTGCAGCTTCCCATATGGCCCACTGCCAAAGTACAGCATCTGTCTTCAGGAGATTGCGTGGAATTGTTGACTGGTCACGCTTATCCAGTCTCTGGCAGCTATAGAACAGTCTTTCCAACCAATTGTCCTTCCTGGGAAAAGCAGTTTCATATTTAACAGACAATGACAACTTTATTTTAATTTTTAAAAAATTGCAAGGGAAATGGGAATAAGGGACTGTAATTTTCCCTACACCAAAAAGGCAAAACCTATGAAATTGAGAAGTATGTATCTCCACCTCTCATTTTGAGGTCTTTTACAGTTCACAGGATGAGGTACAGTATGGCAGGATGATTAGGGTAAATGGCTCATGCCAATGAGGAATGAAATTCATTCAGTGCAACTAAGCATCCCTAGAATATCTCCACCCCCACCCCACTCCCCAAAGTATTAATGACATCACATCAGTTAACTGTTAACCACATTTTATTACTCAATTTCAAAGCCATTTTTGTTTCTACAGATGCTGTGTTCAAAACAATTTTCCTATTGATGAAAACTAAAATAACCCATTTGAGAAGAATGTTACTTAATACTCTGCCACCCACAGACATATTTTCTCTTCAAAACTGTATGTAAAGTCACGGGAATCTTAAAATTATGTTTCCCAGATAAAACCGTTTTAAAAAAAAAAAAAAAAAAAAAAAAGCCTTACCCTGTTCTATGAGAGTTCCCATACAAAATAAAACTAATAACATCAGAGAAATCTTGGGGGTGGAATGTGCTACTTGGTGCTTTACTCATGTGACTTCTTAATGCTAAAGAAATTTCTTGAATTTCTGTGTGATTGTTATTGCTGTGGAGAGAAAATAAAGTTGCTGTTATGAGAAATGTTTTACCTTAAAAGGTTAGCACATACTGTAAGTGGGTTATTTACTTATTAACTCACTGGAGGTAAAAATACAGTAAAATTGAGACTTTAAAATGGATAGAGATGTGATTACAACTTTAGATTCTTTTCTCATTCACGTCAGATGGGTAATGTGCCGACATCATAAGAGGATTTCAGGAAGGTATATCTAGCATGTGAACATAAAAACCTAATCATCATGCTTATGTATTACAAAAAGATCAATTTTAGGCTCTTAAAGCTCCCAAATCAACTTGATCAAAAAACAATAAAAGATTACTGTTTAGTTTTTCAAATATCTGACATACTAAGAGACACATTTTGGCACTATGGGTTATTCTATACTAATTATTGTGAGCCTATAAAGCCCATAAAAAGTTTTCATTTTCTTGCAGACCTGCAAAATTCGATTCTTTGACATCACTTCAATCACTGACAAGCAGGGTCATAAAAGATATGTCACTAATGCTCTAATAGGCGATTTATCTTTTTCTAAAGTAGACCACTAATAGGCTGTAAATTTAACAGAATGTCTTTGCTCCAAAACAATGGCTATACCTTAGGACAACATCTAAAGGAATTGACTTCAACAGTTTTCCAAATGCTTGTCGAATACGAGTTCCACTGTGCACTAGTTGAACACGGCAAACATCAACACATCTATGGAAGAATGAAATAGACAAAGCCGGTGTGTTAACATTTCCAGATTATTAGGATCAGTGTCAAAAGACATGATCTTAACTCCATACCTCTGTAAAAGATCATCTGGCAAGGAAGAGGACAGAGCATGTAGACTGCTGCATGCCTGCAGACAGATATTTGCATCTTCAACGAGAGCTATTAAACATTAAAAGACAGTTACTTTCAGCTGGTGAAAAGAAATTATATCCCAGTCTGTCATAATTATCTGAATCCATTCACTGAACAAAGAGTGAGTGCCTACTATACAGACTAAGCACTGCTCTTATCTGGTATCCTCACTCACTGCCACATTGGGAAAATGATACAGTCAACAAAACCCACGTAATGTAAGTGACTGGCATCACACAAACATTTTACTATGACAAAATGTAAAAGTATATGCAATCTATAAATATTCACATAAGCATAAAAATGTGACAATCACTTCAGAAACATTTTTCTAATACTAAAAATGAAAAAAAAAAAAGACTGTTTATCTCTCATTAAAATAGGGATTATACATCTTCATGTCAGAAAAAGAATTTGATTGATGACCATCTCCCATTACCAAGGACCCTTTTAAGAGTTGATAAACAAAATTTTTTAAAAAACAGAGTCTTACTGTTGGCTAAAAGGCCTTTGCAAAATTTATGGAAAGATGGAAGAGAGAATAAAGGTGCATATGTTTCGGACTTCTTCATTAAAACAGCTACTTCCAAAGCCCAAGTCATTAATAGTTTCCTGAAACACAAAATACACAATAGATTTTACATTTTAAAAACAAAAACAAAAACAAAAAACCTGAAAAGGCTAGTCTTCTTACACTGGTTTTCTTTTTATTTTTCAAACACCTCAAGCAATAAAAAACAAAAATACAAAATGAAACTATAGAAATTACTGTCAAAATGGTTGTGTGGGTTTTAAGAAAACCTCCTAAAGCGGATTACTAGCAAAGAGGTTGGGTGCAGTGGCTCATGCCTATAATCCCAGCACTTTGGGAGGCTGACGCAGGTGGATCACCTGAGGTCAGGAGTTCAAGACCAGCCTGGCCAACATGGTGAAACCCCATCTCTACTAAAAATACAAAAAGTAGCTGGGTATAGTGTCGGGTACCTATAATCCCAGCTACTCAGAAGGGTGAGGCAGGAGAATCGCTTGAACTTCAGAGGCAGAGGTTGCAGTGAGCTGAGATTGTGCCACTGCACTCCAGCCTGAGTGACAAGAGCAAAACTTCATCTCAAAAAAAAAAAAAGCAAAGAACATTAAAAATCTATATATATCGGCCGGGCGCGGTGGCTCAAGCCTGTAATCCCAGCACTTTGGGAGGCCTAGGCGGGTGGATCACAAGGTCAAGAGATCGAGACCATCCTGGTCAACATGGTGAAACCCCGTCTCTACTAAAAATACAAAAAATTAGCTGGGCATGGTGGCACGTGCCTGTAATCCCAGCTACTCGGGAGGCTGAGGCAGGAGAATTGCCTGAACCCAGGAGGCGGAGGTTGCGGTGAGCCGAGATCGCGCCATTGTACTCCAGCCTGGGTAACAAGAGCGAAACTCTGTCTCAAAAAAAAAAAAAAAAAAAAAAAAAAATCTATATATAGTCTTCTATGAAACACTGGAGACGGGGGATTGAGAATTTTCATGTATGTCTTTTCAGAAAAAATAAGAAAGCCTAGATTAAATAATAAAGCCAAATTATAAGGTGTTCGACAACAAACAAGCTGCCTCTACCTCACCTCTTACCTCCACCTTTATTATTTCCTGTAATCCACATTTCTTATTCTCAAATTATAAAGGCAAATAAAGTTAGGAACAGTTAATACTATAAAATATCTGTTACCTCGTGTCCTGATTAAGGTTATCTTTCTTAAGTAATATTCCCACAAGATTTAATATAATTGAGAAATGTTTCTTTGTAGCCGTAGTTACAGTGCTAATCACAGCTCCATCAAACAAAGAAGGAGAAGAAGAACTGAGGCTACTAGAGATAAAGTGATCATGCCTGAAAGACAAAGTATAGATTATCTTTTCATCTTTAATCAAACAAAGAAAGCAAGTCCAAAGTTAAAATCAACATACATTTTAAAAATCCATACATTAAAAAAATAAAATGTTCTGTGGGGTTATTTTCTTAAGAAAAATTCATAAATACGGTACCTGGTACAATGAGAATACAATGTGTAGAGCACAGCATACTGAATGGCAGGGAAGTGAACAGCCAGGTCACTGTGCACAATCATCAGATTCTTACTCAGAAGTGCAAACACAGTTGGAGATAGCGCCCACATCTGATCATGTACAAAACAAAGTAAGTTTATGGCTTCTCCAAGATACACAGAAGCATACAGAGTTTATCCTTCAAAATAGGGATATTTAGACATTTTTAAATTAAAATTACAGATTTAAATTTAAAAGGGATATAGTACACTCCACCTGGGGCAAACACTTTACTGTGAAGAAAAGTCAGTAAGCCGGGCGCGGTGGCTCAAGCCTGTAATCCCAGCACTTTGGGAGGCCAAGGTGGGTGGATCACGAGGTCAAGAGATCGAGACCGTCCTGGTCAATATGGTGAAACCCCGTCTCTACTAAAAATACAAAAAAAAAGTAGCTGGGCATGGTGGCACATGCCTGTAATCCAAGCTACTCAGGAGGCTGAGGCAGGAGAATTGCCTGAACCCAGGAGGCGGAGGTTGCGGTGAGCCGAGACCGCGCCATTGCACTCCAGCCTGGGTAACGAGAGCGAAACTCCGTCTCAAAAAAAAAAAAAAAAAGAAAAAGAAAAGTCAGTAAATGCTTTGCATGCCATATAGCATCTCTGTGCAATCCAGCAACTCCCCATCTATCACTATGGTAAGAAAACAGCCACATGTCTGGTGTTATGGCTCGCACCTGTAATCCTAGCACTTTGGGAGGCTAAGGTGGGTGGTTCACTTGAGCCCAAGAGTTCAAGACCAGGCAGGGCAACACCGCAGGACCCCTTCTCTACTAAAATTACAAAAATTAGCTTGGCGTGGTGGTGCACACTTGTAATCCCAGCTACTGAGGCGCTGAGATGGAAGAATCGCTTGAAGCTGGGAGGCAGAGGTTGCAGTGAGCCAATATCCTACCACTGCACTCCAGCCTGGATGACAAAGATTCTCTCTCTCTTTCAAACAAACAAAATAAAACCAGCCATACACAAAACATAGGAATGACAGTGGCTGTGTTCCAATAAAACTTTCTTGAGTTGGAGTCTCGGTCTGTCACTCAGGCTAGCGTGCAATGACGCAATCTCAGCTCACTGCAACCTCCATCTCCTTGGTTCACGTAATTCTCCCTGCCTCAGCCTCCTGAGTAGCTGCGATTACAGGCACCCACCACCACACTCGGCTAATTTTTCTATTTTTTTTTTTTTTAGTAGAGATGGGGTTTCACCACGTTGGCCAAGCTGGTCTTGAACTCCTGACCTCACGTGATCTGCCTGCCTCGGGCTCCCAAACTGCTGGGATTACAGGTATGAGCCACCGAACCCAGACCCAAGAAAACTTTATAAAAACAGGCACCAGTGTGGTGATGGTTGCACACTTCTGTGAATATACTAAAAAATCAGTGAATTATACACTTAAAATAACAAACAAAAAACAGGTGCTGGGCCATATTGGACCCACAGACCATAGTTTGCTGATCTCAGGTCTAAACAAAGCCCTTTGTATGTGCCTCTTAGGGGAGTAGACAGTTATTTCCTCCATTTTCCATATACTGCAAATGGCAAGGTGCCCTGTTTAGTAAGAAAACAAAGGCACACCCTGCCACTCTACACCTTTTCCATCCACGTTTTTCCTTTATACTGCCAAGACACTCTATTCCACCTGACTATCCCATCCCCAACCACTTTCTCCTTATTTCTAGAGTGCAGGACATAAATATCTTTCAATCTGTAAATAACGGGAATTCCTCAAAAATCAAGCTTTCATGTATGAAGACGAGTTTACTGCAGACTTTAAACACAAGCCATAACTGGCAATAAGGGAAGCAGCTATGGAATGACACAAGGCAATCCAATCAAACAACATGGAGCACATGCAAGCACAAATATCAGATTTTACCATTTTCCTCCTAAAAATCTTATCCCCTAATTACACGTCTTTCTTTCTTTCTTTTTTTGAGACAGAGTCTGGCGCTGTCACCCAGGCTGGAGAGCAGTGGCATGATCTCAGCTCACTGCAACCTCGACCTCCTGGGTTCAAGCAATTCTCCTGACTCGGCCTCCTGAGGAGCTAGGATTACAGGTGCACACCACCATGCCCAGCTAATTTTTGCATTTTTAACAGAGATAAGGTTTCACCACGTTGGCCAGACTGGTCTCAAACTCCTGACCTAAAGTAATCCTCCCACCCTGGCCTTCCAAAGTGCTGGGATTACAGGCCTGAGCCATAGCGCCTTGCCTACACCTATTACTTTCTATTAAAAATAATGTTTTTCCACTCTGTGTGGTCCAATAACAAGAAATACACAAGCCATAAGCAATAAATACGAATCAAGAGCAGAGCCACTTCGAATTACTTAAAAAACAGGTGGAACATGGTGGCTCATACCTATAATCCCAGCACTTTGGGTGGCTAAGGCAGGTGGATCACCTGAGATCAAGAGTCAGAGACCAGCCTAGCCAACATGGTGAACCTCTACTAAAACTGCAAAAATTAGCCAGGTGTGGTAACAGGCGTCGGTAATCTCAGCTACATGGGAGGCTGAGGCAGGAGAATTGCTGGAACCCGGGAGGCAGAGGTTGCAGTGAGCCAAGATCACGCCACTGCACTCCAGCCCAGGCAACAACAGCAGGACTGTATCAAAAATAAAAAATAAAAAAAAAAGTTAAAAAAAATTTTTTTCCCCCCTAAAAGAATACAGGTTGAGTATCCCTTATTCAAAATGCTCAGGACCAGAAGTGTTTCAGAATTTGTATTTTTTTGGATTTTGGAATATCTGCATATATATAAGTCTAAACACAAAATTCATTTCTGTTTCACCTTCTATTCATGGCCCAAAGGTTATCCTCTACAATATTGTACATAATTCTGTGCATACAACAAAGTTTGGACTCATCACATGAGGTCAGGTGTGAGATTTTCCACTTGGGGCATCATACTGGCACTCAAGGTTTCAAATTTTGGAGCATTTTAGATTTAGGATTTTCAGATTAGGGATGCTCACCAGTGTTAGCAAAATATTCCAAAATCTAAAATCTAAAACACTCCCAAGTATTTCAGATAAGGAATATTGAACTCTATGAATGTTCCTAGGGAAAAGGAGACAGCCAAAATATAAGACTATGGATAAGAACTAACTTCAATAGCGAGAAAGAATAAAGTACCAGGGGAAGAAGAAAGAGACTGCATATTAAAAGAACTATACAAATTTGAGCTGTAAGAAACATTGACATTTTCTGTAAGCATGCTAGAGCAAATAGAGGAAATTCATAACACATTTTCTAGAAAATAAAACTAATATAAAAAAACCTTATCAAGATTTATCATGGAAAAGGACAAAGTTAAATATAATGACAAAAAAATGGTCCTAGCAATTTTATTTATCCAGGAATGTCTTAAATATTGCTATGTGTTAGACAGTGATCCTACAGAAATGTTGACATGATACATCAATATGTAGTAAGAAAAGGTTTAACTGTGGATAAAATTAAGTCATTACAATTAAAGACTCACCCCTATTAGTGAGTTTTTGGCATTTCCAATTGTAGTCAGGGCACTGAGGTCAAATATAACTACAAATTTTGCATTGTCTACATTGAACACATGATTCTTAAAAGCCTCATGTTTTATTTCAGAACAGGCCTCAGGAAGTTGCAGACTATGTAGGAGATTATTTAGGGCACAAGTCATTTCTCCCAATATTAACTTATATGCAGTTTCCAAAACAGGAATATTCTTCAAGGTGAGTACTGCTTGATAAACAGCATGGGCTACAGCAACAACCTGAAAAATGAAAAATTCAAGGAAGTGATAATTAAATGGAAAATAAATCTTCTAAAATTAAATGGAAAATAAATCACTATATGTATAGTGCTGATGATACAAATAAATTTAAGATTAATCAATTTACTGCCTGTAAAACTTAATATTTTAATTTTTAAAAAACCAATCAGAAAACTGACACATATCAGTATGCTATTTTAAATCTACAGTTTTATCACAAGAGTACTGTAAATGAAAACTGTCAATATGAAATTTCCTAAATGACCATTTTTTAACATAATCAACAACAAAAGACATGCAAACAGCAGCTTAAGACTGATTTTCGTAAAAATCTACCAGAAGCCAGGCGCGATGGCTCACGCCTGTAATTCCAGCACTTTGGGAGGCTGAGGCGGGTGGATCACCTGAGGTCAGGAGTTCGAGATCAGCCTGACCAATATGGTGAAACCCCATCTAGGGGAAAAAAAAAAAATTTTTTTTTTTTTTTTTTTTAATCTACCAAAAAAGTCTGTGGTGGAGGTAACTGGGAGTGGTTGAAAAACCAGTCTTTTTGTTTACAAAATACACAGTACTTCTTAATTTACAACTTTGTAAATACATCAGCTTGTTTACCCTTATTAAAATTTAACAAATAACAGCGAAAGATGCACAGTTTGAAGAATATCAGGCATATAATTCATCGAAGTATTCAGTATGATTATCAAAAAACATAAACTTAAAAGAACAAATACAATCACCATATTCTAAATCTAACATTTCTCATTTCACTCAATTTCACTTATGTAGCCTTGTAAGCAACATTAGGTCCAACTCTTCAGTGACTCAAGTTCACAGAATTTATTATCAATGTATTACTTACCTCTTTTTCTTTATGATAACGCAAAAATAGTAGTTTAGATGATGGTATAAACAGTTTTTCTACAAATGATGATGGTAGTTTTGTATTTATCTGTTCAACAATCTAAAAGAATAAAATTTTTTTAAAATGAGCTTCTCAAATTACAAAAAGGCATGGCGAGACCGTAAATGCACAATGTTAAGTGAAAGAAGCCAAATGAAAAGGGCTACATACTATATGGCTCCAACTACATGGAATTCTGGAAAAGGCAAAACCATGAAGACAGTAAAAAGATTAGGGGTTACCATGGACTTAAGGTGGAGGGAGGGAGGAGTTGGGAGAGGGACCAAAGAATGAGTGGATGGAGTGCAAAAGATTTTTAGGGAAGTGAAACTATCTTAATAGGGTAATAGGGGATACATGTCATTATACATTTTGTTAAAGTCCGTAGAATACATAACATAAAGTGAACCCTGGAGTAAACTATAAAATTAGTCAATAATAATAATGTATCAATGTTCGCTCCTTTGTAACAAATGTACCACACTAATACAATATGTTGATGTGGAAACTGTTGGGGTGAAGACAGTATGTGAAAACTCATTGTTTTCTGCTTAATTTTCTGTATATCTTTTTTAAAAAAGTCTTTTAATTTAGAAAAAATATATATCTAAGGTATATTTTAAGGCCTTAACACTGTGAAATTAAAATGTTTTAGACACCTAAATAGGACACATGTTATTTTACAGTTAACATGGGCATTTTTTCATATTAGAAAAGGAGGGGTAACTCTGGCAGAAATGCCCAGCAGAATGTCATCTAGAATTTGCTTTAAAATAATCCACATGGAGATGAAAAGACAGCAAAGAGGCCTAGATGAAACCAGATGGACCATTTATTTCTAATTATAGAAGTTGAGTATTAAACATGTACACATTTATTATACTATTCTCCCTATTTTTATGTGCTTCAGAATGTCCATAATAAAAGTGAGGGAGAGGGGAGATTTACGGTTAAGAAATTAAAGAAGGCCAGGCATGATGGCTCACACCTGTAATCCCAGCACTTTGGGAAGCCAAGGCAGGAGGATTGCTTGAGGCCAGGAATTTGAGGCCAGCCTGGACAAGGCAGTGAGACCCCTTCTCTACAAAAAATACAAAGGCTAGCCAGGCTTCGTGGCATGCATTTGTAATCCCAGATAGTCAGGATGCTGAGGTGGGAGGACTGCTTGAGTGATCAGGAGTTTGAGGCTGCAGTGAGCTCTGATTACATCACTGCACTTCAGCTAGGGCAATACAGCAAGATCCTGTATCCCCAAAAAAAAAAAAAAAAAAAAAAAAAGAGCGAGAGAGAGAAAAGAAAAGAAAAAAAGAAAGAATCTAAAAATCTAGGGCACAGAGCAATGTTTCATCGGAATAAAAAAAAAAAGGGGGGCCAGGCGTGGTGGCTCACACCTGTAATCCCAGCACTTTGGGAGGCCAATGTGGGTAGATCATGAGGTCAGGAGTTCAAGACAAGCCTGGCCAAGATGGTGACACCTCATCTCTACCAAAAATACAAAAATTAGCCGGGTATGGTGACATATGCCTGTAGTCCCAGCTACTCAGAAGGCTGAAGCAGAGAACTGCTTAAACCCAGGAGGCAGAGGTTGCAGTGAGCTGAGATAGGACCACTGCACTCCAGCCTGGGGACAAACCAAGACTGTGTCTTAAAAACAAACAAACAAACAAACAAAACACACACAAAAATGAGTAAAGATACAATGAGATTAGCTATCAACCACTAAAAGTAGAGGCCTGGCAGCCTGGCTCAAGCCTATAATCCAAGTACTTTGGGAGGTCAAGGCAGTTAGACTGCCTGAGCCCAAGAATTCGAGACCAGCCTGGGCAACATGGCAAAACCCCATCTCTACAAAATAACACAAAAATTTAGCCAGGCGTGATGGTACGCACCTGTAGTTCTAGCTACCTGGGAGGCTGAGGTGGGAGGATTACCTGAACTCAACAGGTTGAGGCTGCAGTAAGCTAAAATCACGCCACTGCACTTCATCCTGTGCAACACAGTAAGACTCCATCTCAAAAAAATTTTAAATTAAAAGTAAAGTCAGGCACAGTGGCTCACACCTGTAATCCTAGCACTTTGGGAGGCCGAGGCAGGCGGATCATAAGGTCAGAAATTCAAGACCAGCCTGGCCAATATGGTAAAACCCCATCTCTACTAAAAAATACAAAAATTAGCTGGGCAAGGTTGCAGGTGCCTGCAGTCCCAGCTAGTTGGGAGGCTGAGGCAGGAGAATAGCTGGAACCTGGGAGGCGGAGGTTGCAGTGAGCCGAGATCGAGCCACTGCACTCCAGGCCTGGGCGACAGAGCAAGACTCCAACTCAAAAAAAAAAAAGAGAGAGAGAGAGATATAGACAAAGAGAAGAAAAAAATAAAAATAGTAGTAAATAGGCCAGGCATGGTGGCTCACACCTATAATGCCAGCACTTTGGGAGGCCGAGGCAGGCAGGAGTTTGATACCAGCCTGGCCAACGTAGTGAAACCCCATGTCTACTAAAAATACAAAACTTAGTCAGGTGTGGTGGCATAAGCCTGTAATCCCAGCTACTCAGGAGGCCAAGGGGCAAGAATTGCTTGAACCCGGGAGGCGGAGGTTGCAGTGAGCCAAGACCACCACTGCACTCTAGCCTGGGTGACAGAGTGAGACTCTGCCTCAAAAAATAATAAATAAAATAAATAAAAGCAGACCCTAAAATGAAAGTATGCTGGATTGTAAGAATGATGAATGTACACTAAAAAATAATATAATAAAACAAAGACCTTAATTTTTTTCTTTTTTGGCAACAGGGTCTTTTTTGTCATCTTGGCTGAGTGCAGTGGCACAATCAAAGCTCACTTCAGCCTCAAGTTCTTGGGCTTAATCAATCTTCCCGCCTCAACCTCCCAGGGAGAGCTAACACTGTAAGTGCATGCTACTACACTCCAGCTAATTTTTAATTTTTTTGGAGAGATGGGGTCTCACTATGTTATCCAAGCTGTGCCAGAATTCCTGGATGCAAGCAATCCTTCTGCTTTGGCCTCCCAAAGTGCTGGGATTACAAGCATGAGCCATCATACCTAGCCAAAGCCCTTAATTTCTTACACATCAATTTAAGGGCCTGGATAAACCAATACATTAAAAAGGAATAATTCACATACCAGTGTGAGTAAATTCAAGACTGAGATGATATAATCAGTACCACAAGTCTGGCAGTTCTCCAGTTGGTCTAATCCATATGTAATGACCATGTCACAATGAATAGTCATGCTAGGATCCAAGCTGCCGAGCAAAACACCAACACACTCATTAGCAGCTGTCAACACAGCCTCAGAAAAAAACACCTGGTTTGCAGCCGTCACACATCTCATTACTCTGTACAGAACCTGTAAACGGGGAAAACAAGCAGCTTTTTTAAAAAATTCACATGCTTCCACAAAGCAAGAAAATACTTTCTATTTAATGCAATTTCAATTGAAAATTAACTACTTGCCTTGCCAGCAGTCTCTTAATATACTAGTTCTCAGTAGTTGAATAATAACAATAGCTTTAGTACAGTATGTAAACATGATCTTGAATAAAAAATCCTAAAGTGCTATTATGAAAGGAAACAGAATCTGCCATCCTCTATTTCCCATATACCCAATTCATTTCTCCCAATGTCACTAAACGGCTGAAGCTCAGAATCTTTATCATGAAATACACCGTGACAATAATGGTATTGACAGCAAGGAAATAGCCTGCCCACACATACTACAAGCTGGCTCTTCGGCTTTCGGGAATCAATCTTTTAAAACTGTACATATAAGTCACCTTAAGCTTATTAAAGTTTCTATCTGCTGATGGTCTCTTTTGAAAGATAAGTATTGTCATGCTTACCACAAAATATCATCAAAAATCATATTATTTCCAATACAAACAAAATCCCCCACTAAACTATAACAGCCAATAATTGTGTACTACATTTCTAATAAAATAGGGGAAAAACACAGAGCAAATAAATGCTAAAAAATATTTCTACAATATTTAACAACCAATACATACAGAATTTTATTTAGTCTACCCATAGTTTTCATATCCATTTTTTTCCCCTTTTTTTTTTAAAGATAGGGTTTTACCATGATGGCCAGGCTTGTCCTGAACTCCTGACCTCAGGTGATCCACCCACCTCGGCCTCCCAAAGTGCTAGGATTACAGGAGTGAACCACCGCGCCCGGCAAAAGCATCCTTTCAGGATGGGCACAGTGACTCATGCCTCTCATCCAAGCACTTTGAGAGGATTAGCTGGGAGGTTCGCTTGAGTCTAAGAGTTTGAGACTAGTCAAGTCAACATAACAACACCTCATCTCTACCAAAAAAAAATTTTTTTTAAGACGGAGTTTCGCTCTTGTTACCCAAGCTGGAGTGCAATGGCGTGATCTCGGCTCACTGCAACCTCCGCCTCCTGGGTTCAGGTAATTCTCCTGCCTCAGCCTCCTGAGTAGCTAGGATTACAGGCACACGCCACCATGCCCAGCTAATTTTTTGTATTTTTTTTTTTAGTAGAGACGGGGTTTCACCACGTTGACCAGGATAGTCTCGATCTCTTGACCTCGTGATCCACCTGCCTCAGCCTCCCAAAGTGCTGGGATTACAGGCTTGAGCCACCGCGCCCGGCTCTACCAAAATTTTTTTAACTTAGTTGGGCATGGTGGCATGCACCTGTAGTCCCAACTACTTGAGAGGCTGGGGTGGGAGTATCACTTGAGCACAGGAGGCAGAGGATGCACTGAGTTATGATTACACCACTTCACTTTAAAAAGAAAGAAATAAAAGCTGGATATGGTGGCAGTCGCAGGGCTGAGTGAGATGAGAGGCTCACATGGGCCCAGGAGTTCACAACTACAACAAGCTATCATTGCACCACTACACTACAGGCTAGATGATAGAGTAAGGCCCTAGCTCCAGAACAAAAACAAAAACAAAAACAAAAACCCCACCATTCTACCATTCTCAAAGGCCTAAAAGATCCTCATATACACATATCCTATAAATTACGTCCCTTTTATTTTACACTTAATTTAATGGCTTTTTATTTCAACTCTGCAGTCTTCAAACACCTTTAGATATTAAAAATGAAGGAAAGATATTAAACCATTTTGAAACCATATTCGTTTAAAATACCAATATACTGGTTTATCTTTAAGATCTGACATTTCTGCTTGAATACACAACTTAAACATTTTATGTATCTATATACTCAATATCCTATTTTATCTAGCAATATGTTCAGCAGAAGTATATGCTCCTAAAAGCGAGCTTTATTCCTAAGAGTAGAATTTTAATTAGTTAGATTAAATCTTTTATGACTGCAACACACATGCTTCTCTCTCCTTATTCAAAGCAGAGTACAATGCCTGGGGTTCGTTTCTCCTGTCTTTTCTACTGAACCCTCACTGGATATGCTACCATGCAGCTAATGTTTGAGGTTGCTGAAGTGTGGCAATCTAACTAACTTGTTTTTAATCTGTTTATGTTCTTTGATACCAGGCTATCAAAGAACACAGAGATATACACGTTTTCATAGGAGTTTCATCTTATGCTCAGAGATTACTTTCTGAGGCTTTTCCTACAGTGTGCTATTCGTAGTATGTTGAAAAACTAAAAGGAAACCCAACAATTTAACAGTAAAATTATAATAAATATTATTTTAAAACAAAAGAATAAGATTTAAAAATTCAGAGTGGCCTTTTGTCATGGGAGACTGGGGGAGTTGGATGAAAGGAGGATGAGATATAAAAGGATTCCTTTTCTGGCTATTTAAGAAAACATATATACATACATAGACACATGCTAAACAAATGGAGGATTAATAAGAGTTTACTAGGTAAAGAGAATAATTTACAATGTAAAACAATTTTATTTTTGAATGACACTTGAAATGTCTAAAAGCACTTACATCTGTTACATACGCCTCAGTAATTGGAGGACCCCGAATTGGGCTGAAGCGTTCCCCAATGCTCCTCACCACAGTACTAAATACCCGGAGAAGTGCGGCCAGTTTTGGTAATGACACTGATGGAGGAGGGACGTCTTCATCCACTGATTCCCCAGAGGCTACATGGCTGAGGTCCTAGATGTGAATTCACAGCATTCTTAAGCAGTGCATTGTTTAAAAAATAAAAAATAAAAACTCTCAAATATTTAAATCAATTCATTTTAGAATAAATTTTTAGAAAGAGGAATTGCGTGGTCCATGAAAATATTCATGGCTCTAAATATAAAAAATTTCAAAAAGCCAACATTAAACTCAATAGGCAACAGATTAAGGAAATAATCTCACATACCAACTCAGAAAGCTGTTAGGGAAAAATAAATTCTAGTACATATGCTCTAGTTATATATAGGTATAAATGAAGCCTGAACCTTTTGCCATTCCTCAATTAGTTTTCTGCTAAAAATCTCATTCTAGGTATTCAGTGAGCCACTCAGCTCAACAGTAAGTCCTCCAAACCAAGCACATGCACATGTAGAGCAAAGGGAGGTCATAGACCTGGCCTATAGATTTGTAACTGAGAAAGTATGATATATGAAAAGGACAAGAGTCGCAAAAAACAGGATACTAGAATCAATGTATGTATCTACCTAACATTAAGCACCCAAAATAAAAGAAGAAAATGAGATCTTAAGGATAACAAAGGGAAGCATCTCTGCAAACCAGAATGTGTGGCTTCTGAAAGGTAGATCAGCTTTAAAGGTGAGCTATGAAAAAAGACGTTCTAGGTGTGAAGGCAAAGAAATAAATGCAGAAGCAAAACATTTCCTTGCTTTTCTAGGAAACAGTAAACATATCAGTACAGCTAAAGGTACTGAATTCCTGTTGACTGTAAGTAGCTAAGATGAAAAAAACAAGATGAGACTAAATCTTTATAGGAGCCTTGATTGGTTGATCTGAATAGGGGAGAAACACGAAGAGATTCAGATAAGAGATGGCACAGAGTTAAGCCACAACAGTGGGGCCAGAAAAGCCAAGTACCATTAACAAGGGTTTCAGCAGCACTCTTAAAGCTCCTATGCTATATTGGGACAACTGCAAAAGCAGGCTGAAGCCAAGGCTTGTCCTCCAAAGTTTGATTCAAGATTTCCTGTACGTATGTAAGAGCAGAGTCTTTAGGGGCTTTTGGTGGAGAGAGAGAGAGAGAGAGAGAGAGAGAGAGAGAGAGTGAGTGAGTGTGTGTGTGTGTCTGCGCATCAATTTGCTTTAAGACTCTTCTGGGAACAAAAAATAAAATAAACAGCAGAAAATGTCTTTAGAAAAATACCAGCTACCAAGAGTATGTAAAGCTTTGTGAAACACGAAGCTTACAATGTTTCTTTTAATCTTTCCAGTAATTCTCCCGGTAACTTAAAAACATCTGAAAAAAATATGTTTAAAATATTGCAATGAGCTTGTAATATCTGCTTAAATGTCAGAAGGTTGGAACTATCTTAAACCTAGCACAATTTAAGATTTTTATTTGTTTTCTTAACAGAAATTTTAAGAAACAGCTTTCTGTATACTCACCTCAGCATATGCTTCCATGTCTTCTAGAAACTGACCAAGAAGAGTGGTAGAAAATGCAAGATCAGCTACCCAAAATGGCTCCAAACTCTGCAACCACCCTTGGAATCATGTAAGAAATTATGAAAGAGGATGGGGGAAAAAATTTCAAGTTAAAAAAATATCAGAGCCTTAAGAGGTACCTGGTTTTCAAGCAGCATATCCTAAAACACATCCTGTATCATAAAATCAAGACTGTTAAACATGCTGATCATGATTAACCAATACCTCTTTAATGCTGCAAAAATTAACATGTAAACGTTATTTCCTTACTTTTTCAGTAAATTTCTTAACTATACTGTCACTACACATGACTTAAGACTAAAACGATGGGCCATGCATGGTGGCTCACGCCTATAATCCCAGCACTTTGAGAGGCCGAGGCGGGCGGATCGCGAGGTCAAGAGATGGAGACCATCCTAGCCAACATGGCGAAACCCCATCTCTACTAAAATTACAAAAATTAGCTGGGTGTGGTGGTACGCGCCTGTAATCCCAGCTACTCCAAAGGCTGAGGCAGGAGAATCACTTGACCCAGAAGGCTGAGGTTATAGTGAGCCAAGATCACGCCACTGCACTCTAGTCTGGTGACAGTGAGACCCAGTCTCAAAACAAACCAAAACAAACAAACAAAAAAGACTAAAATGCCACAGTCTACCATTGGCCTCGCTAATCCCAGGTCCACATCTAACCATCAAAGGTGTATACTCATCTCCTCAGTGAAAATCAAACAGACCACTATCACTTGAATACCCTATTTTCAAAAGTTTATGGCATCAAGTAAGTTATGAGAAACTATGACACTTGAAACAAGCTGAAATGTGCACATGAGGCATGCTAGTCATTCGCTTAACTCCAAAAAAAAAAAAGGAAGAAACAACATTTCTCATTTGTGACAATTCTCCAAATTAATCCTGTATTTCACTTTAAAAAAAAAAAAAAAAAGCCAGAGAAACAACAAAAAGTAAAATAACTAGGATCTTCCTTTGTCCACTTCAGGGTATTACCACTACCATATACTCTTACCATATATTTACCTACCAGTACAAACTACAAGTAACTTGAGTAACTTCTATCTGTACTTACTCTCTCCATCTACTACTAATTTCCTCTGAAAAAATATATTTAGGGCTGGGTGCAGTGGCTCATGCCTGCAATCCCAGCACTATGGGAGGCTGAGGCAGGTCGATCACAAGGTCAAGAGATTGAGACCATCCTGGCCAACATGGTGAAATCCCATCTCTACTAAAAATACAAAAATTAGCTGAGCATGGTGGCACGTGCCTGTAGTCCCAGGTACTCAGGAGGCTGAGGCAGGAGAATCACTTGAACCCAGAAGGCGGAGGTTACAGTGAGCCGAGATATCGCCACTGCACTCCAACCTGGCAGCAGCGCAAGACTCCGTCTCAAAAAACAAGATATATTTAGCTAACAAATAATGTTCACTTACAATAAAACATTTCTCTGAAGCAATTAATTTTCCTGGATCATTAAAGTAATGGTATTGATACATGATCACTGAAGGACCAATGCTCCTCCCTGACAGTATTTAAATGACTGGTATAGGCTGCAAGACTTACCAGACACCTGCTGTGTGAGTGAAGGTTTCTGAGTATGATCTATATGCCATCCAACTAATATATCAACTGTATCCTTGATGGAAACAAAGAGAGAGGGGGCCAATCATTTTAAGGTATTACTGCCATTCACCTGTGGACCATTTCACAGTAAAAGATCTTAAAAGGAGCATCTTTGTTCTACTTACTTGACATTCTAGAAACTTGGAAAGGGGAGAGGGGACAGGAAAATAAAAGAAGTACATTTCTGACAACAATGAAATAGTTTATTTTCGTTAAATATTTTAAGTATAAAGGTCAGAAAGAAAAATGCAGATGACATTTTTTAATAAAAATGCAGCATTCAACCCTGGACCCTCAAATATCACTGATTATAGTCAAAGGAGTAGAGGCATTGTTTTCCATCTGATTCCCCAGTTTCTCAGACACACAACCATCCCCCTTACCCCATGAACTGAACAAGGGAGTGAGGAACTCACCCTAAAATTAGTGCTGAAAATATGAGGGTAACATCGAGCCACCAAAAGAATGCACTTAACACATTTGCAAAGCAATTCTGGTGTATCCACATTTTCAAGAATAGACTGCAGGCTGGTCATTACAAGCTTAAAAATAAAAGTTACAAACCGTGAATATTCAACAAAATAGGGAGAAAACAAGCAAATTAGATTCATTTTTTACTAAGTGACTATGTGAACAACTGAGTTTATGACCAAGAAAAATAGATTCTATAGTTTTAGTTAAAAAAAAATTGACTTGTAATCGCAGCTACTTGGGAGGCTAAGGCATGAGAATCACTTGAACCCAGGAGGCGGAGGTTGCAGTAAGCTGAGATTGTGCCACTGCACTCCAGCCTGGACAATAGAGTGAGACTCCATCTCAAAAATAAATAAATAAATACATATTAAAAATAAATTGAAAATATTTCACTCCACTAAGATGTTAGGCTACAATTAAATTCTGTTTTCTCTTCTTTAATGTTTGTTAATATTAGTCCTTAATAACATCTGTTTACATTATCTCAAATGCTCTCTTTAAGACTCTACCTGTTATTAAATTTCAAGTAAAAAAGTAAAACAGACTTGGGAAACTTTTCTATAAAATACAACAACGACTTTCCAAACTAAAATATAAAGCAGATTTTATATAATTTATACTTCAGTATATTAGCACTTGCTTCAAACTAGAATTAAAGAAGCTAAGTATGGCCCCACACATGAATAACATACAGGCTCATGTTACCATTATACACACATTTTTTTTTTTTTTTTTTTTTTTTTGAGACGGAGTTTCGCTCCTGTTACCCAGGCTGGAGTGCAATGGCGCGATCTCGGCTCACCGCAACCTCCGCCCCCTGGGTTCAGGCAATTCTCCTGCCTCAGCCTCCTGAGTAGCTGGGATTACAGGCACGTGCCACCATGCCCAGCTAATTTTTTGTATTTTTAGTAGAGACGGGGTTTCACCATGTTAACCAGGATGGTCTCGATCTCTTGACCTCGTGATCCACCCGCCTCGGCCTCCCAAAGTGCTGGGATTACAGGCTTGAGCCACCGCACCCGGCCTATACACACATTTTTTAAATACATATATGGCAAAAATAAAATCATAAATAATTATATGGTATTCCATTGAAAGAATATTTTGCAACTGTTAAAAAACACTTTTTCCTAAAAAAGGAAAAGCTCTGCTTTACATAGCAATCTTATAAAAGAAATGCTAGAATCAGAAAGCCATCATTTTAGGCTGGGTGTAGTGGCTCATGCCTGTAATCCCAGCAATTTGCGAGGCTGAGGTGGATGGATCATTTGAGGTCAGGAGTTTGAGACGATCCTAGCCAACATGGTGAAACCGTGCCTCTAGTAAAAATACAAAAATTAGCCAGCCGTGGTGGTGGGCACCTGTAATCCCAGCTACTCAGGAGGCTGAGGCAGGAGAATCGCTTGAACCGGGAAGGCAGAGTTTGCAGTGACCAGAGATCATGCCACTGCCCTCCAGGCTGGATGAGAGAACGAGACTCCATAACAACAACAAAAGAAAGAATGATTTTTTAATATATGCAGATACACAAATGTGAAATAAAACTAATGAGAGCTAGTATTCATTTACACATAATTATCTTATACTATCTTCAGTAAGAATTTGGGGCACATTATCAAACCAAAAGGCTCAGAAAGGAATTGTAATATTTAGTTCGTCTCTCTCAACAAATGTGAAGCATTCTTCTATCCAGCATTCCTAGTGGAGTTCCTATTTCCAAATTTGCAAATGATTCTGGTCCTGGACAACCTCAAAAAAACATTTCTAAAAACAAAACAGAAAAAAATCTCAAAACTAACATTTCAACTCTAACTTCAAGGCATATCCTTTACTCAAAATGAGAAAGAGGAACTTCTAAGACATATTTTCTATCAGCAGGTAATCCCAATTCTATGTTTCCCTTCTTCAAGCTCCCCTCCAAGGACATGTGTTACGGGACAATTTTCTTCCCACGTACATCATGCATTTTTCACCCTTCATTCTTACCTGCATTACAGATGAAAAGGCTTTCTTTTCTCCTACAGTCTCTAGTGCTTTGTAGGTGGCACATAAGTAGAGGAGTTTAACTTCATCTTTTGCAGATGAGCTAAATTTGCTAAAAATCCACTTGAAGATCTTCTCAGCCTCATAGCTCAGAGAAGCACAAAGAAGGCCAAGACAGCAAGCTCCCTCCTGTCTCAACTCCTGAAGCAATTTGCTACTGTTTATTTTAATGCAAACAAAAAACAAACACAGAAGACTTAAGTTTTCTATGAGGACATGAGTGACACGTTATAAAGAATGTCTTAGGGCCAGTGGTGGCTCATGCCTGTAATCCTAGCACTTTGGGAGGCCGAGGTGGGTAGATCACCTGAGGTCAGTTCAAGACCAGCCTGGCCATCATGGTGAAACCCCATCTTTAAAATTTATAAATAAATAAAGAATGTCTTAAATGGTTTTTTTAATTTATATTCAAACTATGTAAGAGGTGGAAATTTTCTCCACTCTAAATATTATATCCTGTCTAGCCTGCATTGCCAAAAAGTATGTCTGACATTAGACTTTCTTTTTACAAAATCAATTATTTACAGTGAGGGAATGCCCCCAAATGCTAAATTCCATCACAAACTTTATTAAACAACTCTCAGAAAAGGGCAGCAACATATAATTGAATAAAACACACTAGACATAACTACATACTGTGTAATATTTAATATGTAATCACTATTAAAATAAAAAATGGTACTAGGCAAATACAGAAACTTAAAAGGATAACAGAAATGATTTACGTATAACTTTAATAAGTAACTCTATAAAATAAAATCATCAAAAAGCACTGAGGTTTATGACAAGCTGCGATGCTTGCCAACACTGCAATTCTTTGGGAATCACCTTAATAAAAAATGACTGGAGATTCCAGTAACCAGAGAATAGATGGTTTGGATCCACTCTTACCCAAAGAAGAATGCTCCTTTTCACCGCTATTCTCTAAGCAATTTCAAATTCTCTGGTTTACAAAAACTAATTGTATTCATTCATGCCTGCAACAAGAATTTATGCCATTCCACAAGTAAGTGCTCAGTTACCTGTGACACTAGCAAATTAAACAGATAAAGTATTCCTGCCAGGCATGGTGGCTCACCCTTGTAATCCCAGCATTTTGGGAGGCGGAGGTGGGTGGATCAACTCAGATCAGGAGTTTGAGACCAGCCTGGCCAACACAGTGAAACCCTACCAAAAATTAGCCAGGAGTGGTGGCATGCGCCTGTAGTCCCAGCTACTCGGGAGGCTGAGGCAGGAGAATTGCCTGAACCCAGAAGGCAGAGGTTGTGGTAAGCTGAGATCACGCCACTGTACTCCAGCCCGGTCAACTGAGTCAGACTCCGACTCAAAAAATAAATACATACATACATACATACATACACACACACACACACACACACACACACACACACACACACACAGTATTCCTTTTCAAATGCACTCCATTTGTATCCAATGGTAATTAAGATATATATAATACAGACAAAAATGACAAGAGGACCTACTGAAATCAAAAGATGCCCATAAATAAAGCCAATGAGTTTGTCTTCCTGTGTATTTTTAAGTAACTTCTAAAAATATAAAGTCATTTAAACTGAACCATTATTAGTTACTTACCTTTCATTGAGCACATCATGTATAGCAGCCAAGATATTATCCAACTGTTTAACGAGTACCTTTAAAAGAAAACACATTTATAAACACTTCAAATTCCTATATTTTTAAGAATAGTATTATGTACTTTTTAACTTGTCGTCCTTCCAAATTTTAATTTAACAGCACTTGAGTGTCTTTATTATTCCCAGTCCCCATGAGCATATATCAGGAATGCCATGTTTACTTTCAGACTATAAAAGAAATTCACCCATTGGAAACACTGAGTCATGATCATCAACAAAAAAATAAACTCAAAAACCTTGTTTTATTTACTCTGAAATACATTTGAAAAACTGATTGATGATGGAGAGATACCTGGATAGATATGTGACGAAGCAGTATTCAGGGTAAAATGTTAATGACAAAAATTAGATGATGGGTATAACAGATTCAACGTCAAACTCGAAATTTCAACTTGCTATATATTTGAAACTTCTCATAATAAAAATTGGAAGAAAGAGAAACTTGCTTTGATCCAAATGTCATCTGCCTCACTACACCATTTTCATTAATTTTCTCCTACTCCATATCAAGTGCTTTTTTTTTTCTTTTCTCCATTTTTTAGATAGAGTGTCACTCTTTTTGTCCACACTGGAATGCAAATGGCATGATCTTGGCTCACTGCAAACTCCACCCTTCAGGTTCAAGCAATTCACCTGCCTCAGCCTCGCAAGTAGCTGGGATTAAAGGCATGTGCCACCACATCCAGCTAATTTTGTATTTTTAGTAGAGACTAGGTTTCACCACGTTGGACAGGCTGGTGTCAAATCTCTGACCTCATGATCCACCCACCTCGGCCTCCCAAAGTTCTGGGATTAAATGCATGAGCCACCGCACCTGGCCCATATCAAGTTCTTAATTGAAGGATAGAATGTGAAGAAAAAATTGTAACCCTTCCTACACTTTGTTGTGTTTCTGCTGTTGTTTTAAGAGACAAGGACTCCCCTGTTGCCCAGGCTGACATGCAGAGGTGTGATCATATCTCACTGCAACACTAAACTCCTGGACTCAAGGGATTCTTCCATCTCAGCCAGGCATAGTTGTGCAGGCCTGAAGCCCCAGCTACTCAGGAAGCTACAGTGGGAGGATAGCTCAAATCCAGGAGTTTGAGACTGCAGTTAGCTATAATTGTGCCACTGCACTCCAGCCTGGGTAACAGGGTAAAACCTTGTCTTAAAAAAAAAAAATTATGTATTAGCATCAAATTCTAGATCATCATAATACAGGTTTTCCCCCTTCTTAAACTATTTGAGGTGGTACTACCTACTTTATTATGAAAACACAAAAATCTTCATTATTTCCAAATATACTACACTTACCAGCTTATTTTCTGGTTGCTGAATAAATTCTTTCAACTGCTTTACAGTAGCCAGTCTTCGGTCTCTGTCGTCTTCCCGGGTGATCCTCCGAAGAAGATTCGACAATCGAGACTCATCAGAGTAAGACATCGATCGCTCTGTGAAGAAACATTTTGCTGTCCACTGAGTATAAACAAGCACAGAAGTTTTTAAATGTTTTAAATTACATCAGGCAGGGCATGGTGGCTCACACTTGTAATCCCAGCACTTTGGGAGGAGGGTAGATCACCTGCGTTCAGGAGTCTGAGACCAGCCTGGGCAACATGGCCAAACCCTATCTCCACAGACATTACAAAAAAATACACAAATTAGCCAGGCAAGCTGGTGTGCACCTGTAGTCCCAGCTACTCAGGAGATTGACAAAGAAGAATCACTTGAGCCCATGAGGTAGAGGCTACAGTGAGCCAAGATCACCCCACTGCACTCCAACCTGGGTGGCACAGCAGGACTCTCTCTCACAAATAAAATTACATCAAAGTCATAGTTTACTAGTCAATAAAAGCTCAGGGAATATAGGTCCAATCACTCTTTTGTTCATCCCTATATACTAAGTCCCAGCACAGTGCCTGGCACATAACAGACCCTCAAAAAAATATTCGCTCCAGTCTGGGTAACAAGAGCAAAACTCCGTCTCAAAAAAAAAAAAAAAAAAAAAAAAAATATTCGCTGAAGGAAATGAGAAATGAATCACCCTAGGCCAACAGAACAGCTCATTCCAGAGGACTGGCTGAGAGAGAAAAAAGAAAGGCTTAAGAACAACGTTCTTCAAGTCCATTCCAAACTGTTTTCAACATCCAGGTAAAGAGCATGGGTATAGGTAAATTAAATGACATCCACGGGATACAGATAAAGTCTCAATCAGGTAAAAACAGGATATAACCTTCTGCTTATCACCTAGGTATCCCACTGGAGGAAAACCTCTTTTTCACATTACCATCATTTCCCTAGGATGAAGTTTTAGGAAGCCACAATCACATGTTTAGTTCAACGAATGTCTAATTATCATCTACCACATGCAAGGTATGCCTCCACTAGAAAAGTAGCAAACCACAACTTTTCTCCCCTTCATTTTTTAACCACAAAAACAAGCAAACATAGTGAATACTATTAGTATATTAAAGATGCCTTTAAAAATTAAATTTTTGCTGGGCGAGGTGGCTCTTGCCTGTAATTCCAGCATTTTGGGAGGCCAAGGCAGGAAGATAACTTGAGCCTAGAAGTTTGAGACCAGCGTGGGCACATGGTAAAATCCCATCTCTACAAAAAATACAAAAATTAGCAGGGCGTAGTGGCACATGTCTGTATGCCTGTAATGCCAGCTACTTGGGAGGTTGAGGTGTGAGGACTGCTTTAGCCTGGGAAGCAAAGGTCACAATGAAATCACACTACCGCATGCCAGCCTGGGTGACAGAGCAAGACTCTGTCTCAAAAAAAAAAAAAAAAAAAATGAACCAAATTTTTATAAAATGTTTTCAACTGTGCTATTTACCATAATTAGCCAATATGTACATAAACAACAAATCACAAAGAGTCTGACAGTTTCATTTCTAAGGTATGAGAAAAAATTTATAATAAATTACAAGGCCCGCTACCGGGCTCATGCCTGTAATCCCAGCACTTTGGGAAACCAAGGCGGGAGGATCATGAGGTCAGGAGCTCGAGACCAGCCTGGCCAACATGGTGAAACCCCGTCTCTACTAAAGGTGTGGTGGCACACTCCTGTAATCCCAGCTACTCAGGAGCTGAGGCAGGAGAATCACTTGAACCTGGGAGGTCGAGGTTGCAGTGAGCTGAGATCTTGCCATTGCACTCCAGCCTGGATAGCAGGACAGGAATCCATCTCAAAAAAAAAAAAAAGAAAAAAAGAAAAAACTACAAGGGGAACAACACACGCTGGGGTCTCCTGAAGGGTGAAGGGGATCAATAAAAACAACAAATGGGTGCTAGGCTTAATACCTGGGTGATGAAATAATCTCTACCACAAACTCTCATGACACAAGTTTACCTATGTAACAAACCTGTCCTGGTACCCCTGAACTTAAAAGTTTAAAAAAAAAAAAAAAAAGGAAATAAAAAAGAAAAAGAAACAACAATGAGAGAATAGGACTTTTACAAATCCCTAACCCACAGAGTATTTCAATAAGGATAGATACCAAAAATGTCATCAAGTTACCAGCTTGGAAATTAGGCTCTATTTACAACTCTGTCACTAGTAAACTACATGACCCTGGGCCTTTGGAGAAAAGGAATTGTACTAAAATAGCTTTAGAGTCACTATTTAGCTTCTATAATATTGGAAGTTTAAAGCTTCAAACACTCTATTAAGAAATAGTATAGCCTTTGAATTAATCATTCCACTTGTGAAAACTTATAAAAAGAATCAGTTTTTTAAAAGTTATATACCAACAATAAAAGCTACAGACACAAAGATTTTCACCAAGATGCACAGAGCACATATACAGTAAAAAAAAAAAAAAAAAACCAACTAAATATCCAAAAAGTAATTACATCTGACAGAGTCCGTAAGTCAGAAATGTGAATTTCATACACAGTTTTACTGATAAATTTCTCCTTAAGGAAAAAAATGATCATTACCTCTAATCTTCTGAACTTTCAAGGGACTCACCTATACAGTGAGGCTATGTTATAAGGCAGAAATGTTATCAGTGCATTTAACTTTAGAAAAGTGCCCATCTAGGCCGGGCCCAGTGGCTCATGCCTATAATCCTAGCACTCTGAGACACTGAGGCAGACAGATCACTTGAAGTCAGAAGTTCATGACCAGCCTAGCCAACACAGTACAATCCCATTTCCACTAAAAACAGAAAAATTAGAGGCTGAGGCATAAGAATCACTTGATCCTGGGAGGTGGAGGTTGCAGTGAGCAGAGACTGTGCCACTGTACTCCAGCCTGGGCAACAGAGCAAGACTCTGTCTCAAAAAAAAATTTTCTTTAAAAAGGCCTGGCGTGGTGGCTCACTCCTATAATCCCAGAACTTTAGGAGGCCAAGGTAGGCAGATCACCTGAGGTCAGGAGTTCAAGACCACCCTGGCCAAAATGGTGAAACCCCATCTCTACTAAAAATAAAAAATTAGCCAGGTGCGGTGGCATATGTCTGTAGTCCTAGCTACTTGGGAGGCTGAGGCAGGAGAATCACTTGAACCCAGAGGCAATGGTTGCAGTGAGCTGAGATTGCGCTTCTGCACTGCAGCTTGAGTGACAGAGTAACATTCCATCTCAAAACAAACAAAAAACAAACAGAAAAGTATCCACTCTGGGAGCCAGGAGGAGGGACAGCATCAGGAAGAATAGCTTAATGGATGCTGGGCTTAATAACTAGGTGTTGGGATGATCTGTGCAGCAAACCACCATGGTACATGTTTACCTATGTAACAAACCTGTACATCCTGCACAGGTACCTTGAACTTAAAAGAGAAAAAGAAGCCGGGCGCGGTGGCTCAAGCCTGTAATCCCAGCACTTTGGGAGGCTGAGGCGGTTGGATCACGAGGTCGAGAGATCGAGACCATCCTGGTCAACATGGTGAAACCCCGTCTCTACTAAAGATACAAAACATTAGCTGGGCATGGTGGCACGTGCCTGTAATCCCAGCTACTCAGGAGGCTGAGGCAGGAGAATTGCCTGAGCCCAGGAGGCGGAGGTTGCAGTGAGCCGAGATCGCGCCATTGCACTCCAGCCTGGGTAACAAGAGCGAAACTCCGTCTCAAAAAAAAAAAAAAAAAAAGAGAGAAAAGAAAAAAAGAAAGTACCAACTCTCTATATATATCCATATCCTCTACAGGCCCAAGACTTGCTGTAGTTAAGAGTCCACATACACTATACATTCAGTATCCATGATAACTGGGCAAACCCTTTCTGTAAAATCTTACCCAGTTTTCTAATCCTGTTTTAAGATAACTCTTTCAAAATGTATTTTAACCTTTCTAATGGGAAATTAATAGTTCACAGGAAAAGAATACAAACAATTTTTACCTATAGAGTAGAACAGTCAAACTGCACAGTAGTTGACTTGCACAGTAAACTAATCAACTCAGGCCTGTCCAAAGTCATTAGTAAGACGAATCCAGGGTAAGAGGAGATACGAGTCTTTGGAAGGTGTATGTGATTGGTCCCCGTTTTCCCAGCCTTACCCTGTGATTTCCTCATGTCTTTGGTGGCTAAAGCACGACTGCCATGCTGAACACTGGTGAACTCAGAGCTGGTCACATTGTTAACCCTCAGCTCTTGCCCCAACGACTTCCGACCATAAGTATTTTCCCCAGATCCTCCATTGACACTGTAGCCACCTACAAACAGCAATGTTTACGTTATTTAAATATGGCTCTGTTTCATTCAGTCAATTCCTGAAAGCTCAGGATCTAATCACCCAATCTGCAGCTCAACCAGTCTTTGCTTCTCCTACCTTTTTCCTGTGCTGTATGCTTTGCAATAATTTCGATTTCTTTTTAATATACCTTAGAAGTTAAATTAATTTCATTTTGATCCCTTCATTGGAAAGTAAGCAGAAAAATGAAAACAGAATTAAACCAAATTTTGCACCTTGTTTAAAAACTTCCTTGAAGTTTAGAGGAGAGGCAGTAGCCAGGAGGAAGGTCAAGCTTAGCCGAATATTTTGAAAACAAAACAGGATTGTATCGTTTTTGTAAGAAAGCTGCATTTATGAATTATGTAAGGGAAAAAAATTCAAATTTTAAAAATAATAAACAGATAAACTTCCTATGAAGTTTTCAGAAATAACACTGTATTTGTTACTTATATTTTAAACATATTAGAAGAAAGTGATAAAGTTGAGGTGTAGGAAGGCAGGAGGGTAGGTTACATAGGTTAAAAAAAAAAAAAAATACTTGTAGCAATAGGAAAATATATATACCCTTTTCGTCATTCTGTATGTCAGCGTGGACTCTGGTATCATCGTGCCTTTGCCGAGACACCACAGCTGAATTTGAAGGTTGCAGTCCATAAGAAGAAGAACCACCTCTATCTCTGGATGAAGAATATTTTAAATTATCTGGGTCGGCTGATGCACTATCAGTTCTATAAAAAGAGAAAAGTATAAGATTAGAACTTCAAATAACACAAATCTTTCTTTATATAAGCCTCTCTCTTCTCCCAACTTTTACATTTAACCATTACTTTTATATTTAGTATAACAGGTACTATACGTTATATGTAAGCACTCAGCTATCTAATAAGAAGTCTTTCCCTGGGAAGAGATTCTCAATGGCTGAAATGCCAACTTTTCAGTCTCTTCTACTGTTCTAAAGACTCATTCAGAAATATAAATAACTACTGGGATTAGGGTGACTTTGCTCATTTTAGGCACTGAAAGTCTCCTATCCTAAGCAAAACGAGATAATCGGTCACTCTGGTGCAGAGTTCTCCTCACATGACTTGATAGTAAGAATAATTCTTTTTAAATTCTCCCACCTTGAGTGGGTTAATCAATCAAAAAATTTCAGTCTTTCCTGTCATAAAAATAAAAAACACTGGCAGCATGTCAGGGAAGGGCAATGTCTTACCAAGTTAGATTTCCTAAGTACTGATTATATTTAGGTAGTATAGTATTGAAGGCCTCACTAAAGATGCTTTAACTGTAAAAAGTAGTAATCAAAATTTTAAAAAGTAAAAAAGTAGACATTTTAAGAAAATAAAAAGTAAGGTATCAGGAATTCAAAATCTATAATGGAAAAGTTGTGGTTCATAATCTATTTAAAATTTAGGTACTATTTAGAATAATACCTGATGCTTATATAAGCAAACAAGTGGGGTACAGCCAAGGGTAAAAGCATGTCCTTATCCAAGTATCTGCTCTATGCTTCAACTGCCTCATAAGTAAAACAGAGCTGAGTTAAAAGACTTCTTGCCCAGCACAGTGGTTGACACCTATAATCCCAGCACTTTGGAAGGCTGAGGTAGGCAGATCACGAGGTCAGGAGATCAAGACCAGTCTGGCCAACATGGTGAACTCTGTCTCTATTAAAAATGCAAAAAATTAGCCGGGTGTGGTGGCAGGCACCTGTAATCCCAGCTTCTTGGGAGGCTAAGGCAGGAGAACTGCTTGAACCCAGGAGGCGGAGGTTGCAGTGAGCCAAGATCATGCCACTGCATTCTAGCCTGGGTATCAGAGCAAGACTCTGTCTCAGGGGAAAAAAAAAAAAAAAAGACTTCTCATGAGTCTTATTCTTCCAGTCATCAATGATAAACTGTCAAGAAGAAAACACAAAATACTCTGCTGCAGCATATGAAAAATCCAAGTAAGTTCTTCTACTGATTTTCTCCTGAGAGGAACAACTTTCTGAAGGGAAAGAAAAATGAAAAAAAAAAAAAACTACTATGATATTTACTAAAAATGCTTTCTGAACCCATAATCTTTTAGAAAAGTTTAGGACACTGGCAAGGCCAAAAAACAACCTATTCCTCTACCCTTCGCCCCTCCCTCTATGTGTAAAAGTGACAGCAGTGTTTGTATACTATATTTATTTTGCTTAGAGTGTGTAAGTCTTTCCTTGCTCCCAAAAATACTAAATATAAAATTTTGCATGGCCTCAATTAGTTGGATACCTTGATCTGTACTTACTGGAATCACTGTCAATATTGAATGAAGAGAATAGGTCCAATGAAACTTGAATATCTAACTGGTACAAGTCATTACTTTTTTTTTTTTTTTTTTTTAATAGAGATGGGGTTTCCCCATGTTGGCCAGGCTGGTCTTGAACTCCTGACCTCATGTGATCCGCCCGCTTCAGCCTTCCAAAGTGCTGGGATTATAGGCGTGAGCCACTGCGCCCAGCCAAGTCATTACTTCTAAAGGATCTCAACCTCAAACTTCATGAAATTCATAACCTAGCATACTAAAATGACTTAAGACTCCATAATGAAGCATCTTCTAATATTCAGAGTTCACTTGTCCATAGATAAAGCTAAGTACCTCTAATCGAAGGGAAAATAAAATCTACGGAATTTCAAGAAAAATGTACAAGAATATTTTCTGAGTATACTGTCTATAAGCACTAAAATATTAACTCAATGGAGCATAACTTTTTTAAACTAATGAAAAGACATTCCTGACCAAGCATGGTGGCTCACACCTGTAATCCCAACACTTTGGGAGGCCGAGGCAGACAGATCACCTGAGGTCAGGAGTTTGAAACCAGCCTGACCAACATGGAGAAACTCCATCTCTACTAACAATACAAAAAAAAATTAGCTGGGCATGGTGGTGCATGCCTGTAATCCCAGCTACTCAGGAGGCTGAGGCAGGAAAATCGCTTGAACCTGGGAGGCAGAGGTTGCAGTGAGCCAAGATTCTGCCATTGTACTCCATTCCTGGGCAACAAGAGCGAAACTCCACTTCAAAAAACAAAAAGAAAAGACATTCCTAATGTATCTAAAAACAGCACATTTAACTTGCATCTATATAAATCAGAGCATACCATTACTTTCTTTGTGAAAGAGGACTGAAACATAAGCGAGCTTATAACCTTTTCTGACAGGGTATGAACATGTCTATATGAATACCACAGTAGGCTGTCAGTAGATGAGGGAATAAAATAAGCACATGACTAATTCTGAAACACAAAGATAACTGAAGTCTGCCAATATTTAAAAATACCTTCACTTCCTGTTTTCATCATGTTTACATATCTCCTATACCTTTACTATTAAAGAGTTAAATATTTGTATCATTTTATGGTGACACAGTAGTAACATAAGGCAGCAGAGAATACAAGTTAAAAAAAGATCTGGGCTCAAATCCCAGTGCCAGCACTGAAAAAGTATGTGTGCCTTTGCACAAATTACTTGATCTCCAAGCCTTGGTTGTCTCTTACATAAAATGAGGATAATGCCTATCTAACATGCAAGGTTGTTGTGAAGCTTAAATAAGATAACCAATCACAAAGAAACGCTTAGTGTGCAGGGTATGTTAAAAGTTATTATGACTATAATACAAAATAAGCTCAACGTCTCCAGTCTAAAAGACAACATACAAACAGTTCATGAGTATATGAATAATTAAAACAAGTTTTTACAGTCCAATATAGAGCAACTTAAATGCTTCACTAAAGAAATCAGGTAATCTGTTGCTATCAACAAATCTGTTTCCAACAAGGAAGCATCTCATTTCAAACTAAACTGTAAAAATCAAGAGCAGTTTCCCCATTAGTTAGAAATAAGGTTTTTAAACCCCATAAATTAGGAACACCGATGTTTTTTTCCAAAAAAATTTTGGGTTTTCAGAAATATAACAAAAAAACTCACTGGAATATAGCCACTGTCTTAGAAATGCCTAAAAACTCCCCAGTTGCTAAATTATTTCAATACAAATTCATCAAAACATCTCCAACCAGAACTCAGGTTGTACGCATTCTGAACCTAAAAGCACTAAATGGTTTAGCATTTATACAAAATTTCTATTTTTATAGAATCTTAACTGCTTCAGTTTCAAAAATGTCAATGTCAGGCTGTTAGCACCAACAAGATCACCCCAGTCCAATAAATAGAAAACTGTTAAAGAACGGAAATGAGCACTTAAAATGAGGCAATCAAAACCACAAAATAGAAATTGCAGATTTGAACTCCAAGAAGCAGGCATAAATGTTAGGCTAGTTAGAAGAGCTGAAAGATATCATCTGCCAGAATTAGTGTCTCCATTTAGTGAAAAAGGAAAATCTGTTAAGTCTAAGAATCCTAGTAAGGATCCAAAAATACCTCTACAGCCCCTTTAATATTCTAAAAATATCATGGAGAGAAAAAAAAAGAAATGCATCTATTTCCCCGAAATGATCAAACTGAAGTTAAAGCCTGATGTACATGCCACATGAGAGGTAAGTTTCTAAAGCTCATACCTCAAAAATCGCATACTGTATAATATGGAGCCTTTGTGATGTTTTGCATCAAGTCAATCTGTAAGACAGTAGTTACAATATTAGTGAAGACAGTGGGTTAAAACATTTGTTGTTCAAACATGAAGCAAATATCAATCATGAGTTAGGTGTTTTTAGTTGAACTATGGTCCCATTAGGGTTCATACATTAAAGCAAAAATTGAGGTGGAAAGCCACTCTGCGCCTTGGAGAATAAAGAGGCTTAATGTGGCAGCTAAAAAAAATTTAGTACATTTAAGAGAATCTAAATGTTAACTATAACATACAAATCACATGCAAATATAGTTACCACTTATTTTAGTTACCTATTCTCAACATACAGAAAAATGCCATAAATCTAGGAGGCCATTCGTTTCAAATGACTGGAATCCTCAGACCTCACATTAACAATCCACCATGTGCTGGGGATAGTATCTCCTAACTAAATGCAGCCTTGCTGTCCAGTTCTTGTAGGCATTAGAGAGAAAAAGAGAAAGTCATCTCTGTAAAATGTGGAGTCAGGGAACTCCCTACTAGGAAGCATTTCCATAAAGTACCCCAAAATGACTTGATGCAAACACCACACCTAGTGGTGTCACTGGAGTAAGCATCATATTACTTCAAATTGCTCTTACCTAGGTTTATTAAGGGATTTTGCTCTCAGTCATATCTAATTTGTAATGGATATAAACCAGGAAATGAGATTTGCACTAAAGCCAATGAAGCAGGAATGTACTTATTCTCTAAAGTAGCAAAAATAGTGTCATTGTCACAGAGCAGTTGTAGGATATGCTGTTCTCTACACTAACAGTTAATGCCCCTTGAAAATGAATTACCCTTCAAAAATAAATTCAAGGTTATCCCCTATAATGCCTCCTACCTGGATTCAAACATGATTTAATGAAGAACTAAGAGAAAGGGTGAAACTATGAATAACACTGGGCCTTGTGTGTATCATTACATCAGAAACACTGCTCTAAGTATAAGTCTATGGCTAAAGTATTAATTTGAGAGACTCAGGGAATTTATTATACAAATCTCTTCTCACAGAGAACTTTAAGTTCAAATTTAAAAAAAAACAAAACAGAACCATTCCATGTCAAAATTATAAATGAGTATGCATCAGTTTTGTAATACTGAAATATTAAATTAACATAACTTCTTGATAAAACTAGCTTAGCTCTCTAAGTATTAAGTGTCTATAATAACCAAGTCTTAATTACCCATTTATGGATGATGTGTTTCCTTTTTGAGACAGGGTCTCACTCTATCACCCAGGCTGGAGTGCACTGGCATGATCATAGCTCACTGCAGCCTCAACCTCATGGGTTCAGTCGCCCAAATGGCTGGGAGCACAGGTGCATGCCACCCCATTTAGCTAATTTTTTATTTTTATGCTTTTATAGAGATAGAGGTCTCATTACATTGCCCAGGCTGCTTTCAAATTCCTGGACTCAAGCAATCCTCCCACCTCAGTCTCCCAAAATGATGGGATTAGAGGCATGAATGACCACATCTGGATTGTCATCAATTTTTAATTATAAGTCCGTCAACTAAACAGCCAATGTAGACTGATAAAATATATTTAACAATTGCAAAATTGTAAAAAATTTTTGTATTGCCCAAGGAGAGGTCTGGCTTTCACCTGTGGCTTCTGGAAGGTAATCTCTAAACTCTTGAAATGTCGTACCTAGAAAGAGGGTCCTGGCCAGGACCAGTGGCTCACAACTGTAATCCCAGCACTTTGGGAGGCCAAGGCGGGCGGATTGCTTGAGGTCACAATTTTGAGACCAGCCTGGGCAACATGGTGAAACCTATCTCTACTAAAAATGCAAAAATTAGCCGGGGACGGTGGTGGCCACCTGTAATCCCAGCTACTCAAGAGGCTGAGGTTTCAGTGAGCTGAGATCACCACACCACTCCAGAATGAGCAACAAAGCAAGACTGTCTCTCAAAAAAGAAAAGAGAGAGAGGAAAAAAAGTATCCTTGTTCATCGGGGATCTGGGGGCTTTAGGCCACAGCAGAGTCTAACAATGTGGCTTAGGGTGGGGGTTTTGAGTCACATGGATCAGCTTGACCTCCAGAGGGGCTAGAGACTAAGGTCAGCCACATGCAATCATGAAGCCCCAGTAC